>NW_022987772.1:590000-985000 GCF_902827165.1 Trematomus bernacchii
TCCTATCCTATCCTATCCTATCCTATCCTATCCTATCAGCTGACAGTAAGGAACCTGAACCAGGTGTCCTCTCACCTGAAGTCTGCCTCCTGCTCCGTCGTCCCGATAACAAACGGGACGTCGTTGTAGTTTCCTTTCTTCTTCTCCCACACCTCGAAGGGAGGAGCCTCCAACACGTATCCGTCCACCACCGCCACGGGGCCCACGAACTGTCCTCTGAGGGGGAGGTCCATCACCTCGTCTGCAGCCCAGGACGGGAACTCCTGCCATGGGATGGCCTGGGGAGGAGCGGGGGAGTTGACTTTTAAAGGATGTCCCCAAAACCCCTTTTTAAATCACTCGTAAAAATCGAATCTCTATATTAAAGGTCCCCTATTAGCCTATACTGTTTTTCATCAATATATAATAGGTTGACTTTTACAAACTGTTTTTGGTGACATCATTTAAAGATCTCCTATCATGCTATTTTTAGGCATATATTATGGGTTGCAGATATATACAAATATATAAAAAAACATGTCTATGAAGTGTTTTGCTCCAAATACCAAACAGATCATGCATTTTAGACATCCCTCATACCCCTCTATTTCAGCCCTGTTAGAGAACTGCTGATTCTGGGTCCTTAGCTTTAAAAAAAAGAAGCGGGATAAAACACCATATCATGTTCAAAACCACATCAAGGATAGTGATATTGAACAGGATGTGCAGAGTTGGTACCTTCAGGACGTCGGCGATGGGGAGGCGTCTCAGGCAGCTCAGATCACTGCAGCCCGTCCTCTGCAGGAACAGCAGGTTGTCGGACTCGGCTTGTTCCAGCGTGGCGTTGTAGACGTACGAGCCGCTCATATCCACCGCCGCCCGAAACAGACCCTTCGCCAGCGGAGACATCATCATGGTCCACACCGACGTCCCACCTTACACACAATAACATACATACAGTAGGTGTTTAATACAAACAAAAGAGACAAATATTACATTTTATAATAGACACATCTCAGATCATACTAAACTGTCCCTGTCCCGTTCTCTTCTCTAGCCACAAAGAGAGCTGCAGGAATTGATCCTTTACCGGTAATGAGTCAGCAGTTTATCACTTCCTGTCCCCTGGTCTGGAAGTCAATGGTTTTCTGAATGTGTTTTTGGTTGTTAGCCTGAAATAAGCTCTGTGGTTAACACAAGCTGAAGACATTTTAATTTTCAGACATAAAACACATCAGTCAATACTCCACTGGTGAATTAAAAAATGGTGGTTGCTAAACGTTATCACGCCCAACATTAGCCGCCTTTAGCTTAGCGGTGGTGACATGAAGTCATGTGACCGTGCTGTAGCCTAGTTCCTTTATAGCCTAACATTAGCTTTTTAATTCAAAAATCATAAAGTGGTGTTAATATGTGGAGATTATCCTGCTGAACAAAACGTATAAGTATCATAAACATTTGTTTGACACAGAGATGATTTTCTGCAATAATTCTATCACATGGAGGAATCTGATTGGACCAGGGAGGTGCTGCCTTCAGGGTCGGCCTACTTTGTGTCAAATTCACTTTCTGTAATATGAGCAACACGTTTAGGACAAATGCTCAATCAAATCAAAACGTTGCTTTACTGGTCACACATTATGTAAACTTAAAAAAACTAACTGTTTTCACACCTGAGCTCTGTCCGAATATGGTGACTTTCTCAGGATCTCCTCCGAACACGTGGATGTTTTCCTGGACCCACTTCAGAGCTGCGATCTGGTCCATGAAGCCGTAGTTCCCTGAGGAAGATGGACGAAGAAGAGGGGTCCATTAGCAGCAGAAAAAACAACCAGATTTGATGTGGCCTTATTTCAGGCGTCCAGAAACAACCAGCTCAAACCAAAGATAACTCTTCTCAAGCCTAGGGAGCGAGGAAATGGGCCATGGTGTCAGGAGTACTCAAATTAATAATGTCTTTCACAGCAGGCGTGTTTGATTATGTAACAGAAATCCCCCAACACAAGGATGCAAATATTACAAAAATAAATCCTCTGACTCACATTAACACTGGGTAAATATGCACATCTTAATAGGAATGTAAATATTTCTTTTAGCATCCAATCAGACTGGTACAAAAAAGTCAATACAATTAATATTGCATCAGTCGAGAGGTAAACGGCTTGTTACCATTGAAACCTCTTTAATGCTTTGTAGAAGTTGGATATAAGCTGTTTAAATACTTCTAAAGCTGCAAAACCATTTCAAATGAGTGTGTTCCCTTTCTTGTTGTGCATTATATAGGTTTTTGGTGCATGTAAATGGTCTACAAAGGCTAAAATCCCTGTGTTCCCTCCACACACTTTCCCCCCCTGCCTGAAAGGGCTCCTTTGTTTACTTCCAGAATGTAATGACATCAATATTTGTATCTCTAGCTTCTATTGGCTAGCACTCAAACACATTGTACGTGATAGGCTAAGGGGCGGGACATCTCTAAGCGGTTGACCAAACACAACAGAGCCGGCCAGCTAACAGAGCAGACTGGGCAGAGCAGACTGGGCTCTGGTTTCAGACAGAGGGTGAAAAGAGGTGCTGCAGCACAGGCAGTATGAGACAAATAAAGAGCTTTCTGAACATTAAAGCATGGAGAGATGTCACAGGAGAGACACTAAATATATGTGTGTATGTAAACTTATATATACACTGTATGTGTAGGAGCCAAAATGCTTGTTTTGCCATTGCTTATTATTCATATTAATATCTTCATTTCTGTTTGCATCACGTTTAATTCTTATTGTTTATCACTTCCGGCATTTGTCACGTGGGTGTGCTTTGTGGTATTTAGGTCACCTGTTGGATGCTGGTTTTGGGACATAACGTAGAGGAGAGGGTGAATGGCTCTGATACTTTCTGTTGACCGTGTGGTCTGGAGTTGTATATTGTATGTTTTTCGTCGTTATTAAACACCATGGACTCGTGTTGTGAGCGTTGGCAGCTCATCTCTTAAAACAGAAGCCTCAGATTGATTATAATAAGGAGAAATATGAAGGTTTATTTCAAGCTTGTTATGTAAATAAGTCATTGGGCTTTTTTCTAGATATAAGATACGTTAGAAAATGTTTCCAACTTTAATTGACTGAATTTATTTGAAAAGTGGTCTCATTAACACATGAGAAGTACTTAAGAAGTACAATATAAGACAAGCACAAGTTTCATTTGTGGGCCATATTTCATTATACTTTCTGAATTTGATGAGGGCCGATAGTTTGGACACCCCTGGTATAAACTGTATTTATTTCCCCCCGGTGTGAACACAGTCTGACCTGAGGTGTTGGATGGAGACCCCTCCCTCAGCATGTTCAGAGCCATGAACCCGAAGGCGTTGAGTCTGTAGTTGAAGCTGACGAACACCATCTCTGTGTCCGCCGCCAGCTTCTCAGTTGGGGAGTACCCCGGCTCCCCCCCACTCAGCATGTGCAGAAACCCCCCGTGGATCCACACCATGACGGGCAGTCTGTGGGCGGGCTGCAGAGCGGGGGTCCACACGTTGATGAAGAGGCAGTCCTCCTGTCCCAACACCTTCCCCCCCGCCTTCAGAGGACGCACCTGAGGACACATGCTGCGGAAACGACCCACGTCCGAAACCCCGCCACGACACAGCGGGGGGGCCGGGGGGGCCCAACGCAGAGGGCCCACAGGGGGGGGCGGCGTACGGCATGCCCTTAAAGGAGTAGGCGCCATTTATCTGAGAGATAAGGAAGTAAAAGATATGTTAAAGGTCACCTATTATGCAAAATCCACTTGTTCATGTCTCTTCTACATCAACATGTGTCCCCTCTGTGTAAAGAGACTCTGAAAGTTTCAGGAACAAAGATTCTCTCTCTTTTTGTCCTGATCCATTTATGTAAAAACCTGTCTGAAAATGAGCTGATCAGATTTTGGCCACTTTATGTCATAACGTTTTTTTGGCTTGTGTAACCATTAGCCAATCAGCAACCAAGGTACCCCCCCCTTATCACCTGAATCTCCTCCTAGAGCACCATTGTGTTCTTTTTAACCAAATATCTCTCAGAGGGGCGTGGGGAGGGGCTCCTTATTTTCATCTAAAGTAACAGACAGAGAATCAGCACTTTTGAAACAGGGCTGAAACAGAGGGCATTATGGGATGCTACAATGATCTGTTTGGTGTTTGTATATATCTGAGACCTATAATATATTGATGAAAAACAGTATAATAGGGGACCTTTAAAATACTAGGTGATTATCTAAACACTAGTGTCTGTGTTTTTGGACTCACGTGTCGGCCCCTGAATTCCCCGCAGGAGGTGGTGACCTGCGCGGCTCCTGAAGGCAGCGTCTGGGCAACGTAGGCCAGGTAGGAGGCGAGGGAGAGGAGGGCGAGCACGCAGAGGAGGATGAAGAGGACGCAGCGGCGCGACAGCACCAGCAGGGGGCTGATGTAGTGTCTGTGACGGGCATACTGCACCTCCTGCTGCGCCTCCTCCTCCTGAACCAGGTACAGGTAGTCCGTCCTCCCAGGGACCTCGAACACATCCTCATCCATCTTCACTCTGAGAGATGAATAACTCAAGTTAAATCCGAACTTGCAACTTCTAACACGAACGCACACATGACCAATGAGGGCACGAGATAAGTTTGTGCACAGATGGAAGGCTGACAGGCAGGTAGGCCCGGCTAAAATGATTGGTCCTGCTTTTTACAGTACTACGGCTTCCACAGATGAAATCTTTTAATGGATTTTTTGTCAAAGCACTTAAGATATTCATTGCTATCGGGATGTTAAGAGCATTCCATGGAATATAACATAAAGTGTATCTCGAGCCGGTTTCTCAAACTTACCTACCCCACCTTTAACTTGCATAATGAGTCAATTGCATTATTTAATTTGTATTATGTGCACTTCTTGTTCTATTTTATTTGACTTTATTTTTCCTTTATTTAATTTATTGTGCATTATTTTTGTTAGCATTTTAATTAGATTTTTTCTTTACACTTCTTATACTTTACTGTTTTTCTATTTCTTCTTCTTTCTATTTTTTCTTTTAGATTTTTTTGTATTTCTGTATGTTTCCTTTTAGATTAATTTATTCCTATTTCTTTGTGCACTTTATTAATATTTTGTTTATGTCTTAAGCATATTGTATGTTTCATTATGAACTAAGACTTTACATGTTCACTGCTGAAACTACGCTGCTATTTATAAGACAATAAACCCTTTGAAACTTTAGATTTTGATTATATAAATGTACATTTAAAAACCCATAATAAGACTGTGACCTGCAGAAAACTCAACATTTAATAAGACTTCAACACAGTTGTTCATGTTATCTTTGTCTGGGGTCACTATGATAACTGTTAGTTTAACGCTAATTTGTGTTTAAATAGTTAGCAATTATTTGTCTTTTTTTAATCACAAGTACAAATAAATGATTAAATCACTAAACATATTACACTGAACTAAACGTCAATGAAGATTTTTTTAAAGAGAAAAACTAGAATTTTAATTACCATGGATATTTTTAGTATTCCATATTAATTAATAAGATACATGTATATTTTTTATTAATTAAGTTATTATCTTTTAAACGTTGCTTCTCTTATTACAAGAGTAAGTGTTAACCTTTCTTCTTGAACCCTTTCCATAGAGCAACAGTGGATTTTTACCATTTCTCTGATAGACATTTCCCAAAAGTCAGTTTTAGAAGCAAATCTGATTACTTTTAGTTGTTTTTGTATTAATAGTATAAGTATAACGTTGTGTTGTACGGTTACAAAGAGGGCTATCATTGTGGTTACTTGCACAAACACACAATAAAGGACACAGGATACTACGTGTGTGAACAATGAGCGGATATAATGTCACAACACAACTAATTCACAAAACAGGTGAATCCAATGTACCGTTATTTTTCACTACATGTTAAATATATAAATATTTGCTTGACACGCCCAGCATCGTCTTACTGTGTCTTTCTCAAACTTTCAACCCATATAAAGCAGATTACGTTAATGAAACGCTGTTATTTGATGTTATTTAACGTGTTTCTTCCTAAGTGTTGTTTGTGCACTAAATCCCTTTTCCTGCCTTTTCCTCTGTGTGCCTTCAACTTCCTCTCACCAACTGAGGACATTTCTATTCACTAAGACACAATCATTCTTCTTTTAATTGCAAGATAACATAAAGTAGAGTTATAAAAACTTACCATGTCCTGTAAACACACAACACATGGAAAAGAAAAACTAAACTAAAGGTGACGCTTTCTGCTGTGGATCGCGCATGTCCTCAAACTTTTCCCCTCTTCTGCTTTTACACTTAAAGGGACAGTAACCCTTATTATACATTCATGACAGTAACCCGGGCAGAAAGAGTTTATGTATAGACTCAAGTAGGATAGGGAGAGGTGATTATGTACACATGAGAAGATGGTTTTCAGATGTGACAAACAGTTTTCGAAGACATTGAGTTCTGATTCAGAATTCTGAGATTTTCAGGTAAAATAAAAAGAGAAAGATAAATGTATTAAAAGGTTCAGAAATAACTTAAAGGTGGGGTAGGTAAGTTTGAGAAACCGGCTCGAGATACACTTTTTGTTACATTCCATGGAATGCTCTTAACATCCCGATAGCAATGAATATCTTCAGTGCTTTGACAAAAAATCCATAAAAAAATGTCATCTGTGGAAGCCGTAGTACTGTAAAAAGCACGACCAATCATTTTAGCCGGCCCGGCTAAAATGATTGGATGGCCGACCTGCCTGTCAGCCTTCCATCTGTGCACAAACTTATCTCGTGCCCTCATTGGTCATGTGCGCGTTCGTGTGTGTTGGAGGAGGGGCTCTGTAAGGAAGTGGCAGATTTTTTCCGGAAATTCTAGCGCACTCGAGCTGGTTTCTCCAAAATTACTTACCCCTTAATAAATATTTTTTTCAGAACTTTTTTTTGATTTTGAGAAAAAATACTTATTTCTTCAATATAATATTTATATTATTCTTTATTATTTGTTTAATGTATTTTTACATTTTTTTATTATTTAGTTTCAATCTTCATTTTGTTATCTTATTTCACTTTTTTGATTTTTTATTGTTTAATTTGTTTATTTTTATTATAATAATTATATTTTATTATCATTTGTTATAATGGGTATTTTATTTTCACCATTATATTTGTTACGTATCTCGGAGATGGGGCGTCCCCGTGAGGCTGGATTTTTATATTATAGCCATTAATTGTTGTTAGTACTTTTTGTTTGTTATGAATTTCATTTTTTGAATTGTTTTTAGTTTAGTTATTTATTAAAAAAAATTTTGAATTCTTTTATTATTATTATTATTATTTATATTTTTAATATGATAATTATCGTATTTTATCTTTTATTATCATTATTATTATTATAAATGTTTTGTGTTTATGTATTGATTTCATTTTTTTATTATTTTATTTTATTCTTCATTGTATTTTTTTGTAATCACTTTTATAATTGTAATATATTTAATGTAATTGTATACAACAACGTTGGATTGAGACATTTTACTTACTTTGTTAGGCCCTTTACCCCCTCCAGCCAAAGACACCAGTACATATTCCAGTCAAATTTTACAGGATTGGCTTCTACGTTTATTAGGGTTACAAGGCGACACAAAGATATTGTTAAAGAACATTTGTTTGAACTCATCGCCAGAAGTAACCATCAATTTTTCACATCTGTTCCAGAAAAACCGAAGGCTACCAGGACGTGTGGAGCCGGGTTTCCTGAACATGTCATTTAGAAAAAACTGGACTTAAGCCTCTGTTTCTTTCTTACTTTACCCAACTTCCGTTTTTCATACCGCAATTATCGCCCACCTGTACAGTACATGTTTTATAAATGTTCCAAAAACACAATGCAACCAGCACATCTGGATCCAGGTTTCCTGAATATGTCCTTCAGAAAAAAATTGAATTAAGCCTCATTATCTTTCTAACTTTACCGAACTTCCGTTTTTCTTTTATATTTCTAGTTCATTTTTGAAAATGCACAAATAAATAAAACATTTAAAAATACGTTTTTAATGAGGGTTATACACTTGGGAAGCTTCATGGTTATATCTATTTATTAAATATGTTTACCCTATTCACCTGTAGTGTGTATGTATGTATTTTACAATCCATATCTTTAAAGGCCATTTCCTTAAAACATTTTGTTAGGAAAATATCACTCGACACCGGGTTGAGATGCAGGTACTAATTTATTCTTGCAAGAAGGAGCAGAGTTAAATCACATACAAAGGATATGGTTTTAACTCCCTCACATGGGGTATGCTGCTCAACGGAGCAGGAAAAAACATCAGGCTTATATAGGCCTAGTCCAAAACACGGAGATAACAACAAAGTCGTAAATCGAGATGGCGCTAATATCATCAGGTGTCGGGGACATCTGCGACGTCTTCTGGAAAGAGTCACGTACTTCCTTCACGCCTCATAGAAGTGAGATATTTAGGAGACAACAAGTATGTGTCTTCTCATAAATATCAACAACCTGAAATGCCCTGCCTCCTACTATCACAAGAAGATGCAGCTGCAAGGTCATACACAGTGCAGAGTCACACATAGTATCAGTGCATTAAAACAACCCATAAAAAGGAGACATTGTTTTATCTCCAACACATTTCCTCCTCTCTCAGCAGGAACCTCCATCTGTCCAGTTTGCCTCCTCTCTAAATGCAGAAGCTTTCTACAGAAGGATTTGCTCATTTATCAATTAATTATAGTCTGATTCACATTTAATTTGTTTAAAACAAGACGAATGTTGATATACTTTTCAGTATGAAGTGATACAAACCCCCTCTGTAAAACCCTTTGACTCAAACATGTCAATGCTCCACCAATATACTGCAGTTTGTCAGTGTTATATTGATTGTACCAAGTCTCTTTAGGTTACATAGGCTGTGGCGCAGTGGGGCAGTGCACTAGTGCGTTGGTGTTTGGATCAGGGGGGCACAGGTTCAAACCCCACTGCAGTCAGCATGTCGTTGTGTCCCTGAGACACTTCACCCCAAATTGCTCCTGTGGGGATTGCCCACAATATTGAGTATGTAAGTCGCTTTGAATAAAAGCATCTAAGAGGTAATGTTATTTTGTATATTTATATTTGGTGTAAATACTTGTCTTCATTCTTTTCAAAATCGTTATGCTTTCAATGTTTGCACCACAATACACCAAAGCAAATTCCTTGTATGTGTAAACGTACATAGCAATAAACACTATTTCACTTTTTTCTTTTTGTATTTACTTGCAATACTTTTTTCTGTGTATCTGTTGAACTGTTGGAGGAGCCTGGGACCTAAGATTTTCATCGTCATAACTACACTGTAGCTATGCACGTATGACAATAAAAGCCTTGAACCTTGAACTAAATTCTGAAATACGAAAACAAGAACGTTGACTGCTTGGTTGATTAAATGTTCAACAATATATTTTTTATTTGTATTGACTTTTTTCTATTCACTTCTTACTCCAGCTGAATATTTTATTCATGTCTTGATTTTGATAAAATGTCACGAAAACAATAAGACATGAAAAGGAGGTTGAATGTTTATATGGTTAATATAACTTATAGAAAGAAGAGTTGAGCTCCTTTACACATTTGTAAATCTTTATAAACAAGTTAGCATGTTCAGCTGGCCAATGTCACTACTAAATAACTGGATATTTATTTGAGTTGTACAGTCTTAATTGTACTTAAAATTAACCAAAAATAGTACTTGTAGGAAATGATTAAAACAAATATGGACTCTTAAAATAAAGTGTTTGACTTTCCCCAATAATTAATCTCTGCAACACTTCCTGAAAACATGCAGAAGTAGTTCAATTCTGATTATTACCACATTTTTAACTCATATGACCTTTCCTGCAGTGCGCATATCTTTGTGTGCAAATGTTCTGCAAAGGCTCAAATCCCCGTGTTCCCTCCAGAGCAGGGGTGTCAAACTCAAGGCCCGGGGGCCAAATCCGGCCCGCGACTTCATTTTCTGTGGCCCCACAAGAGCTCTGAAAGAATATAATACGTTTATTATACGGTTACATGCCGATTTACAGAAGCACGTTGCCCATAAACTACATGTCCCACAATGCATCTCAAATATGAATTTTGTTCAGAATTTGACTTTTTTGCTTCAAAATTTCCCTTTAACATTTTTTCCAGAATTTGGCTTTAAAAAAAAAAAAAAAAAATCATTTTTGTGACATGCACACTGAAGAGACTTCCAATTATTTGCCCTAGACTTCTGCTTTCACATGTAGTTAATTATGAAGTTATTACCCTATCCCATAATGATCCAATGCAGAGGCAATCATTTAATATAATACATATATATTAAATATTTATATATGTATTTTTATATAGTCTTAAAGTTACAACCGGCCCTTTGAGTGCAACCATAATGCTGATGTGGCCTGTGATGAAATTGAGTTTGACACGGCTGCTCTAGAGGAAGTGTCTCTCACAGTAGAGACACAAAATACTATGAACCCTAAAATGAGCAGAAACAGAGACTTAATGTGAAAACTAAGAAAACAGCGCAAACCGAGGGGTAGGGGGTTAGTGTGTAGGGGTTAGTGTGTAGGGGTTAGTGTGTAGGGGTTAGTGTGTGGGG
This sequence comes from Trematomus bernacchii, assembly GCF_902827165.1. Lineage (NCBI taxonomy): Eukaryota > Metazoa > Chordata > Actinopteri > Perciformes > Nototheniidae > Trematomus > Trematomus bernacchii. The sequence goes on from NW_022987772.1 coordinate 600,611, forward strand.
GTTAGTGTGTAGGGGTTAGTGTGTAGGGGTTAGTGTGTAGGGGTTAGTGTGTAGGGGTTAGTGTGTAGGGGTTAGTGTGTAGGGTTAGTGTGTAGGGGTTAGTGTGTATGTGTAGGGGTAGTGTGTAGGGGTAGGGGTAGTGTGTAGGGGTAGTGTGTAGGGGTAGGGTTAGGGTGTAAGGTGTAGGGTGTAGGGTGTAGGGGTAGTGTGTAGGGTAGGGGGTAGAGTGTGCTAGGTTGGTAGGGTTAGGGTTGTTGTAGGGGTAGTGTGTAGGGGTTAGTGTGTAGGGGTAGGGTGTAGGGGTTAGTGTGGTAGGGGTAGGGTTAGGGTGTAGGGGGCGGTTTGGATTGGGCCTTAATGTGAAAACTAACAAAAAAATGTAAAGCAGGAAGAAAGATTCTCAAAATACACACTTTAGTCTTTTTTTTATCTGCAGTGGAAAATGAGTTTCAGTATTTTATTGAAAGTAAGCAATAAATAATATTGTGATAAAAATAGTTTATAAGTACTCAGACTGTACATCATTGTTACAAGATCAGAAGACTCAAGGGGGAGAGCGGGGATAAAACAACAGCAACATGATTTGCATTGTGCATGAATGAACGACTAAAATCACAAACTACTTTAAGCTTTAATGTAAGCAAACTTCAGTTCCTCCCATCCGCCTTTAATAAAAAAAAAAGCGAATGTTGGAACCTGTGTTGGGAGACATTCAAACTGAGATAAAACACGATGTGGGCGAGTAATAATAAATAAGAACAGACGACAGAAAGAGGAGTTAAGAAACAATAAGGCTTGATATGAAATCTTCGTACAAAGTGTTTTTTTAGAAAAAAGGTTTTGACTGAGGCCTCAGTGAAGTTGGTCCATCGAAGGAGTTTCCACACAAGTCCTCGTGCATCGGTGTGTTTCTCCAGAGGTGGGGGGGGGGGGTTTATTAAAGGGGCGCGCTAGGGGGGTAAAGTGGAGAAGTTTCTGCATGCAAAGTCGACTATAGAAAACCTGGAATTCTGTTGCATCCGATAGAAGCCCTCTTGTTTTAGTTTTTTTAACGCTACCGTTATATGGCTTTTAAAATTCAAGAGTTTCATTTTGGTTTTGCAGATATGGAAAATAAAGAAAAAAGGAAAATATACTCTGTGTTTCACATGATATGTGTCGCCGCCATCTTGCCAGCAGTTATCCAAACGGTGACGGACGACTCACAGTGTCGAGCAAAGTGTGTGAAACTCCAGCAATTAGTCTGATATTCACACATCCTAAAGAGCTGCATTTACACAAATCACAGGAAATAAGCTACACAAAACAGCTAAAAAACAAACAAAAAAAGGGGTCAAAAAGGATATGAATTATCACATATCAAAGTCACTTAAGCATAAATTGATTAGAAATCAATGAGGAGGAAACAAACATACATCTGGTCAATAGAATCAGGATTATAAAAAAGATTAGATAAAATGTCTGTCGGTAGAAATATACAAACTCCAGACACATTCAGTTACATCTGAGCTTAATACGGGCACAGTGGGTACATTTGTTTAAAAAGTGGGTTGATTAAAGAGGGAAAAAGAAAGGATTACATAGTAATTCTAAAATCAATTAAATGTCCCATTGGTTTACATAAATATATAATAACAAATGTCTAGAAAGTCTCCTCTAGGGATACTGAGATTGGTGAGTAAGTCTCTGACATTTTTAGTGTCCATTTCAGTTCATCATCCGGGTCTTGTATGCGGGGAACTCCCCTTCATCCTCTGACCAGCGGTTACCTATAGAAATAATGAGGATAAACTGAGAAGGGGAAGAGAGAGATGATCGGAGAAAGAAAGAAGAGGGAAAGAGAAAGAGAGGAGAGGCGGACAACATGCGTTATTAAAGCCCAGAACGAGAAAGCTGCTTCCTGCCTGGAGAAAAGGAGAGGAGCCATTCTGTGTGTGTCTATTTTCTTTAGAGTGTGAGATCTTACCGTTGTGTGTTAACAAGAGTAGGTCCTGACTGTGGCCGTGTCCAGCCTCTGTATAGACTGACTTCCTGTGTGTCCATGTTGGCAAAATCACATGCAGAGACATGCCGTTAGTCACAGCAACGTTAACAAAGAGCACAGCAGCAGAGCAACGAGGGGAATCAAAGAGAGTTCGGATAATCTGGGCCCGTCAGAGGGGTTTAAACACGAGTAGTAGTTAAGAAATGACGGAGCATATAGAGTGGTGCAGGGATGAGTCCTAAAACCTAAAAAATGAGTCAGCATTTTCCTGTTCCCTGGTCTCAAAGATGTTTTTATGAATGTGCTTTTGGTTGTCAGCCTGAAATAGCCTAATAAGAGATTTTTATTCTACGACATAAAATACGTCAGTAAAAATCCACTGGTGAATTTAAAAACGTCTGTTGCTAATAAGTGTCTAAATCAGACGACTAAACGTCATCATAGGGCTGCTCGATTATGGCAAAAATCATAATCTCGATTATTTGGGTCAATAATTGTAATTGCAATTATTAAATGCGATTATTCATTGACTTTGAAAACATCAATTTATTGGAGAAAAAAAGATTTGAACAGTATCTTTTTAACAGTTGATTACCCTGTAGTTCCTTTATAGCCCAACATTAGCTTTTTCCTTAAAAAAATCATAATGTGGGGTTAGCATGTAGAGATTATCCTGTAAATTGTACGTTTGTTTGCCACAGAGCCAAAATCCAATAAAATTGTTTTGTTTGACTGACAGGACGCTATATACATGTAAGTTATTATTATTATAAAAAATCCCATTAGATTGTTGTGGAGGGAACCAGGGAGATGCTAACGGACTGAAAAATATGTCATCGCTGAACCACTCTAACACACACACACACACACACACACACACACACACACACACACACACACACACACACACACACACACACACACACACACACACACACACACACACACACACACACACACACACACACACACACACACACACACACACACACACACACACACACACACACACACACACACACACACACACACACACACACTTCAAGCGCTCACCCTCCATCTGGCTCCTCTTTGGCTGCGGGGAGGGAGACGCTGCGCCGCTGCCGCTCACTCTGAAGTTCGCGGGCAGCGTGTCGGACGGCCCGCGCACGTCTTTGGGTCGGAACTTCTTCCTCCATGAGGGAGCTCTCCGGAAGTTCTTATCATCGTCCTGGAAGAGGAAGAGGAGAGGTGTGCTATTATTTTTGTGAATTTGAATTACATTTTTTTGTATAGTATTTATTTGGACTTGGGTTTTTAATTAATTAATTTGTTTATTCTTTTTATATATATAAAAAAAATTATATTAATAATCGTTTTCCTTTGCGTAAAAAGAAAATGCTTTAGAATTTAGGATTTTTTTTTTTTTTACAATAAGGCATGTTTATTTGTATTGTTTTATTTATACTGTTAATAAATAATTTGAACAAAATACATGCATGGAAAGTGATTATTTAATTAAATGCACTTAGTTACTCTTCACCACTGGTTTGACATTACATTTGGTGTGTGTGTGTGTGATGTGTGTGTGTGTGTGTGGGTGTGTGTGTGTGTGTGTGTGTGTGTGTGTGTGTGTGTGTGTGTGTGTGTGTGTGTGTGTGTGTGTGTGTGTGTGTGTGTGTGTGTGTGTGTGTGTGTGTGTGTGTGTGTGTGTGTGTGTGTGTGTGTGTGTGTGTGTGTGTGTGTGTGTGTGTGTGTGTGTGTGTCACCTCTTCCACTCTCCTCTCTGTGCCGATGGACAGCAGGCTGATGTATTCCCGCTCCAGAGTCGCTCTGGCCTGAAAGACAGAAACAGTCAGACTGTGAACACCAAACAGCTTTACCAAAATCTACCACTAGGTGTCGCACTTCTTTGTAAGCTCCAAATCTAAAATAATGCAGTTCTACTTTTCTTTGAGTCTTTTTTAATAGTTTTTCCACGGATGGTAAAACTGGAAATCCTTCTTTTGTTGCTGTGGGTGAAACTGAACTAAAATGAATGGTTCAAGGCAACAATAAACAACTCTTGTGTTCTGCAAGGTACGGTTAGTCTGGGAACTTTAATTGAAGCATAGATACAGCTGAGAGAAAGTTAAAAGGGTGGAAAATATTCAAATATAACAGACACCTCCTCGACTCCTCGCCTTAGTCCCGCCCACAGGAGATGCGAGCGGAGGAGAGGAGGGGAACCGAGGAGAGAGGAGAGGAACCGAGGAGAGAGGAGGGGAAACAGCAAGCGTTAGAACATTTCTAGAAATTAGAAATCCTCTCAGTGCAGAGAAGTGCACAGGGTTGGGAGAGAGTGTAAGAGAGAGAGAGATAGAGATAGAGAGAGATAGAGAGAGAGAGAGATAGAGATAGATAGAGAGAGAGAGAGAGATAGAGATAGAGATAGAGATAGATAGAGAGATAGAGAGAGAGAGAGAGAGATAGAGATAGAGAGAGATAGAGAGAGAGATAGAGAGAGATAGAGAGAGAGATAGAGAGAGATAGATAGAGAGAGATAGAGAGAGAGATAGAGAGATAGAGATAGAGAGAGATAGAGAGAGAGATAGAGAGATAGAGAGATAGAGAGATAGAGATAGAGAGAGAGATAGAGAGATAGAGAGATAGAGAGATAGAGATAGAGAGAGAGAGATAGAGAGAGAGAGAGAGAGAGATAGAGAGAGAGAGAGAAAGATTCCAGGTTGTTGTGATGAGAATATTCAGGAGAATATTTGTCATTGCGATTAATTGCGATTAAATATTTTAATCGACTGACAGCCCTAATAAATATATATTATATATATATATATATATATATTTATATATATATATAAATATATATATATATATATATTTATATATATATAATATCACAATCAAACAAGTATCAGAGCACTCTCATAGTAATGTAACGCTATCAGAGACTGGATATAAACTCAACACAAAAAGTAAGGACATTTGTTTGGTAGATTATTTCTTTGTGGTAACAATGCTTTTTGGCAATAAATCTTATACCGTTGGAAAGTCTGTTTTCTCACCTTTCAAATGGTGCCACATTTGTGAGGAACATGCATTTGTGGGATGAGCAGCAGAGCTGAGTTTTTGTATTTTTGTGACAACAAATAAATAATCTACCAAACACAAATGTCCTTACTTTTTGTGTTGAGTTTATATAAGAAGCTGCCGTGTGTACCTGTGTGTTCTGCATGGGGACCTGCAGCAGAAGGGCGAGTGTGTTGTGGTCGAAGGTTTCGTCCAGAGCGAGCAGCGCCCCGTGGACTCCGCTCTCGAACAGATTCCCGCTGTACTCCTTCAGCCCGATGGCCTGAACCCAGCTGATCACTCGCTCGTTGCTCCACACCATCACCTCTGCTGGGAAACACAGACAAACAGAGAGGATGAAAACACAGTGTCTTTATAGGTCTCTGCTATATACAAAACATGTCTCTGAAGTGTTTGGCTCCAAACACCAAACAGATCATTGCAGCATCCCATAATCCCCTCTGTTTCAGCCCTGTTTCCAAAGTGCTGATTCTCTGTCTGTTACTTTCGATGAAAATAAGGAGCCCCTCCCCACGCCCCTCTGAGAGATATTTGGTTAAAAAGAACACAATGGTGCTCTAGGAGGAGATTCAGGTCATAAGGTGGGGGGGGGGGTTACCTTGGTTGGTGATTGGCTAATGGTTACACAAGCCAAAACATCGTTATGACATCATTTTTTTTTATAGAAATGGATCAGGACAAAAAGAGGGAGAATCTTTGTTCCTGAAACTTTCAGAGTCTCTTTACACAGAGGGGACACATGTTGATGAAGAAGAGACATGAAGAAGAGGGGACACATGGTGATGTAGAAGAGACATGAACAAGTGGATTTTGCATAATAGGTGACCTTTAAGTTACGGTATAAGTTGTACAATGCTTTATAAGTACCGTGACTTTCATGATAGTAAGTTCTCGGTCACGATCGGTTGTTTCCGTGATCGGCCGAATGTTGTGTCACGGTAAATGTTGCGGCTGCAAGGCATTGTGGGGCAGCATTTTCTCCTTTCCTTTTGTAAAGGAAGGTCCAGTGTTTCCTAAGCTAAAGGAGGTTATAAAGGACGTTTCAAAGCTCCTTTCCTATCATCTAGAGAATTCAAACAGCTCTTATCATGGCGGCCACTGAGGTACTTCCGGGTCATTTTACTCCTTTAGGAACCTTCCTTCCTTCCAAGCTAAACTGACAATTCGACCGCAACCAGTGTCTTTAAGTATAATTTAAATGTGGGCATTTCTTTCTGTGTGTGAGAGTGTGTGAGAGTGTGTGTGTGTGTGTTACCTTGCAGGTCCATCTGAGAGTGCTCCCTCCTCCTCTCCAGCTCCTTCCTGTCGTAGTTCAGCCTCCTCAGACACATCACCCCACACTGGAAACTGTTCCTGTAGCACAAACACAAACACAGTTCTTCATATGAAAACCTACTTAGCTTTTCACTAAACTAAAGCACTTTCAAGGCACCAGAATACAAATAATAATCGTGAAACTAAAGGCTCCTTTTATCATCATTATATCTCACATTTTTTATATTAATGCAACAAACAAAGTTTCAAATAATTCCTTTATTGCCACCGTATCAATATCAACCTTTATTTTTGTTTATTCTTTAAAGGTAACCTCTCATGCTATTTTTAGGCAATAGCATAGGTCTCAGATATATAAAAATATATTAAAAAACATGTCTATGAAGTGTTTTGCTCAAACAGATCACCCATTCTAGCCATGCCTCATATCCCTCTGTTTCACTTCCTGTTTCAAAAGTGCTGATTTGGGGTATAACGCTTTAAAAAAATTGATACAAATAAAAAAGGAGGGGTCTGAGCTCATGCGGGACCCGGCAGCTACTGTCTAAACTAAATACTGCCGTGATGAAACGCCATATCATGGATTATCAAGGATTACTTCTGAAACAGTATGGAGCTCAAAGGCTTTCTCTCTTGCCGGTTATACCACAAGGTGAGTTCCTTTTTATTTCCTGCTTCTTCACACACATGCTCTCCAGTACAGGTTAGCTCTGAGTGTTAGCGATGCTAATGTAAACACCGACCATATTACGTCCAAAACAGTCAGGCATTGTTTCTGATAGCAACTTTTCTGATAGGTCTGTGGGTGTAAAGCCAGCCTACATTTCCGATATTACGTCATATCGGACGCAAATCTGGATCAGCTCTGTTCCCCCGTTTTTAGAGATTTGGGTACGGAGGAAAAGAGAGAGGGTTTTGTTTTCTGACGCTGCGCGAGTTCCCCGACACACCTCATCAAAAAGTGCATTTTGCATGATAGGTCCCCTTTAAGGTATCCATTAATTTGATTTGAATGGTATCATGCTTTAATAGTCATTATAACACCCCTTGCTGTGAAATACAAATGTTGTGCAATATATATATATGCCGTTAATAACTGTGCAGTATATACCTGGCTGCTAAATCTTTAGAACTGTTACAGGATGTGTATTTTGTAAATTGTGTACTTTTAATTTTTTTTTATCTGTAATATTTGTCTTTATGCCTGCTTCTTAGTTAACATTAAGCTGTCTTTGACTCTTTTCTGCTGTAACAAATGTGCCTTTCCCCTCTGTGGGACTAATAAAGGTATTCTGATTATGATGTGTTACCTGTGGAAGCTGTCCACCATCTTGAGCTGCCCCCTCAGGTCCTTCTTGGTGAGGTGGTCCAGCATGCGGGCGTCCACCAGAGACTCCATGAAGTACGAGCGGTACTGAGGCAGACCGAGGGTCGGCAGCCACTCGTTCCCGATCCACTCGTGGTTCATGTCTCCGTACGCCAGCGTCTGCAGGAAGAACACACACGGGTTAACATTCTGTTCTGTGAGTGTGTTTAAACGTTTGGAAAGTGTTGTTTACTTCAGATTTTAAATGACAAGACTAAGTTGTAGCTATTAAGGCACATAAAGCCTTTGAATCATATAAGAAACTAATAAACAGTAACTAATAAAAATGTAGTAATGGTCATTGTTTACAAATGCTGTTTAAGCTTAATTTATGGATTAAAAGCAATCAGTATTACTGTTAGATTGTAATGCATCTGTGTGGTTGTGGCTAACTCTTTTGATGCTATCTTAGGTTTTAACAGAGGAAGGCAGATTTTTTATTCTATGTTGTAGAAGACTTCGCAAACATTTCGTAAATGTTACAGACCTTATTTCCTAGACTAATTCCTGCCCAACTTAGGGATAGATTTGGTTTAATCTTGATCTGAATCAGGACTTCTTTGGACAGTGAGGATTCGTTATTTTATCTCACAGTCGAGATTTTACCACCAAAACAAGGCTTTGTGTATCTATGCATTATTCCCTATTCTTTCCTGTATTGAACTTCCTTCAGTTGTGTTTCCTTAAAGCATAAAAAGCCATATTCTGCAGGTGGTTTGGACAATATTCTAACTTATAACACACACAACCACAGCAGTACACGTATATGAAGTTCAAATGGCTCTGCTGTAAACCAAACTCAAGGGGTAAAAGTGCACAATTTTAAAAAGGACCACTCAAACATGCTTGATGTGAAAAATCTGGAAATACACAGGAGGATAATGTGACGTCTCCTCTATCAGACACTTAAAGGGGACCTATCATGCAAAATGCACTTTTGTACGTCTTTTATACATGAATATGTGTCCCCGGTGTTCCAGGGAACTCACCAAGTGTCAGAAAACACAACCCTCTCTATTTTCCTCCATACCCAAATCTCTAAAAAAGGGGCTGCAACGGATCTGATAAAAACTGATCCAGATTTGAACACTGTCCTGACGTCAGGACGGTGGCGCTACGGCTATTGGGCCAACTCCACCTATCAGGAGGAGACAGCCACGGCCATTGCCGTTCGAAAGCGCTGGAGACGCTGTAGTACATATGCCAGGCCTGTAGGTGGTGCTGTTCTCACTGAATCAGCCCTTGCAAAAACAGGGGTAAAAAAGTGAAATGAGGCATGGCTAAAATGCATGATCTGTTTGGTAATTTGAAAAAAAAAAAAGTATAAATATGCCTTATATAGGTATGGTCCTACAATATATTATTATAATATAGCATGATAGGTCCACTTTAAAGAAAACAAACACTGACTAAAAGATGGTGAGTAAAAGGGTTTTTTGGGGGAAGGTCTGCAAACCTGGGCCCAGCTGCCCTCGTCATCGTCCTGGTGTTAGCGGGTTAGAGTGAGCGTGGTGAGAGAACAGAGAGTTAGTGAGGCGGCAGGCTGACACGCTGCATGTGGGAGAACCACTCAAAATATAATAAAACAAGACGCAGAAATTCAGGTTAAGCATTCAAAAAGGAAATAGAAAGGCAAAAAAAACAATAAGAAAATTGTAGGAGGGCGATATGAAGAAAAATCTACTTATCAGTTTTTTTCATATTTATCAGTGTTAGCAAAATAATCAAATCAAGATCAAACTGTTACCTGTTGTTAATATTTTTTGTCTATTAATTGATTAGTTATTTGGTCTATAAAGTTATTTCCATAGCCCAAAGTGGCGTTCTTCAAATGTATTTTTTTGTCCTAAATAATATTACAAAAAATCTATTGAGAAATTTTATTCATTTAGAAACCATTGTTAAAGCTAAAATTGGGAAATTAAGCAAATTAGATAATTGACAAATCAAAAATCCTATAAAAACACATTATTATGGAGCAATGCATCCTATAATAATTTTCATTGTCAATATATTGTTTTTTCGATTAATTTATTAATTTATTTAAAAAAAAAAAAAATAAATCCCCCAAAGCCCAAGAATGGGTTATTTAAATGTCTTATGTTTACATATTAAAATACCTCCTAAATATACTACATTTTCTGAAAATCTATTAAAGGGCCCATGTCATGCTTTTCCGGTTATTACCCGTCCCCTTGTGTGTTATGAAGGTTTTTATGCATGTAAACGGTCTGCAGAGTCACAAACCCTCAAAGTACACCCTGTAGCGAGTAAAACTCTAACACAGAAAATACCTCCCCAAAACGCCTCGTTGGAGATACGTCATTGTCCATTTGATTCTTCCATTTCGTTCCGGGTACGGCATGATGTCATGCCGTACCCGGAACGAAATGAACCAATCCGTGGAGCCGTTACGTTACGTCCGCGGAGCCGTTACGTTAAGCCCCCGCTGATTGGTCCAAATTGACCGATCCACGGACTTCCTCACACACACATCTGTGTGCAGGGAGCAGGCAGCTCAGCTGATTTCTCCTCCCTGGCTGCAGGCTGATAACAGACAGTTGGGATCGCGGCGAAATTCTCTCTGCAGACCCATTCTCACAGCGTTTATCAACCTTTTTCTTACTCAATATCAAGCCACACTTATTGTTTTTACTTCGGCTGTGAGTTTGTGTGTGCTCAGGATGAGTTTGGCTGTGTTTCGCTGTGTATCGCTAACAAGGAAACAACACCTCCACGGAGCTCAGCGCGATTCACAACGTCCCGACCAATCAGAGCACACTGTGCTCACAGGGAGGGTGGGGGCTGGAGCTTTTGGAGCTACAACGAGCCGTTAAAGGCAGAGAGTGAAATTCAGTGAATACACGTAGTTTACAGAGATGCTGTGAGAAACCAATGTGAGTTTGGAAAAATGCACAGTATAAACCTATTTTAGTATAGCTCAACAATGGAATTATGATCAGTGGAAATGGCCATGACATGGGCCCTTTAAGACACTTTACTAACATTTAAAAAAAGAATAAACTGAAAAAATGGCAAATCACGCAAACATCTTATTTTCATCTATGGCTTAAAAAAATAATAATCTTACGTTAATCCAATATTGCAGTAGAAATATAATATTATTTTCTAGAAAATGTGTCCAAATGTATGTTGATTTGCCCAAGTTTGGTTTGAAAATATATATATTTTTCCCCAAATCAAGCAAATTCGACACCAGAAATACCCACGTTTTTTTGTATCTCGCTGATCCATTAATGGATAGAAAAACCCAATATTGCATTAAAGCACTCACTACATTTCTCACAAAGGTGAATAATACAGTGTGAGACCAGCAGATAAAGTGATATCGTCTCTGTTTTTATATATTCATTCATATCGCCCAATCCTAAAACATTACACTGTACCAGAAGAGTTAAAGTAAAGGGGGACAGTGGGGAGGGGAGGGGGTTCCTTCATGCATTTTCCCTCTCGTTATTTTTGTTATTTCATCTACCTTGTAGTGGCTGGCTCAGTTATGCAGACTAATCTAAACTAAGCAGCTCTAACACACCAACTAACACTCAACACAGAACACAGAGTGAGGGTCTACAGGGAGAGACAGGAAACTACACGGAGGAAAGAATAATTACAAACTAGCAGAAACAAAAGGCCGTGTTTCAAGTTGCTGAGACTCCATTAAGCCAGATAATTATTAAACTGAAGTCGCTTTGGTACATTTCTCAAATCAGGTCTGACCCCCAAAACAAAACACACAGGTATCAGTTCACTGCATGATTCATTACATTCAAAAACGTTGAACCATAATGACATTAAAATCCGTAAAGTAAAATAAATCCTGCCCAACATTTGTATTAGTTTCCCAATTAGGTTAAAGTTCAACTGTGTATTGTTCAAATGTAGATATAGCCATACAGAACAAGTGTATCTAGAGCCTAACAATTAATAAACATGTATTTTTTAAATTGCAATATAGAAAATGCAGTAGGAACATTTTAGCAAAATAAATAATTGTACAAATATTCTAAATTATTAATTACATGAATATTAGTTTGGCGAGGTTCCTCATTTTATATATTTAAAAAAAAAATGCAAACAAAAATCAGAATCTTATAATATATAATCGCTAGTAGTTATTTTTTCCAAATCTTGCAAAACTTTTGTGTATCTAATGTGTTCATTGCCGTAATTTATCTACCATTTATAGACCAATTAAGGATTTTAAGGTAGTTTAAGACTGTTGCAGGTAATCTATTGAGAACAAATGTGTACTGTTGCACAAATGTGATGTCTGATTAGAGAAATGCAGCAAAGCGACCGATACAATCTGTATTTTGCGTACAGAGAGAAACGTCTGGCTGTCCTGAAAGCAGCTTGGAAACGAGGCGTTCACCACAGAAGCGTCCAGCCAATCAGGGTAGACTAACCGTGGGAGGCGTGGCTGCCAAACTTTCCATTTCTTCATGAGTGACCCAAACGTTTCCTGTGGTCTGATCATGTGACACCCCCCAATCACAAGTGAGAGAAGTGTGTGAAGAGGGAAGAGTGATGAAGGAGGACAGAGAGAGAGTGGAGTGGAGAGAGAAGAGTTTTTCATTCATGGTTATCACTGTTAGAGAATCAAGATCAAAACCAGCAGAGCTGCAGATCACTGTTATTTCTTTGGTCTGTGTTAGTCAAATGTTTCAGATTTTTGCCTAAAGATATTTAGTTTACTGACATAAAGTTACTATACTTTATGGCAAGGTAGATTAAAACATTTTTTTAGGACTTTTTATGCCACTCGGAATTACATTTAAGACCGATTTTACAGAAATGTTTTACTAATATCTGGGTCGGTGTGACGTTTGTGCAAAAGACATAAACATTGTTACGTCAAGTTGGATCCAAGATTTGTTTAGTGTCACAAGAATGAAGTTAAAGACTAATTGTACGCTTAATTGTTTTGCTATATGGATCTAGATCTATGACGTAATTGCAAAAAAAAGATTACCAATCATTATTTTGGTTTTTTTGTGACGTCAGAAGAAAATAGGGATAAATAAAATCCCATGTCTTGGCGCTTAACATATAATATATATACTTTTGACATATGAATATTATAGTATAGTAATAATTATAATTGAAGGCCTTATTTTAATATACATGGGAACCCTGTTTACAGGACTTCAATATTAAATAAAACAATTAAATATTCACATTAAAAAAAGTTTAATCCGAGAATTTCTACGATCTGATAAAAATACAATATAAAAAATTCCCAATTGGATTAATCTATTACCAAAATAGGCTTTGATTACATTTAATAGTTGCCAACATCTCAATAAATCATTACATATTTGCAGCTCTGTGAACTAGTCTGACCCCATCATTAGTGCATAAGTAGTTAAAATGTTAATGCAATAAAAGCAGCATGCTCAATCAGAGAGGCTTCATAAAGACTGTGATCAGGCAAAGTAATATTAGTAATAAATGTGTGTGTGTGTGTTTTTTCTCCACACTTGAACTAGTCAGTAAAGTACCGTTCTGGAGGTGGGGGGGGCGGAGGGGCTGGTGAGGGACATGATCTCCTGGATAGCGAGGCGCAGCTTCAGGCGATGCAGCGGGTTGCTGATCCCGATCTCTCTCTGGATCTCCGTGTCCGACAGCGCCGACATGATGGCGCCGCTCTTCACGTTCGCTCGACACGCCGCCACGTACCAGGCCGGCATGCCCACCCACAGCTGAGAGGAGAGAGACATTGATAACATGGGTACATGCTGAGTGTGATGGAAACTTCTGAAGCAATGGAGACTCAGAGAGACACGGGAAGAGCAGGAACTTTGATGGCAAACACTGATGGTTTATTAGGAGCTTCGGCCGGAGGATTCACAAGACATGTTCTGAAGATCTCTACCCCAGACCCGTGTGTTTAGCTACTTCTGAGAGAAGAATCAACATTGTGCATAACAGGATAAAGCACTATAACACCTCTATCAGCTGACAAAACAAGGCATTGCACACAAGCAGAAATGAAAGAGTAGAAATACCAATACCAATATCAAGGTGTAAAAATACAAGTAAATGTGCTGATGCGTTAATGTGCCCACAGCTGGCAGAGGAGAGACATTAATAACATGAGACATTTAATTAAGTAAGAATACCAATACCAAGGTGTACAAATACAGGTAAGTGTCCTGGTCCATTAATGTGTTCATCACAGTTGATTGGAATGACCTTATATACTGATATTTTAACTATTTTCAAACATGTTACAAGTTTTAACAACATGACCCACTTTGTATGGTTTTAGTCAATCCTTACATATTAGGATAACATGTAACATAATGCAATATATTATCTTTTCACTTGATAACAGATTTTACCATCATACCAGGAATGTACTATACCTGGCAACCAGTATCTGGCTATAAGTGTATGATCTTTAAATCTGGTTAATATAAAGTACAAGTATTGAATACAAGAATCAAGTATAAAAAAGTAGCTTAAAATGTGTGTGTGTCGTACCTCCAGCCACACCACCACAGTCGGTCCGTCCCACTGAGCGAAAGGCAGGCCCTGCATACGAGCTTCCTCCAGCAGCTCATGCCTGAGACACAGAATTTATATTAAAAACAATACCCAAAAACACTTTACTTGCCCTAAAACCCCAAAACATACATAAAAACACACCAAAATCCATCAGAAAGTCCCAATATGCACACTATCAAGTCCACGTTTGGAGCAGATATGCACACTGACCCAGAGACATGCAGACTCAAACAGAGAGCAGGAGTTTGAGAGAAAACAGGAGAAACCCAGGAAGACTCAAAACAGACACATCTGGAAAACGTCTGACAGAATGGCATTCATTAAAAGGTTTAATATGTTACTGTTCTGCATGAAAACCATTTGATCTACGTTGTGTACTTACATAATCCTTAATGTTTCTAACCATTTTCAAACCTAGACATTCTGTTTGTTTGATTTACTCGTCTGTGGTCATCGTTGTGTTTTTCTGCCTGGAGATCTCCAAAATGTGTGTATTGTTACTGTTTAGATTGAGTTACTTGTATCAGCATACAATTACAAATGGTGCATTTTAAAGTATTACCAAACTACTAACAAAACTCCTCGTCCTATCCAGGTTTAACCAGATGTTTTTTCGTTAAGCCTCTCGGAGATGACTGGCTTCAGGTTTGAAAAATTATTAGTCAGAAGCGTTTTCTCCCAGAACCAGTGTTTAGAGAGTCCACTTAGAAAGCCGTCTTCAGTGTGAAGGCATTCATCTACAACTGTAACATGCGTAAAGGGAAGTATTTAGGGCAGGAAAGGTATCTTTAATTCTGTACATCCATGACATGCACATTCTCTGTCTGTATTCAAAACACAATGCCATTTAGCAGACGATATCTGGAGGAAGTTATTTTTAATTCACAGGCATGGAAACAAGCCCTAACAGAAGCTATTCAATGATGGCCACTAGATGGGGCTGTTTGCTGCATATCGCTGATAAAAACAAGCCCACAGTTAGCATGTTCTCAACTAGCAATTAGCTTCAATTTGAAGACTTTTTTGACAGAATAATGGACGAAAAACCTCAGAAAAAACATTATTTCCGTTATCTCTCCGGTAGTTTCAGTGCATCATGCTCCAAAAGGGAAAACTGTGCCCCTCACTAAAACTCAGCACAAACACATTCCTGTTAGTTAAGCTCCTCTGTGGAAAGCAGGGTAAAGAGCAGCATGGACAAGCCATCAAACATTCGGAGGGGACAGAAGTCAGGGGTCCGTCAGAGAGTTACTGGTGAGGGTCAACGTGAAGCCGGGGGTGGAAAGAAGATAAAAGCAAAGCAGCAGAAGAAGCAACGTGAACCGACTTACCCTGTCTTTGGACTACACATGGAATGAGAAGGGGGTGATAAAAAAGAAGCAGAGGGACGATGACAAAACAATAAAGAGACAGAATGAACTGAGCTACATGGAAGCAAAAAAAAATGACATTTGTAGTATATTTGCACAAAATTAAACGTGAAAGTGGAGGAAATAAAAACGTGATTGGGTGAGCGATGGAAAGAAGATGGGCTGATAGAGTGAGCGTGAGCCAGGTGGCAGGGAGTGATAGATTAACACTGGCTATAGAGTGGTGCAGGAATGAGTCCTACAACCTGGGAATGAGTCCTACAAGTCCTACAAGCTGAAGAGATTTCTATTCTACTACATCAAATACGTCCGTAAATACCCCACTGGGGAATTAAAAACGGCGGTTGCTAACAAGTGTCTAAATGAGACGAATAAACGTCATCACGGCCAACATTAGCCGCCTTTAGCTTAGCGGTGGAGACGTGAAGTCATGTGACCGGGCTGTAGTTCCTTTATAGCCCAACATTAGCCGCCTTTAGCTTAGCGGTGGTGACGTGAAGTCATGTGACCGGGCTGTAGTTCCTTTATAGCCTAACTTTGGCTTTTTATTTAAAAAGATTATAAAGTGGTGTTAATATGTGGAGATTATCCTGCTGAACAAAACATGTTTAATTATTATAAACGTTTCAGATTATTTTCTGCAATAAATCAAAATAACAAGGAGAAATCCCATTGGACCAGGAGATGATGCTTTCAGGGTCAGCATACAATAATACGTCATCACACCACTCTATAGGCTTGCAGTTTTCAAGACTTTTCAAGGACACGTAATAACATTTCTACACAAATTGTAATTATTGAATGGAAATTAAACAGGAACCTTTTTTCTATCTCAAGTAGCTGCCATATTTACTTTTAACACTTCAGACTACATTATAGCCAATATGTTGTCCTTTCTTATTAACAAAATAAAAAGCTTTAGAAGCACTTAAATCACTCTGGCTTTAAAGCACAAGGGGAAACCAGTGTCTCATTTGTTAGTGCATTTGATTATAAACTCATTTCTTGATGCACATTGGAAACACAGTGAGGAAACACAGGTATACAGTCTACAAACTGCATTCTTCTTCAATTACCGAAACAAATTGTCATCAGAGCGACACACACATATTAGAGCTAGGCACGTCCACAGCTGGAGAAAACATTTTGCGTTATTTTACATTATGTAGAAGGTTGACCACAGAACAATTATTTCACAGTGTTCAAAAGAGGAAACTCACTTCTTCTGCAGCTTCCTGTTCTTCTCTGCAGGACCCCCCAGGGTGCCCATCCCTAAACCGTCTTTAGGAGAGCCCTCCGCCTCAGGAGTGCCCGCTGCAAACACAAACACAATGTCCAGAGATATAAGAGGGACACAGAGATGCTGTGAGCATGAAGTTCATTTAAAGAGAGACCTGCTGTGATGCAGTGATTCTCCAGGTGTGGCATTCGGGCATCTGTGATTCATTACCAATTGTAATATATTTACATTTTAATAACTTTGAATAGTTGATAAATTATTGATATTTATTTGAATCTAAAAAAGTGTATATTTATTTTCCCACCATGTTCCTATTGAACATTTCAACCACGTAAAATGCAGTTGAGGTGAATATATAGATATTTAAGAACATAGAGTTGCTGTAATTACTCATACAAATAGGGAAGAATTAAATAAAAATAAGAGTGAAAAAAGGTGCTAACATTTTTCGATTAAATCAAACATCTGTATGACAAATGGAAATCTGATAATCAGTGACAAATTGTATATTATTTAGAATAATCCCAATGTTACGTATACAAGATTGAAACTAGGGCGGTTCGATTATGGCAAAAATGATAATCACGATTATTTTGGTCAATAATTGATATCACGATTATTAAATACGATTATTCATTGACTTGGATTCAAAACATCCATTTATTGAACTTTAAAACAAATACAAATAATTATTTGAACAGTATATTTTTAACTGTTGATTACCCTGAACGTATAATTCAACTGAAAAACCAATACAAAAATAAATAAAATTAATTAATTAATTTAAATAAATAATATCAAAATAATAAATACCAATAAACAAGATCAACAAGCACTTCCACAAGCTACTAAACATATATTGATATGATAAATAAAAATAAATTAGACAAATACATTTATTTTTTTCCGATTATGTTGTTTTCGTAATTGTGGCAAGCCAAAATCGTAATTGCGATTAAAATACGATTAATTGCACAGTGTTAATTGCAGCTATTAAATGGTTTAGTTGAATACTCGATTCTGATTGGTCAATTCAGAACACGTGACACGTTGTTAATCCAGAACAGACAGACCGCTGTCAAGGATTTATTGACAGTTGTTAAGGACGCTCAGAAAGAAGTTCGGTCATGTAACTGTTTTTCAAATGTAACAGTTTGAAAAACAGTTAGTTAACATCTTTCAATTTCTCTTGTGTTTTTATTTTACATAATTAAGACTTCACAAAGGGTAGAAAAGTAGTCTTGATGAGGGGGTACCGGGTATATTCTATATCTTGCAAGGGGCTTTTAGCTTGAAAACAATGTAACCCTATGCTGTAGTTCTGGATTAAAGCCCTGTGTTCGGGGTCTGACCTTGGTTGGGGGAGTCCTTGCCGGGGATGCTGGGTCGGCCCTTCTCCTTCTTCCCAAAGAGGCGTCCGATGGAGGACTTGATGCTTTTCTTCTTGGCCGCTTTGTTCAGAGAGTCCTGGCTGCTGTTGCTGCTACTCGGGTTGCTGCCCTGACCGTCCTGCAGCCCGGAGAGACTGGGGGGAGGAAGAGGGAGAGAAGACTCAGAGAACAATAATAGTAGACAGGGACACAGATTGAAGAGGTACGGGTTAATTGTGTTTACGTAAAGTGAGACTAAAAATGTTATTTTCACATATTTTTTCAATGACTATGAGAAGGGACAGCAACAACGTAATTAAACACTAACTGTGACAATAACAACACGCAATATTGTTGAATAAGAAAGACTTTAACTAGGGCTTGATATTTAATCGAAAAATAAATATGGGACTATTGGCAATATCTAGATATCAGTAAGCACAATATGTTTTCAAGGTAAAATATGTAAAATTATTTGAATGAAGTGTAGTTGAGCTGACCCAGAAATCAACGGACTTAATACTATAAATATAAAAATAACATCTTTGTTTGTTACAGATACTTTGAAAAACATGTATCAAATTCATCAGGGTGATTTTTTTTAATGATAATGTGTATAATTTGTTTAAATGATCATCCCTCCAATATTGTAAATCATATTGCAGTAATCATCAGTAATCAAATTGAGAAGGTGGACAAAAAGAAAACTGAACAAGTTTGACTTGCTTAGACTGGTAATCAACTAATACATGACAAATAAACAAGAAAAGGTCGACTCAGTATGATTATAGATAGCTCCCAAAGATATGTGACTGTTATTTTGTATATATTGATTGTCTTGCTTTTATTTATGTCTTAATGTGTGCATATGTATAAATGTGTCTGTTGATTGTGTATATATATATATATATATATATATATATATATATAGGATATACATATTTGTATACATACTTCTATATATATATATTTGTATGGGATATTTTGACAATAACGGTGCGTCCACACAGCAGCGTTAAAAAAAATCTTGAAACGCTTCTGCCCATTCACTTTGAATGGGGTGACGTCACTTTCCCTCACTTTTCGCCGAAATGCATTGTGGGCAGGCGAGCGGAGATTTTCAGGATTTTCAGGATTCAAAGTTGAACAATGTTCAACTTTTGAGGCTGAGGTGGAAGCGTCAGCCAATCAAATCCCGTGTACGCAAATCTGACAGTTCAAGCTCTAGCCAATCAAACGGCGTGTATGCTGGGAGAGACATACCGCAGGTCATTTCCTCATATTCCAAAAAATGGAGGAGAAATTAGCGGTAGGGAATCAATCACCCGGTGCTTTATGACCAGTCCCTATTTACCTACCGGGATACAAACCGGAGGAGCCAGGCATGGAGGGAGGTGGCAGAGACAGTGGTATGTTTTCGCCTGTTTTGGGGAGTTTATATCCAGTTTACTTCGGGCTTTTTTGCTTCGTATGTCGCGAGCGGGAGATTCATGTGATTGGTTGCTCGCAAAAAATCCTCAAGCTTCAGATACGCCCACCTCCAAGATTTTTTTAACGCTTCTGTGTAGACGTACCGTAAAGTTGACTTTGACTGACTTGATTATTGAAAAAGAAAATTGGTCAGAATAATGTCAATATGTCAAAAGTAGGTCTCACCCTCGGATGTCTCTGATGTCCTCGTGGCTGGAGGCGTGTCCGGCGTCTCTGTTGAGGCGCATGGAGCGAGGCGTGGTGGGGGGGGACGTCTCACAGTGGATCGTGGCCTTATCGTCCTGAGCAGACTGAGAGGGGGAGACGAGTTCAAGAGAGAGATTACTTTATTTGCTCCGTACAGATAGTAGGGAAGTAAATAAACACAAGAAAGAAAGAAATTCATTTAAGTTATTCATCAAGCAGCTACACTCACAGTCTGTAAACACACTTTGTTGTTATATATATATTTTTAGTTTCATCTTAATTTGTCTGATGTAGGAATTCTTAAAGTGTCTTTTTGTACAAAATAATAATAATAAGGATACCAATAAATATTATCTTTAAGTCTTTAGAAAATCAATAAAATTACATAAATAATAATATTATCAATATCATAGTTCCTCTTGTTATTATTTCTTTATCAAAGTGAGATACAATAAGATTCCTAGCACACTTCAAAAGGAATTCCATAAAATGACTAACATTTTTTTTGACATGCAGAAAATGTGCGTCCTTTTTACTTGAATTACTTTTTAAACAATTAATCAGTTATCAAAATAGCTGCAAATACATTTTAACATTAAAATGGCTTGTTTTCAGATCTCAAAGCTTTCATTTGACTAAACTGCAAGACCAAGAAACACCTTTGAGATGCAGAACATGTGTATTATTGTTGCTTACATTTGTTTTAAACCAATCAATCAGTAATGAAAGTGTTTTCAATCTAATTATCAACCAATAACTAACCATCCTTTTTGGCTCCAGAATAACAAAACAGATATGAGAACATATAAATAAATTCTCCTCTGTGAACCACCATGGTGAACGTAAACAAAACAATGGCCACAAACGTTTTTCACAAAGAAAAATCTAATGTTTTAAACACAGATTGTAGAGGATTGTTTGGGGGATGATGGGGGGGGACAGACACGGACAGAGCCTAGGGAAGCGTTTCTCTAGTTTACCTTCCTGCGGTGCTTGCGCAGGTCACTAGGCTGAAGCGTGGCAAAAAAAAGGAGAGAAGAAGAAGAGCCGTTAGTGAGACGCACGAATCAGAGCAGCGAACAGAAACCAAGCCATGCACACAGAGCAGAAATCACAACAAGACATCAGTTACTGGGGGGAACGAACACACACACACACACACACACACACACACACACACACACACACACACACACACACACACACACACACACACACACACACACACACACACACACACACACACACACACACACACACACACACACACACACACACACACACACACACACACACACACACACACACACACACACACACACACACACACACACACACACACACACACACACACACACACACACACACACACACACACACACACACACACACACACACACACACACACACACACACACACACACACACACACACACACACACACACACACACGTCTGTAGGAGCACCAGAGACACTGCAAATCAACCGAAGTCAGGATGGGTGCAGACTAGTAAGAAATCAGAGGGAGGAGAGGAATTATAGCCTCGAGGAAATCGAGTTGAAAAGCAAATAGCCGAGTAGCTAGCTTCTAATGAACACCAATCACAGGTGACAGGGCGGTGAGCAGGTTAGCTGAGATGCTATCTGATTGCTTTCGCTTTATGGGGTTTTCCACTCAGGCCCCGAGGCAGCGTAACCCCTAATTTTACGAAGCAGTTTGACTCATATTTTCCACTGTGCACCTAAAAAAAGTGGGAAGGGTTTCTTTCCCCTGCTGCATTCCTCACAGGCCTGGCATTAGCTGAGCAAATAAACCGTCAGCGTGCCACATTTCTACGCTGGTTTTTCTTGCCCCCAGGAGGAAAATACCTAATCGCTCATTTCCTCTGACTCACCGAGAGTAGCGAGGAAGAGATTAGGAGCTATAAAAGGAAACAGGAAGAGGAAATTGAGAGAGGGAGGAGAAATGTATTTAATTACCCAAAATGCTCCTTTTTTGTTAGGAATGTTTGACTAGTTTCACCAATGCCTTTAAGATAGATTCCATAGTTTATCAATGTCCCTCTCATGTCTGTAATGTTTCACAGCTGTGGTTCAGTATACTTTATGTCAGTGAGCCAGCTTTTCACTGCAGTAGTTTAAAAACAGCTGGATTGGAAAATAACTGCAATCATGGGAATGCACCAGGATTTCATTTTGTATCTATACATTCAACAAATAAGACTCGTAATGGAAAATGCTGACAATTAGTAAAGATTTACGAGCCATAAATCTAACAAGGACTATAAAAAAGGCTGTTTCCACATTTCCACTAAAATGAATTGATATGTTTTGAAACGGTGTTTAAAAATGACTGGATGCCACAGAGGAGTTGACTTTGAAAGGTTAATACCTTATACAGGGTATATGCAGGAATCCTGAAGTCACATGTAATGCCTTTTAAGACCTTTTTTAAGACCCTTTCCATACATTTTAAGACCTCATCGCCACTTCGAGTTTTAACCGGTTACATTTACTATATACAGTATTGATTGTCCTTCCTCCTTATCTTCCAACCATTTGGACGCAGACTTGCATTTCCCCATAACTATGTTGTTTAACAACCGGCGTAAACGGACCTTCGCGCGCTATCAAGCAGTGAGCGTGCGATGTCCTGTTCTGATGACGTCAAACCCAACGGGATGCCATAAATAAACTACACAGAATCACGCTACACACCTACGCAATGATTACATTCAGGCAGACTGTAGAATACAACCTCTTTGGACCATTTATATACTTATTGAAAACAAGCTACAAAATGTAATACCTTGAAAAATGCCGTTTAATACTTTTTAATAGCCTTCATTTTCGCTAAATTGATTTATTAACTTTTAATACTTTTTAAGACCCCGCGGACACCCTGTTATAACACACTGCAAAATAACAAAATATCCTACAATACATTATCTTTTTCCATTCTGCAGTCTATCCCAGAGGAACATGCACCTATTTTAAACACCCACTACTCAGGTGTATGTGCAAAAAGTAACTTAATGAAGAACAATTGTATTTCCTTATTGTTTTGTGATTTCATTAGTGATCTGTAGCTATTGAAAGGTACAATATAAACCATTGTACTGCTGATAATAAGGGAACGTCTTTAAAGCAAATATGTATTAATTTAATTACCTAATACAACCTGCTTCAAGTACACTGTGTTCCGAGTTTCACAAGTTATTTCTGTGCCGTTATTCTCAAATCAGAGTGATGTGTTGAGCACACAGCGGGGGGGGGGGGAAAGAGTCCTGTATGTTTTTGGAGATATCAAATGGAAAATCACGGAGAGGAAGAGGCAGACTGCACCCACCCAGGGAGGAAGAGGAGGAGGAGGAAAGTTCTGCAGGTACCTGGAAGTACGGTGCATAGCTATGTGCCTGAGGGCCAGCTGCAGCACAGGGCAGGTAAGTGACTGTCTGCTGGATGATGTACGGGTCAGAGCAATACTGCTACAGCGAGGGGCATCACATACACATGGTTACACACTCTCACACACGGTTACACTCTCACACGGTGTTAGTACACTGACCACACTGAGGTGAGGAGATAGCATCAATACAGAAAGGTAATATGGAAGGCAAACAGCGTAAATATAGTACAATTCCAGGGTTCGTACAACTTTTTAAATGCATTTTAAATTAACCTGAACATAAGGCTCTCCATTATTTTTGACACATCTAAATTGTTTCTATAACTGCAAGAAAATAATAAATAAAGTTTACAGAACTACTGAAGCAGTCAGTGTGTGGCGTCACCGCTTGTGTTTTAATCATGATTATTTAATTCTTAACTAGATCCATGTGAAACTTTATTTCAATAAAATGTACATTTTGTAAAAAAGTTATAATTGTTATACTTAGTTGTTTTTAAACGCTGCAAAAATCAAATCTAAAAACAAGCATTTTCAACATTTAAAAAGGATTATATTACAATTCAAGATATGTCTAAAAATGTTTACGTAACGATTAAATAAAAAGCATAATAAAATACAAGGACATTCCTAACCTTGACAACATAACGATTAGAATCACGAATGTTGCAAATGTTGTGTACGAACCCTGCAATTCAGCCTAATGTAATCACCAGTGTTTCAGAGACTGAACAAGCGATCTTAAAAACGGGACTTAATGTGTTATTATTTACATGGAGCTGAATTTCAGACTTGATCTGACCATGTAAGTATTATCGTATCGTATCGTATTAGGTGATGCGTAGTATCGATGCTGGTAGATTAAAAACACGTGAGAGTGAGGAGAGTTTTTACCAAGGTCATGACCCCCATGCGGTCCAGCTCTCTGTTGGGGCTGCGGGGGACTCTGCGGGGGGTGGAGCTGCCGGAGCCCGGGGGGGAGCCGCCCAGCGAGGACCCGGCACACAGGGAGGGGGGGATGGAGCTCATGGAGCGGAAACGACCTCCGAGACTCTCCCCGCTGCCGACACGACACTCAATCTCCTCCGCCCGGATCGCCGTGTTCTCCTTCTCCTCCTGGATCATCCTGCAGGGATTAAGAGGAGGGAGCAGATGGAGAACTTATTATATTATTCTATATTATTATAACTATTCAATCCAGATTCTGTATTATTCTGTAAATTGTATGTTGAGTATTCTATAGATACTCTTTAGAAATATCCAGAGACTGTATATTTAGTGTTTATTAACATTTTGTTTTGAACTTTTGTGCAATGCCGTATTAAACTGCTGTTACAAAATAATTAATAATACTTTGGGATACGTAAATCTAGTTGTATAGTTGTGATTTATCTAATCTAATGGTGATTGATGAAAAATATATTCAGAGTATTGCAGCAAGGTGCAAAAATCCACTTTAGAGGATAAAATAAAAAGATCTGACTTCAAACCATTGCACATAAGAAATAGTACTTTGTGGATGTGTAGCTAATGAATTGTCATGTGTATGCTAATAGGTCGTTTGCATGTCAAAAGTAACTCTAATTTACTGGAGAAAAACTACATTATTTCATTTACATTTAGTAAAACAGAAGTACAAAAGAATGGAAATACTCAAGTACTTGAGTAAATGTACTTAGTAACTTCCCCCTGTGCCTGTACCTGATCTCGTTGTTGATGGCGTCCAGCTGTTCCTGCAGCATGAGGGCGAGGGTCTGAGCGTCGGCCTGGCCCCCGGGGGACAGCATGTCCACAGAGCTGAACATCGTCTCTCTGTCCTCCTCCAGGTCCGACGCGTCCATGTCGCTTTCGAACGCCTGCGCCACGTTAGCCAAGACGTTAGCTTGCTGCATGCGCTCCCACTCCTGCTCGTTCAACGTCTGCACCTGGGGCAACGACACGGAGAAGATGGAGGGAGAGACACAAAGATTAAATGATATTGAAGGCAGAAAAAGGTTTAAAAGACAGTGAAAGCAGGCAGGACAGTTTCATCCCACCGGCCATAAGACTGTTAAACACCTGAACTTTTGAAAGAACATCCATAACATTCACCTGTTTGTATATATCAATATTCCAATTACTGTATATAGACTATAGATGACAGTAACACATGCGTCACTTCCGGGCAAAAATGATGGCTCCGCCCACTTTTGGGGGAAAACAAAGCTGTCATTTGAATGGCGGTCAATACAAATTCTGAAGTTTTTGCCAATCCGATCAGAAATGTAAGAAAACCGTGGATCTTTGGATCTTCAAAGAGCCCGATTACGATGGCCAGACAGGCAAACAATTAGATTAAATCATTGGAAATCGACGATCGGGCTCGATATATGGTTAGATATAGCACAAATGACAATAAAAGCCTTGAATCTTGAATCAGGAGGGAGATGTTTAATTTTGTCTTAATTTACATTATTATATGTATATATTTATAGTCTGTTCTCGTACATATCATATTCTATTTACATGTATATAGACTTTTTGCACTACTTTTTATTTTTGTATTTTATGTTGCATTGTTGGAGGAGCTCAGGTCAGAAGAATTTCAGATTTCTATTTTAGAAATCCACATTTCGAGAGAAATTGAGAAACTGGGATCGACGCTAGGCATAAAGATACCGACAAACATCTTGATAATTGATTAATCATTAAAGAAACTGCTATTTGAAGTCTCTAAAATCCAAAAAATGTGCTGTTCACTGGGTGTTATATCAGATCACAGTGGATATCTTTGGATTTTAGTCTGAGAAATCCACATTTTGAGAGAATTTGAGAAACTGGGATCGATAGACAAAAATACAGACAATTATCTGAATAATTGATTAATCGTTAAGGAAATAGCCACTATTTTATTATATATGTTGCATTGTTGGAGGAGCTCAGGTCAGAAGAATTTAATTGCCATTTCTACACTGTAGCTTTGTGCATATGACAATCAAACCTTTGAATCTTGAAGGAGAGGTTTAGAGGCAACTGGAGTGTTTTCATTAATGCATCACAGACAAAATCATGGTTTACTCCTCCTCATTCACTTACATGTCGCTGAAGTCCAGAGAGGAAGCAAACAGAGAGAAATGGAGAAGAAGAAAATCATCAAAAAGAGCTCAAACATTAAACAGGTAGAGGGGGGGAGAGGCGGCATGATGCAAACAACACATTGAGACGACAACACGTAAACAACACTCAAAAAAATCTTCATTTCCAAACATAAAAACATTAAGTCAATTTGTGTTTATTACTGTTTTATATTACATTACATATTTTATATATTTCAAATCAATGTTTTGACTGATGAAATCAATATGTTGGGACCGTTTAATAGTCAGGGTTGGATTATTTTTAAGGTATTTGGTTAGGTGATTTTTAGCTTGTAAGATATATTCAAAATATTGTCTCTTTAGCTCGTCAGCCCCTATTTTCAAGCTTCACATTGTTTATCTGGGTGTCTCATTTCACAATTCTTAACCTTGCCTTGTGATCTTTCTTGTACTTTTAAACTGCATGTGAATAAAAAATAATGTAATAGTTTTTTTGTTTTTTTTTTAAAATAGGAAATGCAAATCATCTAGAGGCGAAGTCCCTCCCTTTCCGGTGGACCTCCATGGGACCTTATTTAGGAAAAAGTATGCATTGAAGTCAATGGAGAGAGAAAGATTATCTTTCGATCCCGTTGGAATTGTGCCACGAATTACACATATGATGTTTGTCAATTTAAAAGATAATTTTGCAAGTAAAAAATAAACTTGCAAAAGTTAAAATGTGTCGTAAAACTGTGAAGTAACACTTTTTGTTTGTGTGAAACCGCTCAATGAACTACATCTCCCGTCTCGCACCACACACCAAGACGGCCGTCACGTTGGCACATTTCACTTCTTTCTTTCAGAATGAGGCGAAAAGTATTAAAAGAGGTGAAAATCACTCAAAGTCTGGGCATGTTGAGAGCTGTACATACACACAAGGGGAGTTAGTCGGTTCCTAAGAGCCAGCATGCGGGACCGGGATTCTGGGATTTGTAGTCTTTCTAGTTGCGTATTTTTCATAGTCTTATATTTCAACAGTTTTACAACAAACTGTGACTTTTTTGACACGGAAATTATTGTTTAAGATTGACAAACATCATATGTGTAATTTGTGGCACAATTCAAACGGGATCGAAAGATAAGTTTTCTCTCTCCATTGACTTCAATACATAATTTTTCCGAAATAAGGTCCCATGGGTCGGAAGTAGATGGGCGTGACTTCGCCTCTCTATAAGTACCAACCATGGTCACACAGGTATTCTGTATCTCTTTCTTTCTCTTTTTACAAGATACTACATTAATCATCTAACTGTAAGCCACAATTATATGGAGAAATAAATTCATTCTGCCAGCTGCATGGTGTATCCCTTAATGCATGCTTCTTGGGTAACATTAAGCTGTCTTTGGCTCTTTTCTTGCTGTAACAAATGCAAATGTCCCCTCTGTCGGACGAATAAAGGTATTCTGATTCTGATATAAAGCTTGGGATCCATTTAGCTTAAATCCTATCTTATGTTCCTAAGTGTTTTTTTAATTTACACTTCAGCAGCACTTGCTGTTGTAGCAAGACTGGGTTGGGTTATTTTGAGGGGATTTGGTCAGGTGATTTTTAGCTTGTAAGATGTATAACAAACATTTTCACTTCAGCTCGTCAGCCCCTATTTTCAAGCTTCAAATTGTGTATCAGGGTTTCTCATTTCTTTATTCTGCCTTTTGACTTTTCTTGTGCTTTTAAACTGCATGTGAATAAAAAATAATTACATTACATTTTAAAGTACCAACCATGGTCATGTGATTTCTGTTTCTCCTACTTTCTCTTTTTACAAGATGCTCCATCAATTGTCTAAGTGTAAGCCTAAATTATAAAGACAAATATGCTCATTCTGCCTCCCTGCATGTCGTATCCCTTAAACATCAATAGAGGAAATATAAAAAGAGATCCATTTAGCTTAAATCCTATCTCATGTTCCATGGAGCTGCTGTGATGCAAGTCAAATTTCAGACTCGATCTGACCATTAAAGTGTTATCGTATCTTATCGGATCGTATCGTTCCTAAGTGTCGTTTTAATTGACAAACTTCCAGCAGCAGTTGATGTTTAGCTGACCTTTGACGGCTCGTCCCTCATCGCTGCCATGCGTCCCTTCTGCGGCCGCCGCAGCACCAGAGCGCTGCCGTAATGATCCGAGTTACTGTCCATCATCGAGGAGGCCGACACCGGGTACCTGAAGTCTGGAGTGCTGCCCATCTGAGAGCGTCTGGGAGAAGAAAAAACACATCAACAAACGTCGATATTACAATGGACATTTACAAAATGGAGAGGATAACATCATCTGTCAATCACAAACTGGAACTATTTGTATCACAATGGAGAAAGTGGACTGATTTCGTAAAACCTCATAGGCCAGATTTTATTTTTACAAACGTATGATTTGACTGTGAAGTCCTGATCACTCCCTAATGTTCGTATTGTTCGCACTGTTTACTGTTTTTATTTTAGGCATTTCGGACCGACAAACTTAAGATGTACAATTACTATGTGTTGAAAAAACACTGTCAGAAAGACTGAGGGGTTACAGGTTTAAAACAGATCTAATAATTGTTCTTTGCTAAGAGGCTGCTGCAACACTTCAGAATCAGATCGGGTTTATTACCAGGTTGTTGACATGTACGAGGAATTTGACTTGATGTCGTGGTGCATACATAAAAGTAAAACACAAATTACAGATGGAGAACTATTTTAAGAAAACTTCCTTTTAACTGTAATCAATGCTAAAGGCTACACTAGATGTGAGTGGTCTGAAAAAAAAACACATACAAAAACTGGAATGTGAGAAAGACTGAGAGGTTACAGGTTTTAAACCAGATGTAGATTTCTAATAATTCTTCTTTGCTAAAAGGCTGCTGCAACACTTTTCAAGGTTTTTATTGTGCACATAGCTACAGTGTAGATACATCAATGAAAATCTTAGGTCCCAGGCTCCTCCAACAGTGCAACACAATAAAACAGATAGAATAGTGCAAGTAAATACAATACAATAGGATAGAAATAGTGCAATAAGAGTCTATATACAAGTAATTGGAATATGATATATTAGATACATAATGTGTAAGTTGCAAACAGGTGAATGTTATGAATGTTCTTTCAAAAGTTCAGGTGTTTAACAGTCTTATGGCCGGTGGGATGAACTGTCCCTGAGTCTGGTGGTTTTAGACCTTTGACTGTAATCGATGCCAAAGGCTACACTAGATGCAAGTGGTCCATATGTGCAACAAAGATCAGGAATACTTTATTGGACCCAGAGGGGGAGTGTACGTTGTGACGGTGTCTCACCCGTGCAGTAAGGAGTTGCTCCGGCTCCTCCCCTGCTCACTCTCCGCCCGCATTGTCTCTATCTGGATCAGGAGCTGCTCCTGTGGGACGGATTCACAGATGGAGGGATCAATTGGTGGAGACGAAAAAGCCACCATGACAAGTGTAGTTAAAATATTTCAAACAGAATATAAAAAGCATGGGCGAAATGCAACTTAAATACATTTAATCAGATGTTACGTTTAAGTTTAAATGTAAGGTCCTTGTACTTGAGTCCTTTCTTTGTATGCCACGTTATAGTTGAACAATTTAAAGGAACTGTGTGGATGAAATATTTATGATAGACTTTACAACATTTACAACAAAATGTATGTATTAAAATGGTCTATGTGTATTTATTAAATAATTTGTTTATTCAACAGCAGGCTAGTAGCTTAGAAACTAGCCAATTGAGAGATCTTATGGCATCTATACATTTTTAACTTTTACGTTGAATACTTTTACCACATTTTGCTTATAGTCCCTACTTTTACTTAAGATACATTTCCAACGTGGGACTTCTTGTTGTAGCACAGTATTTTCACAGTGTTGTTTAAGTACATTTACCTAAGTAAAGGATCTGAGAACACAGAGACAGCAGAAACTTTGAAGGACTCCTCACCTTGTCGTGGTGAGACTCCTCGATCAGCTTCTTGGTGTGCTCCAGCTCTCTGATCAGGGCATTCTGAAAGCATAAACTAGAGTTGACGCACTGAAAAATAAACACTGACTTTCAAAACATATTCATTATGTCAAAGACTGCAGTGTCCTCCTCTCAGATCACATGTATGTTCCGGTCACCTTGTCCTCCAGCGCAGACATCCTCTCTTTGAGGTGCAGCTGCAGCCTCTCGTTGGACTCTGACAGGAGCTTATCCACCGTCTCAGACAGACGCTTGTTGTGCTCCTCGTTCATCTTCTCTCGCTGCCGTGCCTGCACACAAAAAGACAGCTTTGTAAAAAAACGGTACACACGATCAGACTGTTTCAATGGCGTGTTACAGGAATGAGTCCTAAAACGAGTCGGCATTTTAGTCCTCGCTCATCTGGAAGTCATATGTTTTGGGTTGTTAGTGTGAAATAAGGAACCGAGCAGAAGAGACTTTAATTCGCTGACATAAAATACGTCTGTAAATAACCCAATGGGGAATCTAAAACGGCGGTTGCTAACAAGTGTCTGAATGAGACGACTAAACTTCATCACGCCCAACATTAGCCACCTTTAGCTTAGCGGTGGTGACGTGAAGTCATGTGACCGTGCTGTAGTTCCTTTATAGCCCAACATTAGCCACCTTTAGCTTAGCGGTGGTGACGTGAAGTCATGTGACCGTGCTGTAGTTCCTTTATAGCCCAACATTAGCCGCCTTAAGCTTAGCGGTGGTGACGTGAAGTCATGTGACCGTGCTGTAGTTCCTTTATAGCCCAACATTAGCCACCTTTAGCTTAGCGGTGGTGACGTGAAGTCATGTGACCGTGCTGTAGTTCCTTTATAGCCCAACATTAGCCGCCTTTAGCTTAGCGGTGGTGACGTGAAGTCATGTGACCGTGCTGTAGTTCCTTTATAGCCAAACAGTAGCCGCCTTTAGCTTAGCGGTGGTGACGTGAAGTCATGTGACCTTGCTGTAGTTCCGTTATAGCCCAACATTAGCTTTTCACTTAAAAAAATCAGAAAGTGATGTTAATATGTGGAAATTATCCTGCTGGACAAAACGTGTAAGTCGTAAACGTTTGTTTGACACAAATATTATTTTCAGCTATGATCCAAAATCAGACGGAGAAATCCAATTGGCTTTTTGTCGAGGGAAATGCTGCCTTCAGGGCCCAACACAGAAATACAACATCACCGCACTACTCTTTAAATTAAAACTGAGTGTATAGTGACAGTAGTTCCTCGTCTTCCTCACCCTGAGCAGCTCCTGGTTCTTCTCCTCCAGCTGGGCCTCGTGCTGCCTCAGTCTCTCCTCCACATTGCCGTGGCGTTCCTCTGCCTAAAAATGAAAGAGACAATACAAAAAAACATATTTCTTAATATAATCAATCCTCTAAGAGCCGATGAGTGATTAGGTTTACATGCACGTTAATATCCACTATTATATTTGATAATGGTCATCTAAACAGTTGAGTATGACATATGTATATGTATAAAGCCCATCTGGAATATGCAACTTAATTGAAGTTTTAACTACAATTTGGGACACATGGGCTCTTTAGTTATTAGTGCCAGTGATCAGAGAAGAGACATATCGTACTACTTTTAGATATTATACAATACTTTAATATCAACAGTTTGTTCAGTCAGTATCTCAACCTTTTCAAGAAGATTTTTGAAGAATGAAAAAGGCTGTTTTTGCATCTCTCCACGACTGGCATAAAAACTTCAAAAGATCCTATTTTGACAGCTCTTTATAAAAAGGGGCATTGGTGGTATATATGTTTTTTTATTAGCCATGTCAAGAGCTCAGTAGGAACATTGTCTATTTCAGATTAGAGGTAAAACCAATGAATATTTTGTGCATGTAAACATAGTCACTCTCTCTGATGCTAGATTTAATCTTCCCCTAGAGGGGTTTGTCATCCATCCTGGAGAAGGACCTCGCTGAGGAAAGTCAAAAGTGTTTGAGGTTTTTGGTCCTTCGGAAGGAGGGGGGGGGGGGGGGTCACCAACACCAACAACAGCCTGAGAAGCTACAGACGCTAAAAACAGCTAGAGGAAACCCACCGGCTGCATGAGGAGAGGACAGCAAAGCAAGGACTAAAACAAATTCAACAGCCATACATCTGACCTACGGATGAGTACAGGTGTTTGTGTGAATCAAGGTTTGTTAAACATCCAAAATGACTTTTTTTTTTAAAGGACTTTCTAGCCCAATTCCTTCAAATTCAAGGACCCAACATGTCCTATTTTGAGAGAAAAAATATGGTAAATTACTGCTTTAACACTATGGGATTTTTATACTAAGAACTAGCAGGTTTTACAGAAGCTCAAATATTTTTGTTTATTATTGAGTGAAATATATAAAGCACTCAATAAAACATTTCTAATTATGCCAATTTAATCAATTAAAATTGAGGAAAGTAAATCCAAGGATCCCTGGGAAACAAGGTGAATGATTACAATTAACTAATTACAATATTTGATCTGCAATTAGGCGTGTTGAAGAACATATGGAGTGTATAAGAGCAGATATGATCTGTGTTGGCGGGTAAACACGTTTCTGAGACGGACTGTCCCGCCGTTTTCTCTCGCTCTAAAGGGCAGGGTCTCCTAAAGTCTTTTAAGCAAATCAGCAGGCACTTCCTGTTTGTGTTGGACAACCACAATATTTTTCCATATTTGGGAAAAAAGGGATTGAACTGGATGAACTCTTATATTGCGTAAAGAAAAACTACAAATTGTTTTATTCTTGGGGATTTAAACATTGATTTTTCTATAGATGCTAAAAACAACTTTATTAACAATTTATTCTTCACCTTTTTATCTCCCATTTTTGAGCAGCAATTATTGATATCATCTCTTCAAATATTCCCAATGCTTGGACTGAAGTGGCTTGTTATAATACACAAACCCTCTCCAATTATGTGTTTAAGTAAATATATTTAAATACTTTCTGTTAGGCGTCTTGGACCCTTTTTTGAAAGCTTCAGGGTGTCCCATTTCTCCATTATTTCTTATGATTGTACCTGTATTTTTTGTATCTATGTGTAAATGAAATGAACTTTATTCGAAAGGTATCGGCATGAAGCGCTAACACAGCTCACCAGCACATGATCACAAACACAGAGGACTGATTAAGACACCACAGGACTTTAAGATGTAATCTGACGCTGCACTTAACCAGGCACTTGTCATGTAAAAGACAAACTGAAGGTAGAGATGTTTATTACATGATTCGTTTCTCCCTCCTTACTTTGGTGTTCCTGGTCAAATTATTCCCGTTCTGTTTTAAATGTCCTTACATTAACACAAACAACACTACTACTGGTTTACATGAAAAGCTGCAGTGAATATACAAAGAATAAACACTGACAATGTATTTAAATCAGCATTTTGCCGATGTGGGTGTGTACCATCTGATGGATGGACATAATCTAGGGTTACCTATTCATTATGTATGACTGGGAACACAATAGGTGTTACAAAGTTGACTAAACCACTCACAATTCAATAAAAGTTGAGATCAGCAATTGTATATGTTCACATTTTAGGAGCACATCATAAGGCCTTGAAGCAATCAAATGTAAAACACAATATTTATGATTGATGAAAGTATAAAACGGTCAGATTTGACCCGAACACGACAGGAGGGTTAACTAGTAGAAAACACATTTCTTTTGGTAATGTGATCAGCTAATCTAACGGCCTGGTTAAGTTCAGTATCAGAACCAAACGTTCCCACTATCCAGGAGTTTTATTCTCTGAGTGAAGCTGCTCTACCTTCTTCTTAGTCTTAGCGCCTTTAGAGCCACACAGAACACACTAAGGGTTTGACAAGGAGGCGGCATGAAGAGCACACAAGAGCAGAGCATGACGTGAAGAAATGAGAGGAGAAAACAGGTTTAATGTGCACGATTAGACATAGAAATGAGAGAACATGGATAAAGAACACAATGATTTTCATGACCGTCACTTTCATGTATAGACCTGAGGACAGAACAGGTAGACAGACAGAGGATATGTTGAGTTATAGGAGGGTTAATACAATGAGGGAATTTAAATAAGACTTCAGAAGATAGACTGAGTGATTTATGATGGAGAAATGAGAGGGTGGATAACAGAATGAAGGATTTATGTGGATGTTTTGGAGCTGAATGGATGCAATATTCTTTATATTTCTGAGCACGTCTGACTTCTTCAATGTTCTATTTAAACGATTTTGTGGCTTAAGCTCGAGCCAATGAGGAGGAAATCAGAATCAGAAATACTTTAATATTTCAGGGGGAAATTGGTTTTCGTTGTTCCATTTTAGAATGAACAAAATATAGAATTTGTTTTAAATGTGATATATTATATAACATGGGAAGAAAGAATGTGCAATAATAGATAAATAAACATAAGAAATTAAAGTAAAATGTACAATAAAGATAAAATAACATGTCCGATGCGACGGTGTCAGGACAAAGGGTGTAATATTCTGTACAAACTGTAAAGCCCCCTGAGACAGATGTGTGATATTAGGCTAAATAAATAAACTATTACTAAATGATCCTATGGGAATATAACAGAAAATAACTCAATGTTTTTGTTAAGTATATGTTTTTTTTGTGGCTGCAGGAGTTCATTCTCTGCAAGCTGTTACGAATTATCATGTTTAAATGTAATTGCTTACCCTGAAAACAAAATCATTATGAGCTTATTAAACATAGGGTCTGTAGAGTGCCACAGTGACGCGTCCTAAAACCCGGAAGTAAACTCCTTCCGGTTCCTTTGACCAAAAAGCAATGCAATTTCTCCATAGGATTTTGGAAAATAGCTGGAACTAAGGTCTGTGGTTGAGACACATTTAAGAGACGGATCACGTTTTGTTCAGCCGGATAATCTCCACATGTCTACCCTACTTTTATAATTTTCGAATCATAAATCTAGTCGCCAGAAGCAAAATGCTAACGTTATGCTATAAACGAACTACAGCAGGGTCGCTGCTTCAACGTCACACCAACTTAAGTCCATATTCAAAACTACAGATTCTAAATGGTACGAGTTGAAGCGTTTGTTTGAACAGTTTGCAGGAGGCAGGTACTTGCTTTCAAGCAGAACACGGGGATCAGTGGGGTCACTGCTGATGTATTTAATGTCGTAGAACAAAACGTGATCCGTCTCTTCAATGTGTGTCAACCACAGACCTTATTTCCAGCTATTTTCCAAAATCCTATGGAGAAATTGCATTGCTTTTTTGTCGAAGGAACCGGAAGTGGTAAAATGCTAACTTACTTCCGGATTTTAGGACGCATCACTGTGGCACTCTATTTCTAAACACTACAAATCCCAGCTATACAAGTAACATAAAAGCAAGACTGTAGAAAGAGAAGAATGTAAACAGATTATATTATTGATGTGAAAAGAGGCGCCTGCTTCCTGATAAGATTAACATGAGAATGATTGTTCGCCTAATTTTCAGAGAGCCACTGTGAGCCAGTTCCAACACAAATAAGGTGCGGAGCCGCTCGTGGAAGTTCAGCAGCAGCGTGCAGGACAAAGACCCAAACTATAAATGGATAAAAACATGAGCCAAATCTCTAAAAATAGGTCCCTGTGGATATTTGGAGAAACATAAACAATGGCTTCCTCGGCAGCTTCCGCAGGGAGGAGCGGCTGCTGCAACGTAAAGGAAATAATCCAAAAGCCCTGGGAACGTACACACTGTGTGATGAGGTCATGATGGAAGTAGACGTAATGGTATATAAATACACATTTTCCCCAAAGAGACAAAGGTAGATTGAATCAAGGTTTTGGGGTTTGTCAAAAGGCTAAACTTTTAACAGGAAGGCACCTTGAAAAATATTTGTTGTGGTTATTATTAGGGATGCCAGCGATTATTCGATTATTCGAATATTCGTTACAGTCTCCATAATCGAAGATTATTTTTAAAATTTCGATTTTATTTATATATATTTTTTATTAATATTAATGTTTTTTCCTGGTTTGGTTTCAACCAAAATATAGACTAATGCTAATAATAGTAATAGTATTAATAATTGTAAATGACCATTGATCACACCACCAGTTTGCTTTACTGTAAACTTGGAGGAAGCCAGCAGCGCAGAGTGCAGCCTGCTGCAGCCTGCTGCAGCCTGCTACACACCGACCCCGCCGCCCCCCCCCTCCCTCTCCGTCACACGTGCGATTGGGGGGGGGGGGGGGGGGGGGGGGCGGTGTGTCGAATAATCGATTAATATTCGCCAGGGCTGTCCGATTTTCGATTTTGATCATGGTCAGTTTCTGGCATCCCTAGTTATTATCCACATGTTTTTTGTTTCTGAAATGCCAGAATGTGACATAAAACAAGTTTAACAGTTTGGCTGTCTAGGTATATAAAAAAAACATGGGATTCAACAGCCAATCAGATTTGGCTCCTCTCTAAATGTCACATGGCGAATAAAGCACCCATCATTTGAATATCTCCACCCTTGGCTTAAAAACTGTCTTAAATATAATTTGTAGGTTTTATATTCAAGAATCATGGGAGTGGTGTTGATATGTGGAGATTATATTATTATATATTTCTATGTTTTATTAACATATCTCCTTTAAAGTTTGCAGTCAAAATTGAATAATAGTTGGATCTCTGAACAAAACGTTGAAATTAAATGACTGTGTTTTCTGGTACCTTGTCTGTATTAATATTGAATTGAATTGAATTAGTAGAATAAATAAAAATGTAAGATAATGTAATGTCAGATTTTATATGTTTGAAGTATTTCTGCCATCCCGCTTCTACTTATTGTGTTTGCTGGTACCTTCTCTGTATCAATTGACTGTTTTAATATTGAATCGAGTTAGTAGAATTAATACAAATGTAAAAAACATGTCTATATTTTTGAAGTATTTCATGATAACAGTCAAAAGGCAGATGGAGCAGTGCCTTTGGGAGTAGACAGGAATCAAAGTGTTGGAGTTTGTCAAAAGGCTAATCTTTTAACAGGAAGGCATCTTGATACATTTTTTAGTGCTTATTATCCACATATGTTTTGTTTCTGAAATGCCTGACTGTGACATAAAACAACCCAGTACGTTTTTTTCGGCTGCCTAGGTATAAAAGAACCATGGGATTCAACAGCCATTCAGATTTGGCTCCTCTCTAAATGTCACATGCCGAATAAAGCACCCATTATTTGAATATCTCCACCCTTGGCTTAAAAATGATCTTACTTGTGGGAAGAGGATGGTTAAAGAGATGCAAAAACATGCTTTAGGATGTTCTTAAACCTCTGCTAAGTGTTTATTTTCATTTGTTTACAGTATTATACTATTATTTCAGCCCTGGAAATAACCTTGTTGAAACCCCTACCTTGAATCCTGAACTATGTGTATGCATGTGTTTATATTTAGATGAGGGTACATTTACATAATATATGTAATATACGTGTATGTGTATAGATAGACGTTCATGGGTGCATACGTAAATGCATATTTTACGCGTGTTGTATACAGATAAACTTTTCTGTTTTTATATGTATTTTGTAGGTTATATTAAGGAATCATGGGAGTGGTGTTGTGTTTATTTTATCTGTAAGTGCTGAAACGATTCTCCTATAAAGTTTGCAGTCAAAATTCCATAATATTTGAGTCTCTGACCAAAACGTTGAGATATAATGACTCTCGGGAGCGCTGTTTCCCCCCGCTTCTACTAATTGTGTTTTCTGGTACCTTGTCTGTATTAATATTGAATTGAAGTAGTAGAATAAATAAAAATGTAAGATCATTTAATGTCAGATTTTATATGTTTGATGTATTTCATGATAACAGTCAGAAGGCAGGTGCAGAGGTGCCTTTGGGAGTAGACGGGTGGGGTTACCTTGGTGAGAGCAGCCACCCTCTGAGCCAGCTCGGCCTCCACCTCCGGCAGAGTCTCAGCTTTACGGAGCGTCTGCTGCAGCTTCTGCTCCGCCAGCTCCAGCTTCTCCTGCAGCTGCCGGTTCCTGTCCTCCGTCTGCAACAAACAAACAAACAAACAAAGTCATTATTAGCAAACACGGAGAAGACTGTGCTGCATCCTGGCCTCAGGGTTTGCTTCAAAGGTCACCTATTATGCAAAATCCCCTTCTTCATGTCTCTTCTACATCAACATGTGTCCCCTCTGTGGAAAGAGACTCTGAAAGTTTCAGGAACAAAGATTCTCTCACTTTTTGT
This sequence comes from Trematomus bernacchii, assembly GCF_902827165.1. Classification (NCBI taxonomy): domain Eukaryota; kingdom Metazoa; phylum Chordata; class Actinopteri; order Perciformes; family Nototheniidae; genus Trematomus; species Trematomus bernacchii. The sequence goes on from NW_022987772.1 coordinate 639,156, forward strand.
CCTGATCCATTTCTATAAAAACCTGTCTGAAAATGAGCTGATCAGATTTTGGCCACTTTATGATGTCATAACGATGTGTTGGCTTGTGTAACCATTAGCCAATCAGCAACCAAGGTAACCCCCCCCCCCACCTTATCACCTGAATCTCCTCCTAGAGCACCATTGTGTTCTTTGTAACCAAATGTCTCTCAGAGGGGCGTGGGGAGGGGCTCCTTATTTTCATCTAAAGTAACAGACAGAGAATCAGCACTTTTGAAACAGGGCTGAAACAGAGGGGATTATGGGATGCTGCAATTATCTGTTTGGTGTTTGGAGCCAAACACTTCAGAGACATGTTTTGTATATATCTGAGACCTGTAATATATTGATGAAAAACAGCATAATAGGGGACCTTTAAGGTGGAGAGAGTGGAGAGGAATAATACTGTAGAGAGAGGGAGACAAAGGGGGATGGGTGGGCAGGAAGTGTGGAGGAGAGCATTCATAACGACACAAAGACGGACGAAACGCAGAAGAAAGGAGGAGAGAGACGTCTCCATCTCAGTGAGTTCATGTAAAGAAACAGTCAGGGTGTTTGAGGCGTCCCATTCACTGCCTGCTGCGCCGTCACTGTGTGAAAACAGCAGCAGGAAGTCATTAGCAGAAAACTGAAAACTGACAGGAGAGCTGCAGGCCAACTCTGACACTCTAACACTAAAGTCAGCATCAAGTGTAAATCAGATTACAATGTGTTGATGTGTGCAGATTATGGCATATTGTGTTATTAATTTTGGGTCAACATTGAGACACTGACTATTAACCATAATTATGTTTTACGCATGAAAAAAGGTATAGAATCAATCTCATTATGGGTTAAACTTAATAAATAAAAAAAAACACTGCCTTAATTGTAACACTGTATAATGTATCATTGTATAATTGTAACACTGTATAATTGTAACACTGCATAATGTATCATTGTATAATTGTAACACTGCATAATGTATCATTGTATAATTGTAACACTGTATAATTGTAACACTGCATAATGTATCATTGTATAATTGTAACACTGCATAATGTATCATTGTATAATTGTAACACTGTATAATTGTAACACTGTATAATTGTAACACTGCATAATGTATCATTGTATAATTGTAACACTGTATGATTGTAACACTGTATAATTGTAACACTGTATGATTGTAACACTGTATGATTGTAACACTGCATAATTGTAACACTGTATAATTGTAACACTGTATAATTGTAACACTGTATAATTGTAACACTGCATAATGTATCATTGTATAATTGTAACACTGTATGATTGTAACACTGTATAATTGTAACACTGTATAATTGTAACACTGTATGATTGTAACACTGTATGATTGTAACACTGTATAATTGTAACACTGTATGATTGTAACACTGTATGATTGTAACACTGTATAATTGTAACACTGTATAATTGTAACACTGTATGATTGTAACACTGTATAATTGTAACACTGTATGATTGTAACACTGTATGATTGTAACACTGTATGATTGTAACACTGTATGATTGTAACACTGTATGATTGTAACACTGTATGATTGTAACACTGTATGATTGTAACACTGTATGATGTAACTGTATGATTGCAGAGAGAGCACGCTCGTGAACTATTAGCGCCGGTGTTATGCCGTGTTATGCATGCACCTCGCGGACATTTCAATGATTTGTACGGCAAAGTATGGTTTGTAACCGATATCATCTCCTTTTTATGCATAACACGGCATAACACAGGAGCCTCGCTGCGGGGAAACATTGGCGCTGTTCCGAGTTTGATCTAATCTGTCAAAATTACGGACTGCTTTCAGATTTTTCCGTCATTGTTAAAAAATTCCGTCATAGGCGGAAAATATTCGGTTAACGCGACCTCTGGTTGTCACACTCAATGGTTTTTTAAAAGTTTTATTCTAGGAGTGAGGGGTCTACCTGTCTGAAGAGCGAATCCTTGTTGGCCACTTCGTTCTCCAGCTTGTCGTTGAGGTCGTGGACGGAGGTGGCTTCGCGCTGAGCCGCCAGGTAGCGTTTCTCCAGGGTGGTGATCCGCTCCTCCATGTCATCCTTCTGAGCCATGGACTACACACACACAAACACATTTACATTAGTGTAAAGCAGCAGAAGTGTTTAATACTATGTAGAGAAACAGCTCAATAGCATATTAAACACTTATGTTGTTGTTTTATTGCCTGTCCTTGTTTGTCTACCCTTCCCCAAATGTAAAGCATCTTTGGGTTTGAGAAAAGCGCTATCTAAATACAATTTATTATTATTCACATACAGTCCACATATTTAAATATTATTACAATTAACAGTCGTTATTTCCACTGTGCATTGTCTGATTTTACATTCTATTGACATGTATATAGTTTACTTATTCCATCATTTTACTTACTAATTTGCACTATTCAAGATAACTTTTTTAATTGATGTCTTAAATATATTGTTTGTTGCACTGTAGGAGGAGCCGGGGACTTCAGATTGTAATGACAACAAAGGTAGCTGTTGTGTAGATAACAAGAAAGCCTTGATTCCTTGAGAATTTCGTTTGAAAGTCAATGATGGGGAGAATACAAAACAGCATTATACTGCAGTGTACATTTAACTGATTATATCTTTGTTCTTCTTGTCAATTCAAGAAGAACGCCCAACAACAAAATGATAAATCCCATTACCTGACAAAATACATATAAGTAAAAAAATCTACTTTGCAGTTATAGTTTGTCTTGTATTTATGTTTAGTTTAATCCTCTTCATCCCCTGTGGGACAAACAGTAAGGCCAGAATGAGATCTAGCTCAAGTTGCACCGCTTTGTTCACATATCTTCATACACTAGGTTATATAATAAAATGACAGAGGCAATCAAATATGTGTGTTACATGCATGCTGACAAACACAATATCCTGCATGAGTTCAGTGTGATTTTGGGATAACATTCCTTAAAATCATTCGTTTTTCATATTTATTTCAAAAATGATGCCGTATGAATTGGGTACAATTTTACAACAATTCCTGTATCAAAAGAAAAAGTAAAAACTGAAGTTTGTTTTTTTGTACTTCCACATCATTTTACCACATAATTATTATATTTCTAATATTGAAAGTAATTTAGCTTCGACTTAATTGCACTCCCACTTTGTTTTGATGATTATATCTTATTGGGCGACTCTTTAAAAGCATAAAGACAACGGACTCACATTTATTGAACTAACATTTTCACCTGCCACTAAAAACATGGAAAAACTAAAACATATTCAATGTAATAAATCAAACTCACCTCTCTCAGGTCTCTCTGCAGCCGCGTGTTCACGTCTTCGGACTTGATGACGTCTTTTCGGGCCGTGTCCAGGTCCTCCTCCAGCTCGTTGATGCGTGAAACCATGGCAACCATGCGTTCCTTCATCTGGCCCAGATCAGCGGTCTGACGGTCGACGACATCCTGCAGCTCCCCGACCTTCATGAAGCCGTGACCCGACTCCTCGTCCTGACTCAGGGAGCCGTCTGACGACCGCTGGGGAGGAAGTACCAACAAACTATTTCAGCAGAAGATCATTCGGTATAAAAAAGAGCCGTTTCACCGAGGGCCTTCTTTGGAAATCTAATAAGGAGATGCAAGAAATCAGGAACGATGATCCTGAAACGAAGATTTGAAATAGGGGGGCCCGGCACGAACAGTTTTATAGCCTTTATTTAAATCATTGGTGTCTTAAAAGTTTATGTTTTTGTTTTGTTTGTTTATTTGTCAACAACAAATGTATTTCTTTAAGAAAAAATGAAATATATATATGTTAATAATTTAGTTTTTGGGAGAAGGGTAAACTTCTTTCCACACCTTTTCGGATGTGTAATTAAGTAGATCATTTGTTTATACATAACTTAGAATCAGTAATATTTTTGTATATCAATTTGACACTGCTTAATTTTGTATTGAATAATAATTCTCATGTATTATTGTTTTACACATTCGAAATAAATCTAATCAAATCAAAATCAAATCAAAAGTTGTACAATGCGTTTAAAGATGAGTTATTTTCTCCATTCATTTGACTGAGCCGAGAGCAGGAGATTGAAGGCGTGGCTTAAGGTAAACTAAACATGGAGAAGCAGCGTTCAGTTATTATGCTCCAAATATCTGGAACAAACTCCCAGAAACCTGCCGGTCCGCTGCAACTCTGACTACTTTTAAATCCAGGCTGAAGACTTTTATTGTTGCCGCTGCTTTCAATTGAGACATTCCCATCTCACACGGCACTGTAACTTTTATTCATGCACCTGTGTTATTCATGTTTTACTATCTTTGCTTTTAAATGCATGTTGTAAAATGCCATTTTATAATATGTTTCTACTGCACCATTTCTTAGATGCTCTTAATGTCTTTCATTTTTGTAAAGCACTTTGAATTGCCTTGTGTTGAAAGGTGCTATAACTAAACTCGCATGCTCTTTTGGCCCAGATGCAGGTACTTTTCCTCTCTACGAGTCAGGCTAATTTGGCTTCACGCGCCACTGAGAAACTTTCATAGGATTGAACATATCCTGCATCGAACACTGAATCCAGGACACTTTATACATCCATGGCCTCGCCTCCATCCTGGTTTACTTTCCTGTGTATTGCAGTGCGGTGAGCTCACCTTGCCGTTGGTGCTCGGCGTGTTTTCTGAGTTGTGGTTGACCTCGCTGGTCCCGTCTGCCAGCCCTCTCTTCTGGCTGCTCTGCTCCCTGAGGTACGCCAACTACACAAAAACATCAACATCTGTTAACACCGTTCAGTCACTCAGTTACAAATCTCTGGTTGACCAAGTCAGGAGTTTATAAACAGATAAAACACATTGCAACAGATAGTCAATTACATCTTACAGAATAAAATCCAGGGTTAGACTGTCATGCATTAAGACCACATTGAGGAATCCTTTTAAAAGGGTGTCATATTCAGATTGATATTCTGTACACACTGTTAAGTCCCCTGAGACAAATGAAAAATGTTTAATATTGGACTATATAAATTAACTTTGAAATAATTTGCAATGCTGTTATTTCTAATCTAAACAAGTACTGTGTGTGTGTGTGTGTGTGTGTGTGTGTGTGTGTGTGTGTGTGTGTGTGTGTGTGTGTGAGAACATATGACACTTAGAAGCGTGGCTAGCAGTATTCAGTATAGCAGTATACACCTGCTAAATATAAGGCTACACATGTTAATATGTTTATGTTTACAAGTAAGTATGTATGTATGTATGCATTTGAACAAGTGTGTATGAATGTGTGTGCATTTATTTTTATTTACCTCAGGAATCCTGTAACTTCTTTCTTGGTTATAAACAATAATAATAATATTTATGTATTTTCTCTGATTGCACAAAAGTAATAATATGATTTTGATAAATGCAGATCCTACTGTTTTGATTGCATGCAAAAAGCACACTTTCTTACGTTTCGTTGCATACGCATATGACAGTTCACAAAAATGCTTACAGTATCACCATTCAGTAAATCGTAACCCATGTATTGTGATATATATATATATATATATAGTGATATATATATCGTATCACAGTAGGAAAATAGAGCAGGAGAAAGCTGCCTAGCCTCAGGAAATAAGGTTACTAATAAAAGCTGAGTGGCAAGTGGTTGGTTATATATGTGTGTGTGTACGTGAGTGTGTATGTGAGTGTGTGTGTGTGTGTGTACGTGAGTGTGTGTACGTGAGTGTGTGTGTGTGTGTGTGTGTACGTGAGTGTGAGTGTGAGTGTGAGTGTGAGTGTGAGTGTGAGTGTGAGTGTGAGTGTGAGTGTGAGTGTGAGTGTGAGTGTGAGTGTGTGTGTGAGTGTGTGTGTGTGTATGTGTGTGGTCCAAGGCAGATTACCAGGAACAAAAGATGACCGAAGCATGAAGCAGAGAGGAAATCTAGGACACTTCCCAAAGATCCTCTGGGCCTTTTGTCAATCTCGATCCCATTCAACACACAGCACTAAAAAGCTCTCTGCATTCATGAACACATGTGTGTACGTCAGAGCTGGGAGTCTCTTCCTGAGATATATACAGTGAACACTCCAGATGTATTCAGTACAGCAGAGACTTCTGAAGCAGGTCAAATGTGCACAAATCCATGTGATAAAATACACATTGCATCTGAGTCAAGTGTTTTATGCAAGCATCTCCTGGTGTGTAAAAGTCTCTTAATGTAATATATGATAACAGCTGATCTAGACTTGTGCTTGTCAACAATTTCTTTATTGAGGTTCTGAATAACAGAATTAACAGAAAAATTAAAAAGTAGAAATGTTTTCATTATGTATCATGTGCCATAAGGTTTAGTCCCTGTAATCCACCAACTTTACATTAATGTCAAGATCAACAACCTAAAAAAAACCTCTTAAAATCAGTGTATTCACATCATTTGACTTGTCCTTTAAATATTGAAATCTAACAATAACTGCAGTTAAAAATAGATAATATATAGGGGGCTGCCAAGACAAAGCACAACTGCTGTTTCAGTGACGTATTCTTGTAGTTCAACACATTACGAGGGATACATTTGCGACATTTAAGCCTACATGTATCACTCACAAGTTGAAAAGCTGAGACTAAACCGTTTTAGAAGGTTAGGTGATTTTAATTTAGGCTGTTAAGTTGTTCTAGCGAATATGTTTTCATCACATGAATGCAGTGTATTATAGATATTTGGAAAAGTCTCTATTGGTATGGAGTTGGGGTACCTATTGAATAGCTATTTCCATTATAAGTGTGCTTACTTCTTTGTGTGACATGGTGAGCTGCTCCTCCAATGCGCTGCATCTTTCCAGAGCAACACGTAGTCGCTCCCTCACCTACAAAACACGTGAAAGAAAAGATGAAAAAAAAACCTGCAAAACTCCAAATATATTTATGTAGCTTCCATTCTGTTTCCTTTCAATGTCCAACATATGTAACACACGTGTACACACACACCTTTCATTCATTAAAACACAGACACACAGTGGTACCTTCTCATCGAGGGCTTTGTGGTGTTCAAAAAGTGACTTGAGGGCTTTGAGGACTTCCACTTCACTGGAGACTCCTGCAGGAGACTGAGCCTGCCTCTTCACCACCGTCATCCTCAGGCTGCGCTCGTGCCGAGACACCAGGCACTCCAGGTGCTCCAGCAGCAGCTGATCACACCACAGAGGAGAACAGGGGAGAAAACATCACATCAAAATCCATTGCTCAAATGCAGAAGCATAGAAACCTGTCCTACGTATATAAATAACTACAGGTGAGGAAGGACATTAACTCTTAGATGCAACACTACTGAAATGTCTTGATGCAGAAAAGGTAATCATTATTAAGTTAAAAGCCAAAACTTGACACTATGATCACCACTTTTATAGAAATAGTTCATTTAGAGAGTAGCAGAGAAGTAATTATATGGGTACCTTTGCATGGTGAATCGTAATGAACGTAAACACGTGCTCGGTTTTGTATTTTAGGCTAGGCTTAATCATTATTTTAAATATGGAGGATAACAAATACTTTGTTTTTAACGCTCTAAGTTGTCACACAAAGGGGAACAAATAAATCGTGTTCAGTAATTTAACATTTTGTTGCGTCAAGAAGCACCAATAGGTGTTATAATTGCATGGTAGCCCCTCAAGATGAATCACTTTACACTAATTGTTTATCCGCCACCAGCATAAAGCTTTGGTGAACCTGTAATGAGTTTATTGCTCTTGTATATTTATTTAATTGATATGTCTTTTCTACTGTGGATATGTACAGTATATATTTCCTATATGTTTATTTGTTATTTAATTATATTTATTTGTATTGTATCTTTAAATGTTTTTAACTCATGTGTAATGCTTGATAACATTACTGCTGTTTCCCATTTGTTAACATAAGTTTCATCACCTTGCCTTTCGTTTTCCTCGAGTCCACTGCTCAATATTGTTTACAACATACAGTTGTGATGTCGAATATTAAAAAGGACAAACTTTAATGCAACAAGTACGCAAGAGAAAACGCTTCCCAGTCAGAGACAGTAGGGACTAACACACTCGTTTTGACTCTGGTATGGTGATGTAGTCTGATGTGATTGAAACGTCACTAAGGTAAAATAAAATCCCAAAATCCCACAGCTCAGCTCGCAAACAATAAAATAAGTCAAACATTTGTGAAATAAATTAACACAATTATTTTGCAATAGATGATGAACAGTGGAGCCCTGCAGTGTGTGGGATCTTAAGAAACCTCCTTTTGAGAGCACACAGCTGCATGTGATGACATTTAATGTCAGTTGTTGGAATATTTGGATGATTGAGCAATTTGCCACGCCCCAAACTCGGGACAATGGGTTGTTTTATAGGATATAATTATAGGATTTGTCAACCAGTGTTATGACAACATCCATTCCCAAAACAGACACATGGAGGAATTCAACCGATACGACAGGAGTACGCAGGCGATGTGTAACACTTGTTAGATAATGCAATGTGTGTGTGTGTGTGCGTGTGTGTGTGTGTGTGTGTGTATACTAACCCGTGTGTTGTTTCTCTCCGCCTTCAGCTCAGCAATCTCCTCCTCCTTCTCCAGAAGGTGCTCTCGGCATATGTTCACCTCCTTTGTTAGTGCAGCAAACTCCTAGAATAGAAATATACAAATACAGAAACATGTAAGCACTTCTTAGTGAGCGCAGATTTGGTTTTCCGAAGACGCCGTGATAGAGAAAAATAAAAAAAGGTGGATAATACTGAGGCTGGGAGCTTGTATATTTTTTACAGGTCTCAATCGATCAAAAAATGTAATTGCGTTAATCACAATTATAATTGAGTTTAAAAGAGTATTTTTCCATTGTTTAGGGGGAAATAGAACAAATACACGTGTGGTGTTGTAATAAAGAAATGCATGACAAACTGATAGGCTAAATCAGAGGTTTTTTTACTTTATTATAACTTGATTCCTGAATTATTGCCACGAAGTCCAACGATTTACCGACACTTTGCTAAAGCATCGATAAGGCTGGTGTCACAGGGAGCCGCTGTGAATCCCCTCCGTATAATATGAGCTCCACAGGGCATATCATCTCTGCTGCTATCATACTGCGAGCACTATCTGTTCCTCCAGTGGTGACCCTGTTAACTAACTCCTGTAATGATGTTATATTTAACATATAAATAATAATATTCTGTAAGCCTTACATGTCAAGAGACAGAAGATCTCAGCACTCGGGAAGGTGATCAGTCACAAGGTGCCATGAAACCACACAGTTTGTGATCAGTGGTCTATTGTACTCTGATCGGGTCATGGGTCAGTAATCTCTAGACTAAGCATGTATTTGTGTAACTGTATAAAAGCTCTCTCTTCAGTTTGAGTAGTTGCACTCGGCTGTGGAGACATTGCTCTTCATGTTGTTTGCCTCGCAAAAGATTAAAGGACCAGAAAGACATCTCTTTGACTAGTTCATATCAAGAATTTCCACCACACTCCCACTGTGCAATTCCAGTCAGTTTACGGGTTCACTTTAAGAAGTTGGGGTTATATTTTGTAATGTGATTCATTTCACGTCATCTTTTTAGCGCGCCAAGGTTTACACATTTATCGTGAGCGTTAAATAGGCCCTATTATGCTTTTTGGGGTTGTTCCTTTCCCGTTGTGTGTTATATAGGTTTTTGTGCATGTTAATGGTCTACAAAGGCTCCACACACTCCCCCCACCCCAACTAAATGCCCAGCAGCACGACACAACTCCTAACAGCTTAATCTGACCCGAGGAGCTCCTGCACCTCACGCTACAGGTCGTTACTTTCCACCTCTAATCCCATCCTTGGGGCTTAAAATAGAAGACATTTTTAGCAATATGACATGATAAATATAGCAAGGTAAGCCAACAAATATGAGAGGGCCCTGACGGCTTTTTGTTGTTATATTTTTCATTAGTTTTACCAAAATAACTTGATTTAATTGTATTTAAAATAACATTTCCAAAGAAATAAATCCTTCGAATCTGCCTGTTCAGTTTCTGTTTGAATGTGAAGGGTTAAATGAAAGAAGCTCCTTGAGCCGTCTCTGCGAGTTACTGTGAAGACAGGAGCTGATTGGTGGTCCAGCTATGAATTCACAGAGGGCCCGCTATAGTAACTATAGAGTAATGTCAAATGACAGTACAATAGACCAATCATATCTTCCCTCTAAATGGGTGGGCTTTATTATTGCGGACTTTATGACAAGTTCCGCCGGCTGTGAAGTTGATGTGTGCAGTGACGCGTCCTAAAACCCGGAAGTAAGCTGCATGGGTTCCCTCGACAAAAAAGCAATGGGGTTTCTCCATAGGGTTTTGGAAAATAGCTCGAAATAAGATCTGTGGAAAACGAACCTGTTTGATAAATGCACGTTTTGTTCAGCCGGATAATATCCACATGTCTACCCTACTTTTATCATTTTCGAATCATGAATCTAATCGATAGATTTATGATCGATAGATTTATGATTAGCATAAGTTCGTTCATGATGGCTCATGTCAGTGATAGTGATGACATCGTTGCGAAATTATTAACCGAATTATTTTCAAGATTGAGTTACAATGATAAACTGGAGTGGCAAAGGATCAGCTGCATGACCCCGCCATCAAGTGCTTCATCCAAAAGGACAGGAGGATGGACTTTGTGTTTAAGTGATTTGATCATCGAAGGTAGGCCTACGGCAGAGGGCCTAGGTATAAAAGTCACGGCTCGCCACTGGTCAACACAGGATCATTAGGCTGGGAAGCAGAAGGTGCAGAAAGAGCATTTTCTTCATTCACATACTTATATCCTGCTTGTGTAAACAGTCACTTCATCTCCTACATCGCTGTGTGAGTGGATCCTGCGATGATCACACAATAAATGGCCGTGCACATTCCTCTCTCTGCATGCCATCCACAAAATGGATCTGTATCAATTATCAACAATCCAAACTCATTGATGCAAAGCGAAAACATCAACAATTACTTAAGATAAGCTTTTACTTAGAAATTCCCATGGCATGTCTGCGTCACAACAAGCGCACCACTTTTCTTAACATTCGAAAAGTGCTTAAACCCAAGACATCTACTACTTTGTAGACAAAAATAGATCAAAGTGGTATTTTTTTTATTTGAAAATAATAGATTGCTTTGGATTTTAATACCAGGAAAAGAACAGTAATAATAATAATAATGGGTTCCATTTATAAAGCACTTCATATTCGAATTCAAATCCCGAAGTGCTACAGGCAGTGAGCAGGAACAGTATAAATAGACATGACACAACACGGTAGAATTAATAAAAAAGCAATACAAAATAAATAAATAAAAATAAAGATAAAAGGGTGGTAAAAGGGGCTAGGCAAAGGCTCTTTTGAAAAGATGGGTTTTGAGGCCTTTTTTAAAAGCCTCCACGCTCTGTGGTGCTCTCATGTGGTCGGGGAGAGCGTTCCACAGACTGGGGGCAGCCGAGCAGAAGGCCCGGTCTCCCATGGTACGGAGCTTAGTCCTGGGGGGTTTGAGCAGGTAGGAGTTGCTGGAGCGGGTATATAATTAGCAGTAATATAATTGTCAAATAATTGTATAGTTCCCTTTTTCTTAGTTGATATAAATGCAACTACTGTGTTAAATGGCCATCTGATATTGATTTAATATAAAAACCATATTGTGGTGGACTTGAAAATATAGCATCATGGTTTAAAGAATAACATATTGTGAAGAAACTTGTGATCTACATCATCAGAAACATATTGAGGCAAGTTTTAGCTTATTCTCTTAGAGACTCTTTATTCCTTTCCAATAGTATAACACATAAAGAAACAGTCATGATGTCAAATGGTAAAAGAGGAATGAACCAAAGTGAAAGACTTATCCAAAAACCTCTGATCGCGTGAGAACTATGACAATAAGATTTACTGTGCAGACTTATTGTGAAGTACCTCATATCTATCTTCACACACACACACACACACACACACACACACACACACACACACACACACACACACACCACACACACACACACACACACACACACACACACACACACACACACACACACACCACACACACACACACACACACACACACACACACACACACACACACACACACACACACACACACACCACACACACACACACACACACACACACACAACACACACAACACACAGACACACACACACACACACACACGACACACACACACACACACACACACACACACACACACACACACATACACACACACACACACACACACACACACACACACACACACACACACACACACACACACACACACACACACACACACACACACACACACACACACACACACACACACACACACACACACACACTTTTAGAGATTACATGCATGGTTGGACCTAAAGAATGTGCCATCCTGATTTTGTTGCCCTGCAGAAGCTAGCACAGGCGCGCTGAGTTGCGAGGCCTTCTTGCTATATTTCCTACGGCTGGGAGTGTGTGTGTGTGTGTACGAGAGAGTGAGTGTGTGTGTGAGTCTGTAGGGGCTGGGGCTGGGGAAGGGGGGGTTTGGAGCTGGAACTGATCGCTCTTTTCAGTCACTACCACAACTATTCTCCTGCCTTCACTGCAGCCTTGGAGCGTTTGCAGAGCCTGGCACAGACTCAGCTTCCCTGAAATGAGTCAGTGGGAGTTTCCTATTGGCTAGGACCAACGCCTCTGCTCTCTGCTAGCCAATGAGAGAGCAGCAGAGGCGGGCTCTGGGGTAATTACAGAGCGGCTTACTTCCTACATTCCTGAGCAGAGGCTGAGCTTGAGCTCTGCAGCAACCTTAAGATTTTCTTTTGCTTTTGAACGCCCTCTTTTTTCCTCCCTATTATTTACACTAAATATCATACATTGTAGACAAATGGGAGTGTTTTTGTACTTGTTTGTAGATTGAACATTTGAAGTGCGGTTACATTAAGTCCAGAACAATCATGCTTCAGAGAAGAACCCACAAGATACTTACTGGCTTATACATTTCAGTATATAGAACCAGTGAAATTAGCAATTAAAAGTGATCAATTATTGAAGATATACGTGTACACTGCAGACTTTGATGTGTTTTTCTAATAAGTTGTATTCAACTTAATGTATATGTGTAATAACTTTGCAAAAGCAAGCAGAAAGACAAAATATGGTCCTTTTCCTCCATGTGGTAAACGGTTAAACAAAATGTTAAACAGGCCCAGACTGGAGCATCTACCCAAAGATCCCCCCCCCCCCCTCTCTCTGTTTAACATGCACGAGCCCACCCACATGCTAAAGAAAGTACTGTGATGACACAGAGTCATTTGGGATATTAGCACTACCATATATGGAAGAGACATGCATAATACAACACAAGGTCGACATGAGACAATCTCTTAATCATGTAACTTGTCATTTGAAAATAAAGTCAAATAAGAGTGTTCTTAATTTCTATCTACATTAGAATCAGGTTTTTTGTCAAGTAAGGAATTTGCTTTTGTGTATATAAGTGCATAAATATACAATGTTTTCCATTTTTAAACCACATTGAAGTTAGGGCCTCATGATTTGTAGAAAAAGACGTACAATTTTTTTTTTACTGATATCGCAAATGCAATATAAGTTGTGAAGTAAGAAGGAATCACTACTTTTGAAACATATTTGAAATACCATTATAGATTTTAATCTATAGACTTCCATCAGATATTGACACATATTTTTGCCCTTTTTTTTTTTGCCTAGAAATGCTATGCATACTGCGAGTCCAAATTGCAATTTTGACAACGTTTTGATTAATTATGCAGCCTGACTACCCTAATTGTATTATCTCCGTAGATCCAGTATCATATTGAAATAGTTGTGAAAGCATCAGATTGAGGGTCAACATGTTTACAGCATTAAATACTTTATTCCCCAAATATATGAATGCATTTTGAATCTGCTGATTGAACACCGTATAGTTATAAGCGTGTAAAGACGTGATGGCAGCTATGGGCTTTATAGCGTGATCTGTTCCTCCCTCCCTAAACTGAAGACTGTTAGAGGAACGACACGCTGGTTCGGAGTGGACTGAGCTTCGTAAGCCTCAGAACAGGGGAGGGGATTAAGGGATGGGGGGGGGGGGGGGTCACAAATATGTGTGCCAACATATTAAAGGAACAGTGTTACAAAACACAGGAGGAGGAACACACAAAAGCTTTCCAGGGATAAGTACTGGCACTCGTCCTCTCGGGGAAGAGTATCCCGGCACCTTTGTGGCACTAAGACAGAAGCTCAATTCTGTGTTGATATGAATATGTATATAATATATGAGTAAATAAACGTTATGCATTACCATATTGTTAAGAGATATGTCTGAATGGGAGCAGGTGAAAAATGTGAGCACTGCAATGGCAAAATAACATGAATGCAGTTTGCAAACACTTCAAATTACATATCGGTGCCTTTTTTCAACAGAATAGTGAGTTTTAAATTGAATATTTGCTTATATGCCTTTTATGTATTCTGTGTTGGTTTGTTAATATTCTTTTTTGCATTTAAACGGACTTAGTAGGTACCAACTAATAAAACATGTATTTTGGTATTGTAAGTTAACAAATATTTTAATACAATGTTTTAACCATTAACCACATATGTAACGTTAATTAAAATGTAGTGTAACACAATACTTTAAAGCAGGGGTCGGCAACAGGCAGACCGCGGCCCGGATCCGGACCCCGACCTATACGGACCCGGACCTATAATCAATAGGGGATTTCAATTTTGACGGGCGATTCTATTTTAACCGCTGCCGACAGGGGGCGAAAGAGACGAGTGAGCGATACAGGGAGAGAAACACAGAAGAAGAGACGAGAGAGCGGAGAGGAAAGTGAGTGAAGAGAATAATTAGCGATACAGGGAGAGAAGACGGAGAGGAGAGTGAACAGGCGTGTTAGCGGCAGACAGGGAGAGACAAATAATGACACATGGCGCTCTCCAAGAAGAGGAAAGTGAGAACAGAGCTTTTAACCCTGAGTGGACTCATTCATGTTCATCCGGCCCACTGGGAGCACAGAACCAGTGTGTCTCATTTGTTCAGAGACCGTGGCGCTCATTAAAAGTGCCAAAACGCCACTATGAGACAAAACACAAAGTGTTTGACCAAACATTCCCTCTCAAGTCAGAACTGAGGTCACAAAAAATAAGCAGTCTCAGAGCCCAATATGATCAGTCCACCAGGATCAAACTAAATATCGTTCCAGGGCAGGCTAACCGAGGCTAACCAATGAGCACCTGCATGTGTGTATGAGAATGGCCCTGACACCATTTC
The DNA here is from genome assembly GCF_902827165.1 of Trematomus bernacchii. Lineage (NCBI taxonomy): Eukaryota > Metazoa > Chordata > Actinopteri > Perciformes > Nototheniidae > Trematomus > Trematomus bernacchii. The sequence goes on from NW_022987772.1 coordinate 654,474, forward strand.
AGCCCAGATTTAAACTCCGGGCAGGACAAGCTCAAGCTCAATTCTCGCACTGAATTAAAACAAAGTGAGTGAGGGACTGCACTATAAGAGGGAAAGAAAGAGAAACTTCAAAACTGTTCAATTGTTATGATGTGTAAAGACTGATATTGTTCTATCATCGTCTGAAACTGTTAAGTCATGATGTGAAACGGTTAACAAAGAAAAAGGGAAACTCAAGCTGCTGCCACACTTTATTTTATTTATCTAAAATTTAGCACTTTTAAGATGCACACATTTTCAAAAGCTATTTTATTTATTTTCTCCTATTTTATTCTTAAATGCAGCCCGAGAGGAACATTACACATATCCACAGTATTTACTGTATATCTGTATAGTTCAATGTTAATTGACAATAAATATTGTTGTTTTTGAATTGTACTTTCTTTATTTGATTGGCAGTCAGTTGTTGATAAAGCTACAGGCTACTTCAATATATCTCACACTAATTCATAAAGCAACTTAGACATTTTGAAGTTCCGGACCTTTGCATGGGGAGATTTTCTCTAACTGGACCTCGTTGAATTTTAGTTGAATGCCCCTGCTTTAAAGGATAAAAACTAAGATGATAAGTGTCTGCGGTTTTGAATTCTGATATTTCTGAGGAGAAGGATAGTTCAAATGAACTGACATTTCTATAAAGCGTTTCTCTTGTAGGCAGATAAAAGCTGCAAAACGGAAGATCAGGAAACAGTCTCGCTCCTCTCTGTTTGGTCAACAACATGAACAAGAATGTAAAACACAGCACACATGACAGCACACTTAATGATTACAATTGTGTAGCCCTAATACACCATTGAACTGCAGCTGTTTCATCTAACCATGGACAACCTAATTATCAAACCCTGATAAGACAAATAATCAACATTTAGTTTTCGACACTTGTTTTACAGTCCAAGTAAACTTTTCCGGATTCTTAAAGCCTGGCAGCATTTGAGAGCAGGTCAATAGGCTTGAGAGAATAAGCTCTTTTCCCTTCACACTCCTCCATCTGAGTGTGCTGTATTTGGAGCTGAGATCGGAACCAACAGGCCTGCCTGCAGCATAATGACTTTAGCCGTTCTTAAAAGCTTATGGCGTGTGCTGAAATCTGACACTGTGCCGAGGGCATCTGCTCGCCTACAGGAGGACTCACCGTCAAAAAACTAATTAGACATTACAATGGCTCCCTTTCACAGCTGCTGAGTCTGCTGCCAAACACACAGATAGAGAGAAGATGTAAAACCAATGGAGCTGAATGACTTGGAGGCACTGATCAATTGAGTGGTGCAGGAATGAGTCCTAAAATCCAGAAATGAGTCAGCGGTTCCTATTATATCGTCTGGAAGTCAGAGGTTTTTTGAATGTATTTTTTGTTGTTAGCATGATAAAAAGGTCTGTGGTTAACACGAGAGATTTTTGTTGTACGACATAAAATACGTTAGTAAATACCCCACTGGTGAATATAAAAAAAAAGGAAATTATCTTTCTGGACAAAACTGTAGGTATCATTAACATTTGTTTGCCACAGAGGTAATTTTTGTGAGAAATCCCACTGACTTTTTGTGGAGGGAGCTCTTCAATTGGCATTGATTGCTTTAATACTAACGATTATTGAAAAATGCCTGCTCATTCAATAGCTCATTTCAATACCGAAGGAGTAAATCGTATTAGTGTTAGTGAGCCTATAAGCTTGCACCACCCTTTACCAAGATCTAATAATAATGGTGATTTGCTGTCTAACGTCTTAGAGCAGGTACAGCATAACCCACTTTACGTCCAGAGACTCTGTGTGCATATGCGTGTGTGTGCTTCAGAGACTTGTCTACATTGGGGATATCATAGGTGTAAAGGTGTGTTATCGTTCAGGAGCAGGTACCAAATTCTAGGTATTGGCATTACCCTTATTATTAGGGCTGTGCGATTATAGCAAAAATCATAATCACGATTATTTGGGTCAATAATTGATATCACGATTATTAAATACGATTATTCATTGACTTTGAAAACATCCATTGATTGAACTTTTAAATACAAATAATAATTTGAACAGTATCTTTTTAACTGTTGATTTCCCTGAGCGTATAATTCAACTGAAAAACCAATACAAAAATTAATTAAATAAATGATACATTTAAATAAATAATATCAAAAATAATAAATACCAATAAACAAGATCAACAAATATTTTGGAGCGCACTTCAAAAAGCTACTAAACATATATAAATATGATAAATACAAATACATTTGATCAAATATGTTGCAGTGCACTGTCACAACCTAGCAAAGCAAAATAATCGTTTTTTTCGATTATGTTGTTTTCGTAATTGTGGCAGGCCAAAATCCTAATTGCGATTAAAATACGATTAATTGCACAGCCCTACTTATTATTATATATTCATTTGTTATTAAAGACAATATTGTTTCTGTCATAATTAGGATTGTTCAGCTACTGTATCTTGGCAAAGTGCCCATTCTTTGCTATACTGCTTTGCAATCAATGTAAAGCAGTAAAGTGGCAACAGGTTCCTCACTTTTTGCATGAGGGTCAGTGTCAGTAACATACTCTATTCTTTAAGTATTTATTTCAACACAAACAGTGAGCAGAAGAGAAACGTGTGCCTCAATGCAGTTTCCATCATAACTTGACCCATGCCTAAAGCCTAATAGAGTATACTAAATAAATACCTGGTTTATTTAACTGTCAACCTGACTTAATACACTCTCCTATAACTCTATGTTCAGTGAGCACTTGCAATTACAACTGTTAAACTCTGTCCTATCAACATGAACAAGGGAAAAAACAGCTACACTTACAAGGCGTGAAAGTGTCCTTATAACAGTAGCTTCAGACCACAATCACGTGCACCTCATTGTAAAACACTGATGACTGATGAGGCTGGAAAAGGATGTGGACACCTAAAAAGGTCAGGAATGTTTTCGGTAGCATCTGTTATGTGGCTACGCAGGTGACAAGAAAACTCTGGAAACTCATTTTGACAGTGTCTCCTTGTATGGGCTATTGGAGATAGAATAATTTCCTGCTGTAATGTAGAGTCAAATGTATTTATTCAGGTAATTAGAACGAACTGATTAATAGCATAGTCAAGACTCATTCTTAATTTGGGGGACGTTCGTCAATTTTATACACACTAGAACTATTAACTGTATGCCGAAAGCAACGTATCAACTTCATATGTTGTGGTTAATGACCTTGGTCTAACAGTCCGAGGTGAAGCTTTACTAAGACAGTGATTACATTGGAATAGAAAAGGGGCCATGTTTCAGTTATTGGTTGGTTTCTCCAGAAAACAGATTCATCGAGAGGTGAAAGGAAACGACAATAAGCTCTAGCTTTCTCAAATACAACATCCTGCGTTGCTGCTTTGAACAAATGAACCTGGATAGTTATAAGGATAGTTTGTAACGCTTGTATGAGAGCACGACCTTGACTACCATCTTCTGTTGGTTTCCTTTGCGTTACTTATTCAGATCACAGTTGGTGAAGGCAACACTTGTCACTTTCATGTCACTGTGGAACAAGTCCGTCTTTGTCTCTGTGTCTCACCACTGAAGACTCTCAATTCATGCCATTGTGGCCCTGACCAGAATATACAAGTTGGTCAGTGTCGTCAATTAGATCCTTAAAGATAAGCAGCCGAATATCAGAAACCGAAAAGAGCAAACACATGATTTTGTTAAGTCCTATACACCAAATATCTACCAGTGCACTCTCAATATTAAATCTCTACTTCTATATTCTTCCATCTGTCTTTTCTAACTGCATGTAGGTTCACTTTTTCAAATGTTGCAATAAGGTTTAAGCAAGATGCTAGATAAGAAAATGTATGTTGAAGGACAAGTCAAGGACTGAAGTAGTTTCTATCCTGACTTTCTTGAAAAATGAAACAGTTTTGTAGACAAGTGTTGGTCAATCAGAGAAATGCATGCACACAATCCTGACTGATAGGAGTAAACTGTACTTTACAGTAGTGGAGACGGAGGATAGAGTAAAACACAATGGGAAGATAACTTTCCAAAAATGGTGTCTTCTAGTCTCAAAACGCTATCCAGTATTTGATGGATCTTTATTTGCACATCATTTTTTTGGCAGATGATTTTGTCCAAACCATCTCCCAATGACGACCTTAAAGCGCCATAAGAACAAGGAATAAAAGTAATCAAATTTTGCTGGTATTGGACTTGGAGTCAATAAAGGTTCATTTTAAGTCTCCATCTCACTTAACGTCACTGTGGGTAGGGCTGCTCAATTAATCGTATTTTAATCGCAATTACGATTTTGGCTTGCAACGATTACGAAAACAACGTAATCGAAATAAAACGAAAAAACATTTTGCATAATTTTTTTTAATTTATTGGTTTTTCAGTTGAACTATAATTAGAGTTCAGGGTAATCAACTGTTAAAAACATACTGTTCAATTTTAATCCAATAAATGCATGTTTTCAAAGTAAATGGATAATCGTTTTTAATAATCGTGATATCAATTATTGACCCAAATAATCGAGATTATGATTGTTGCCATAATCGAGCAGCCCTAACTGTGGGACCAGCCTAGATATAATAGGAGTCATAACGGAAAAGAGAGGCCAAAGGGTCCTGTGAGTGACAGGGCTGCAGGGGGGGGGGGGGGGGGATCCATTACTCAGACCAGCCTTCCTGGATTGTATTTCATAGCCTCACCGGTACCTGTAGCAACGTCCGGTTTAGCACTATGTCGTTAACCTTTGCAATCTGTAGTATTTAGGACATGACATCCCCTGTTAACAGTGTCTGGCTCACAGGAAGCTGCAGGAGTGTTATGCAACATGCAGCATGTGTCAATTCTATAGAGAAAGACAGGTTTACCGTGCAGCGACTCACTCAGGATGACTCGTTATCTTACACATCAATCAAATGTCTGAAAGTAACCAATGATATCAACAAGAAAGTCAATTGGACAGTGCAGAACTCCGCAAAAGGCAATGTTTTTTTTAGATGATGCTCTTTCGTGTGTTCATGAACTTGAAGTCGTAATGTGGAAATAGACAGGTGCAACTAAAAGTTTGTAGTCAACGAAACAGAATTTGCTATTGACCCTAATGTTTTAGCATAATGTGGCGTCAACTCAAGTTGTTTTTTCATTTCTCGTGGGTGCGTCTTAATTCGCACCCACAAGATCCTTACTGGCTTAGACATTTCAGTATATAGATCCAGTGAAATTAGCTATTAAAAGTGATCAATTATTGAGGATATCTGTGTACGATGCATAGTTCTGTGTGTTTTTATAATTAGTTGTATTCATCTTAATGTATATGTGTAATAACTTTACAGAAGCAAGCAGAAAAAGAGAAAATATGGGCCTTTTCCTCCGTGTGGTAAACGGTGAAACTAAATGTTAAACAGAACCAGACGGGAGCATCAACCCTCTCGTGTCTCAAAACATAACTTCCTTGACGAAGGTAATTAGAGAAGTTCAATATCAATTACATTTTCCATTTATGTTCGCATGTTGAATAAAACAACACTGATTTTAGAAGTGTTTCCATATGTCCATTACACCCAAAGACAATACGAGACATCACACAAAAAAAAAAAAAAAGGATTTTTAACCATTTGGAAAACGTATCCACAAGACAATGCCCGTCTGTTCCATATGCTCAACACAGTTCCTTCATCTCACTTGCACTCAATTTCACAACCTCATTGACAAAGAGACATGTTGGTGTGATAGATGAAGCCATCTGGTATTGGTTTTGGTTATGGTTGGCATTTCTTCATGAAATGTACTTTTTCTACAATGTAAAGCAGTTGGGAGAAGACAGCAGTTGTCTAGAGTGTCACTAGACATTTACTAGTCGGTGTGGAAAAACTATGAATGCAGCAACATCAAGCATGTAGCCAACTAGTACCACGTCTTTCTCTTTTACTGCCTCATCAATCACAGCAGCTGTAAATCCACTGCCAGCCGACACGAACACACACCCAGTGAAGCCCACTTCAAGAGAAACTATAATAAGCCTCGGCTGACACAGAAGCACAGAAACGGACTTTGCCGCAACATGTGGGCCCTGAAATTGGTCTACTAAAGAAATGTATCTGTGCACACATTCAAACTGGTGTCAATGAGCTTTCCACAACATTGCATTTCACTGGGGGAGCGTCAGAGCAATTTAGCCTGCACACATGACTCCTAAAACAAAGAAAAGACAACAGAAAAGAACAAATAGGCAGCTTCCAACAGGGCACCGCTGCAGTTTGAAGAAGCTGCTGACGTGCGAGCAAACGGCCCAGGAATGTTTGTGCATTCCAGTGGAAGGGTACTCTCACCGGGAGGGAGGAAGCCAGGGAGAAAACTTCACCTCTGCTTTACCTACCTACCGCCTGAAGACCACGAATCTATCCAACATCAATAGTTCAAAAGGGAATCTTAAGGTTTCTAGGAGTGTTTTTCCTCAATGCATTCATGAGGCTGATAGTGAAGTGCTGCTTTGTCAGTTCCTCCTTTTTTTGTGAAATCATCTCCAAATAGAACAACAATTATTGCGCCAAATCATACAAATGTATCATAACGAAATACAAACACACAACCTCTACCAGCAGGATGGACAGAAGAAGTAGAAGGAAGGGGAAGAAAATCTTGATCTTACTTTATGTAGGCTACAAAATCATTTCACCACTCTGTGGAAAAAACAATTAGTGCGTCTCAGGGTAATAACAGAGAGCATTTCATTTAAATTCTACACTTAATGTTCCTTTTAATTAAAAACAAATTGCCTACCAGCCTTCAACTTCAATAAACGTGTTCCACCTTTAGTTCCCCATTGGTTGCATGCTTTATTGAACCACAATTAAATCTGCTATCAAATTAGGTTTACAATAGTCCCAAGCCAAGTACAAATCAAGTTTTACATGTGGAATTATTAACAAAGGGAAGATAGGAAAATGGCAAGGTTGGCAATAGACAGCCAAAACATTTTATAAAACATGTTTAAGTTATGACATCCTCAAATTATTCACAGATGTTCAAATGATTTATTCTGTTAGGGGGACTGTCGAGAATTCCTTACTTTTAGGTAATCATAAAAGACATGTTACGTCACGCTAACTGCACAGAAAACAAAGGAATATCACATACTGTATTAACACCAGATTAGAGGATATAAATGGCTGCTACTTTTTTTGACAGCTGGTTTTTCTTGCCTTGCAAATACAAATCCCAAGAGGCCTGGCAGACAGCCAGACGATCAGCTGACTACAGCACAGCAGCACGCACACAAACACACACACACTAAAATACACATACAAGCACATTTACTTTAGTATGAACTGAGGCCTCAGATACTAAGATTACGAACAAAAGGGAAACACATGTTATATATTGTTTATATACAAAGAGGATTGACTTAAAGACTTCTCAAGCATGCTTGTCCCTTTTTTACTAAAATGTGTAATTGTATTCCTCAATGCTAAAATGCAATTCAATAGAATAAATTATGTTTTTTCAGATTAAAGCCTTTTATATTTTTAGCTATTTAGCCCGAATAAAGCCTTGATTTACTGTATATACAAATATTACTTTGCCAGGCTCAGTGACAGGAGATCAGTTCCTCTTACAGCATTTTTATTGTATTTTTAGGTACTTTGACAAATGATAATAATCTATTATAAAGGTCGAACTGGCAACCTTAATTGATTAATTGTGTATATGAACATTTGACAGACACTTAATATGAATGACAGTTAGACTGTGAAATGTATGCCTGCAACGTGAGGTAGATTCCAACTATTGCAATTGTGTTTTTTTATTTATACTTTCTCTTGTACTATTTGTGTATAGTTTGTTGAGTTGGGGATCCTAGGACTTTCATTTTTATTGATTTGTATTGCCAAAGCTATGCTGTAGCTATTGTGCATGTGACAAAAAAGCATTTATTGTGTCGTAGCTCGCCTCTAATTCTGTGATCAATTCAACCCTCACCCACATTATAGCCTGTGTGACTGCTTGTGATGAAAATGCTTTACTTGCTGTACATGGTTATCTCCATATATTTATCCTGCAGTACATTAATGGATCAGAGTCCTAACACAGTGGAATGTTTTGACGTGGGATGTAGGCTGTTAAACACACGGCTGCAGAGAAAAGGCCTCGGCATCCCACAAGTGTGTTAAACATCAGCTTTAACCATCTGATGTTCCAGGAAAGTTGGGATACTATCAGTCGGAGCTCAGTGTAATCTGCTCTGCTTCCTATTTGCAGCGTCCGTCTACTATCTGCAGACCTCTCTGCTTTCAACACTGAGATCCATCATCCGTCATATTCTGAGCTGAGATCACTCGCGGAGCCCCGTTTAAGAGAGCTGTGACGGCAGCGGCCCGTCTTTGGTTGCGTTTCCACTTGGCCTAGTACCGGCTAGCGGGTCCTAATTCACAGTTTTTCTGGCCCCATAAAATCGTGGTTCTAGGGCCAGGAACAACCAGGCTGAGTCGGGCTGAGTATGCTAAACTAGAGAGAGAATCGCTGGCAAGGGAGCTACAACTACAACAAGATGAACATATTTGACCGTGATTTAATTGTAATACACGTTTCAAAATGATGCCGAAGTAACAACATACTGATACCGGTTAGTAAAAACCATGAATTAATGCTTTGTCAAGTCTGCAGACAGACAGCAGGCGAAAAACCTTTTAAAATGCGTGTTTTCTAAATGGAGATTGGCTAAGCTAACGCAGTATATGCTCCGACCGTCCACACTCACAACAACGGCCTACAGACATAAATAAAGCAGCGACTGTATTCGCCATGACACAGACAGTCTGTGGTTTGTACTTGTTTAACTTTTGTCTAGTTTCTGAACATATATGAGGAGCTGTGAGCTCTGAGTGCTAACAGCTAACGGCTGTGTTGTTTTTCTGGGGTTCTCATTGAAGATGACGTCACGGCTCCGCCTACACTGCGTTACTATAGATACTACCCCAGTTCCTAAACTGTAATGGAAATGCGCCATAAAGTGAGCCAGTCCTAACGAGGCCTAGCCATACCGAGCAAGGCCGTGTAGTGGAAATGCGCCATTATAGTCAGGTGTGCACATAACTTTTTGAGTGAGTTACTCAGATGAGTACCAGCAGACAGCGTTTGGTACTCACCCCACATGAAGCGTGGTGTTAATAAGTGCAGTCTTCCTCACTGTCCTCCTCAGTGTCTCCTTCACTGTCCTCTATTTACACTTCTTGCATGCTAGATGATGAAGATGATGAAGATGCACCTCCCTGTCTCTTTGTAAGCCTCCAATTTGCTTTCTCCAAAACTTGTTGCCAAAACTGTGAAGTCCTTGCATTTCCTGAGGCCAAGTTGAAGGATCAAATACTAAGAAATTATCACATGACTTGAAGTCATATCTGATTTCAGAGGTGGGAAGTAACAAAGTACACTTATTCAAGTACTGTACTTAGGTACAATTTAAGATACTTGTAGTTTACTTGAGTATTTCTATTTTATGCTACTTTGTACTTCTACTCCACTACAGTTCAGAGGTAAATCATGTACTTTTCTTCCACTACATTTATTTAATACCTTTAGTTACTTTACAGATGTGGATGAATGATGTGAAAATATAATCAAGTGTTAAATCAGACTTTAGTTCCACCTGGAGTAAATCCACAAGCTACCCTGCAGTATACAAAGTCATTCAAACTAATTTTTAAACACTTTAATGATCAATAATTATAAAACATATCATATACATTATTATGAAATGGACCAATCTGCAAAATGACTACTTTTACTGTCGCTACTTTAACTAGATTTTGATGATAATATACTTTTCTAATTTTACTTGAGTAACACTTCTTCCACCTCTGTCTGATTTCAAACTCTTCCATTAACAGCCTGAGTAAGTTTGCAGGCAGCTGTGTGTTTTACTCCACTTTGTTGTAAATAAAACTGCAGCAGCTTGACCACAGAGCGTGAACGTTGTGATCAGCTGATTTTGCGCAGTTCTCCAGTGTGTGCGCGGGGCACAGAATGTGCACAGGGGAGTCTCCCACCGCAGCCAGTTGACGTAGTTTTGGTACAATTCTGTTGTACACACCGACGTTAACAGCAGCTCCGTCTGTGCACACGGCGACCAACTCTGTCGTCCAGTGATCTAAGCCTCTTTCTCCTGTGAAGCTTCACAGGTCCGTCGGTTATGCCCTGCGCGGCACGGCCAGCACCCAGTTCAATCAGTCATAGAAAGTCTGAAGATTTTAGCAGGGAGCGAAACGGCAAAGTGGCTGCTTAATGTCTTTGTTTTTTTTGGACATGTCTAATAATTTACTCCACTGAGTATTGACAAGAAACATGTGTAGGCGAAATATGTGTTTTGTTTTGATGACCTATCAGGTACGCAAAGGCGCGTTGTGACACAAGTGACGTTACGCATTTCAGATTGTTGCCGCGCATGCGTACCTGCGTACCAGTTATGTGCACCCCTGATTATAGTCCTCTCCCTCATGTCATAAAAAGTCCATCAAACACTGAAAATAACCGGCTTGTTGACTCCATATACTGCATGCATATTGAACCAGAACTACAACAGGGCTTAGCTGATTACCAACCTCTTATGCATCATTAAAACTGGAAACCTAATCCCTTTGTTTTAAATGTACGACCACAGAGGGCAGAAACATGAGTCCCACAAGCAGATGGGCAAAGCCGGGATCATGATATCCTCCATGTTATGTTATGCAAATATTAGACATAGAAGCATGCCAATCTAATTACTGTAAGGGGCTTATTGCTTATTTATTATATGCACAGTAGGGATGAAAGATATTTGAAAAAAAGACAGAAACTCCCTGTGTTATGAAATACTATTTTCAGCACTCTAAAAGAAGATGTTCTCAATTTTAAGTTTCTTTTATCTTCGTGGCGCATTTTACCTTTGATGCAAAAACCACACACCTCTTTGCACCTTGCAACCAGTCATTCATTCAGCTCCCAAAACCACACCAAACTCTGGCATCACTTTCTCCACTGTCGGAGCCAAAGATCTGTCATCCAAAAGAGATCAACACTTTGGCAGCAAGAGGCATGCAGGTGCTCTGCAGGGGACTGCTATCTTTCCTACTGAAGAGGCCCTATTATGTTCAGGGTTTTTCCTGTAGTGTGTTCTATAGGTGTTTGTGCATGTAAACGGTCTGCAAAGGATAACATCCCTGCAGAGGGAGTTTCTCTCCCACACAGTAAGGTCTTTTAGTTGTGCAGCTTTCTAAGTCTGGTGCAAATAAATCTCTTTAATCTCACTTTATACATTATCATATCATCAAAACTGACCTGTGGCAGAGCGGTGTTGAGTTGTCTCTGCAGGGAGTCTCTTTCGTGGCTGACTTCGTGCAGTTTGCCTTGCGTCAGGCCCAGATTCTCCTGCGTCTCTCTCAGAGTGTCCAGAAGACGATCCCTCTCCTCCAGCATGGACACCATCAGCGACTCAAAGTGACCTTCAGAGTCCGACTGCAGCGGGGAGCCCGAGCCCCGACGCCCGCCGCCCCCCTCCGACTCGCTGATGGTGGGCATCACCTCGCACATCATCTGCAGCCAGGGATGGACAGGGAAAAGGAGATAAAAAGAGGAGAAACAGTTTAGAGTTAGAATAAAGGCATGAAGATATTTAGAAAAGTATGAAGCAGTCAGGACGGAAAGTCAGTTAACTGCAACATTTCAGTATGAAAGCTAGAGCGGCAAATTAATCAACATCTTAAAGAAATTGGAATATGGACTAGCGCAATATTGAAATCGAAGAAAGCTCAATATTTGTTTAAGGCTAAATAAAAACATTCTCGGACTTACTTAACATATGTACAGTATTTTATAGTGGATTTGATTTTCGTTGAAGTTAAGTGGCTGAAAAAACGTCTCATATCAAATCTAAAATATCATCAAACCCTTTAACACAATGTCACTTTTCAATGTTGTGCAGCCCTAATTCATGCTCAATATTCAATTATGTAAAAGCCAGAACACAAATCTATAAAATGCCGATATTACTCCCGTCCAAGGAAAGTTCAGTTTGTAGCTTATTGGTTGGACTTTTCGTACGTCTTTCATTCATTCTCCTCCCCAAAAGCTAAATCAATGTACACCGGTAAAAAAGTGTCGGGCTAAAAGATTGCTGTCGTAAACAAATAATCTTAGGGTATAAAGTTACACCGTTTTCCTTCAAATTACGAATACATTAAAAAAACAACAGTTCGAAATTCATTGGAGCTTAATTGTAAATTAAAGTGGTTTACAACCTGGGTTTTAAAGTGGCTTATGTTCTAAAGCAGACCCCCCCTCTTGACAGATTTGAGATAACACAGAAGACAGAGGGCAAGTAAAGTGCATCGCTGGGGTGATTTTATCAGCATACTTTGCAGACACCAAAGCATTGGCTATTACGAAAGTTTACTGACAAAGCAGAAGAGAACACTTACTGATGATTATAATGGTTAACTAGAGTAGACAGTCAAGTTAACCTACATTGGTACTGTTGTGAAATAACTGTGAGCTTTAAATCAATTAAGAAAGCTGTGTTTGTGTCTGGAGTTTGTTGGGTAATGTTGCATCTAACAACAGCTGTGCAGGAAGGTCTGCAGAATTAGAGCCACTCTCCACACCAAGGAGCTTAGGACCTGTAGACAGACTGCTAGACAAAAAGCCAAGAATCATGTGAGCTGGATTTAAAATACCTACAAGGAATAACGACTTATAAATTAGAACAAGTGCAGTGGGGAACTCAGTGGGAGCCAGAGCAAGGCTACCACTTCATCTTAAGCAGCGCCAAAATGCCAAAAGCCATTTGCTTTCAGAAACTGTTTTTCGGTTCAGTGCACCAACACTTAACTGTATCTCACAAAAAGAGCTGGACCATACCTGATACACTCAAATTAACTAGATAGAAATCAACCTGCCATCCTTAATTAATTATCACAATGCATGTTTTAGATAGACCCTATTTCTGTGGAAGGAGGGAAATGTAACCTAATTTAACAGTAATAAAAATACAAACCATCACTGCATATCGAGGTCAGGCCATTCAGGGCTCAACAATGTTTATGAGGGGGAGGGTCACACAGCATCCATGAGAGGGAGTGACAGATGGTGGGTCCAGTGTAACTCAGCACAGACATTATAACGTCAAAAGGTAAAGATGACAACCTCCAGAAGCTAAATAGATTTCAGCTTAAAACCCTTTTTAGCCAGGTGCATCTATTTCCATTGGACGAGGATGCTAACTGAGAGGCAAATCTGGCCAAACTAGGACTAAAGGCTGCACCACTTGTGACTCAATGAGTAATTTGTGCTTGTGATTTTAAAATAATCAAATTAACTTTAGATTAGGTTGGAACATTCTGCAGTTCCTGTAATGGGTTTTTAAAGAAGCCAACAACTGAAGTACAGTTCTATCAGTGTTATCCACTATGATAAAATCAAGAAAAACGATGGGTCACTTCTAATACAAACCACCCACATCTGACACTTACCCACAGCCAGTCCATAGACACTATACATTACATTGATGCAAACTATGCAGACAATACATTTGTATTTAATTAATGTCAGTCCTTCACGCCCCTCCGAAAATATTGCACATCTGTATACGAAGCTACATCTTTAAATATCTGCACAGCTTTTCACTTTTCGTCACAATACTGCACATACTTTTTTCAATATTTCATGTAAATATTTCTCTATATTTTAATGTTTTTTCTATAATTGCTTTACTTTTTTGTTAATTTTCTTTCAATGTGTATCACTGTGTTTAGGTATGCACCATGTACACCAAGGCACATTCCTCGCATGTGCAAACCATACTTGGCAGTAAACATGTTTCTGATTCAGATTTTTACTTTTGATTTCTATATTATCTGCCTAAAGATGTGAACCTCTCACCTTTGAAGAATGTAGTTATTCCAACAGCCTTTGTAATCCACGTTACTTTATGATGCCAAGTAAATGTCAACAAAGTCCAGGTACTCCAATCGTGTGTTACAACCTTTACAAATATCCTTTAGAATATAAAATCCATTCCCAGGCAGGGATGTAATAAGGCTGTCAAAAAACGAGTCTTCTGGGTGAAAAAAAGAGGGGATAATTTCCTAAAGGCCTCAAAGAGAAACCCACATCAAGTGAGCAGAGGGACAGTTTTCCAAGTTTGGCCGGCTAACCCAACGTTAGCAAGCTATCATTAAGTAAGCTTGCATATCTAGATTTGGAAGTAAAGTGTCTTATTTTTGCTTTTCAAACAAACGAACATTACGTTTAACCAGCTGGTAATAAAATATGACACCAGCTAGAAATGTGATGGTACAGTAAGGTTAGGTGGAAACAGTTGTAGCCCGGCTAGCCTTAGCTAATTTGAAACAGAATTCTTTGGCAGTTTTAAAGTCGACAGCTAGCCAATGTTAGCTACTAGCCAGCTAGGTAGCTAACGGTTGCTAGATTAGGACTAACTTCTAAAGATACTCTCTATTCCATATAAAAGTAGACAACATGGTAAAACATCTCATAGCTATTCATCTTACATTATCGAAAATATTAATTTAAAAATAGGTTTTAAAAGCTCTGCTAAAAGTGATTAATCTATCAAGTAGCTATGAAGTTAGCCGCTGAGCTAACGTTAGCTTCCCGTCGCGTCACCACATCATCACAAACTTCCAGCTAACATTGAAACGTTAGCGATGCTTTGATCCGTTTGGAAAACCCCAAACCGCAAATAAAAACGTTATAATCCCTTCGTGTCCGTCCGAGTTGGTGGTGTTGTCTCGGTTTTTCCCCCCAAAAAGGTCCTTGAGTCCGGTCCTTCCCTGTCGCCTCTTGCCTGCCAGCCTCGGCAGTCGGGACACTCTGAAGCTAGCTCTGTTAGCATTAGCCTGGAAGAGATACAGGTCTGCAACAGGAGGAAAAGGGAGAGCAGTTCCTGAAGACACGAAACAGAGTATAAAGTGAAATGTGCAATAAGACCAGAAAATAAAAATAAAATAATACACATTTATACAAACCTAAGAAGTTGGAGTAAAACATGTGATGTGCAGCAAGAAGATATAAAACAACAACACACTTAAAAAAGAAATTGAATATATAAGAAGTTAAAATAAATATAAAATAGAATAATGCATATTTATATAAACCTAAGAAGTTAAAGTGAAAATGTGCAATAAGACAATAACATTAAATATAATAATACATATTTATACAAACGTAAGAAGTTTAAGTATGTGCAATTAGGCCATAAAATGAGAAACAGGAGGAAATGGAAGAGCAGCATTTCCACTTCAGGTGGAAAATCCTTCAAATGGAAGAATGACCTGAAACCACGGTTTGCATCATAGACTGTATAAAGGTTTGCATACATACAATGACATGTGTTTCTGTCATCGGTCTGGAATGTTTTTAAATGCTAAATAAAAGCTTGATAAAAAACAAAACAAGTTAAAATGTGCATTAAGACGATAAAAATAATACAAATGTGTATATAATCATAAGAAATAAAAGTTAAAATGTGCAATAAAATGATAAAATTAAATAAAAATAACTTTCTAAAGATAAGAAGTGAAGGAAATAATGTGCAATAAGAAGATAAAATACAATATAATATTTGTAATTTTTATTTTATAATAATATGTAGAAATGTTCACATTGTGCTTAAATATATACAAATAATCAATATGTTAAAGGTGGGGTAGGTAAGTTTGAGAAACCGGCTCGAGATCGCTAGAATTTGAAAATACACAACCGGAGAAAATCTGCCACTTCCTTATAGAGCCCCTCCTCCAACACACACGAACGCGCACATGACCAATGAGGGCACGGATAAGTTTGTGCCCCGATGAAAGGCTGACAGGCAGGTAGGCCATCCAGTTATTTTAGCCGGCCGGCTAAAATGATTGGTCGTACTTTTTACAGTATTACCGCTTCCACAGATGAACATTTTTTATGAATTTTTTGTCAAAGCACTTAAGATATTCATTGCTATCGGGATGTTAAGAGCATTCCATGGAATATAACAAAAAGTGTATCTCGAGCCGGTTTCTCAAACTTACCTACCCCACCTTTAAAATGTGTATATCAAAATATATACAGTGATTTTTAAGTATTAATAAAACCAGAATTTTGCTTGAATAGTACGCGGTGTAATATTGTATATTTTGTAATTTTATGTTACATTGGGCATTTGAATTATGTTAGATAAAATATCTGATAACTATTATGTTGGTTTCACAATAAAGAGAATAGTGGCGCCATCGTGTGGCATATCAACAGAATAATACATAATGCAGAATCTCTACATTATAATGTTACTGAGAGGATTCAATTACCACGGGCCGTTTCTACAACTGAACGTTAGCTTAAATATGGGTTTAAAAACCTTATAATTGCAATAATTTGACAAATGGGACTGTTTTCATTCAATCGCTGAAACCTCAAAGTAATCTACTCTTTATAATCAGGATTTATAAACTTATGTTATATCAAGTTGTTTTATTAAAGGTGGGGTAGGTAAGTTTGAGAAACCGGCTCGAGATACACTTTTTGTTATATTCCATGGAATGCTCTTAACATCCCGATAGCAATGAATATCTTAAGTGCTTTGACAAAAAATCCATAAAAAAATGTCATCTGTGGAAGCCGTAGTACTGTAAAAAGTACGACCAATTACGAGCTAATTATTTTAGCCGGCCCGGCTAAAATAACTGGATGGCCTACCTGCCTGTCAGCCTTCCATCTGTGCACAAACTTATCTCGTGCCCTCATTGGTCATGTGCGCGTTCGTGTGTGTTGGAGGAGGGGCTCTGTAAGGAAGTGGCAGATTTTTTCCGGCTGTGTATTTTCAAATTCCAGCGCACTCGAGCTGGTTTCTCCAAAATGACCTACCCCACCTTTAAACAATTTTCTCCCTCATATCTATATGACAACTTTCCTTTACCAGTCATCTTCAACAGTAAATAAATACAGAGCTCAATCCCAGGTCAAATGCACACTAAAGGGTAATAATGAGGTTCAGTAACAGGAAAGCATACCAAACTAGAGAATGCAATTCCTGAAAAAATTGCTAGTGGGAATGCTTTATGCTGAAAATCTGACGCTAAACTGCTGTGCTGAAATGTAATGTGTAAGGAGAAAGTGAAGAATTTAGATTGAAATGATACATGAACACTGGGGGCTTGAATGTGTGATGAGAGAAGAAAAGAAAGTAAAAAGGCTTGGAAAAGCAGCAGAATATTTGAACTGCAAACTTTTTAACTAACTTGATGGTGAATGATCTGTCGCCATGCCAACGGCATTTGATGACATCCCATAATACGCTTAGATGCGGGCTGCATCGTTACCAAACCTGTGAAGTTTTGGGCCATTTGGAGCATTTTCACTGAAGTTATGAGAAAACCGTGTTTCATGGCGGGCATTGTGTTGCCATGGCAATGGCATGTCACGTAGATGTCTTCACGGCTGGACTGTTAGCACACATGTGAAGTTTGAGCACTTTTTGAACATTTTCATAGGAGTTATAGCGACATCGTGTTTTATGGCGAGGGATGCGTTTCCATGGAAACGGCATTTGGTGAGATCTCAGATTTGGCGTAGAGCTGTTGAGGCATGGGCTGGTGATATACAAGTGAAGATTGGGGGACGATTGGACCGTGTCCATTGGACTTACAGCGACATCGTGTTTCATGGCGAGTGGTCTGTCGCCATGGCAATGGCATTTGATGACACCCCATAATACACTTAGATGCGTTGATGGCTGCATCGTTACCAAACCTGTGAAGTTTTGGGCCGTTTGGAGCATTTTTACTGAAGTTATGAGAAAACCGTGTTTCATGGCGAGCATTGTGTTGCCATGGCAACGGCATTTGAAGAAATCTCAAAACTGTCCCGTAGATGTCTTCACGGCTGGACTGTTAGCACACATGTGAAGTTTGAGCAGTTTTTGAACATTTTCATAGGAGTTCATGTATAGCGACATCGTCTTTTAATGGCGAGGGATGCGTTTCCATGGAAACGGCATATGATGACACCCCATAATTGACGTAGAGCTGTTGAGGGCAGGACCATTAACCATTATCTGAAGTCTGCTGCTCTGAGCATGTCAGTTGGAGTTATGACATCATCGTGTTCCATGACACAGGTGTTTATATTTGAGCTAACGAGGTGTCCAGAGATCAAAGGTTTCCATTGTTCTGAATGAGAGATAAACCTCTTACATGTGAACGTTTTGTTGAAGAACCGTAACAGATATCGGTGAAATTTCAAAGCGTGAAGCATCTCAAGGACCTTGAGTATCTGAAGTGTGCTTTTTGTGTACTTTCGGGTCAATAATGTGGCCTTTTTGGCAGTTTAACTAAAGGTGTGCGGCTGCTGCTGTGAGGAAATATCAGCCTGAAATTACAATGAGCTTTAATCATGCCCTCATGCCCTCAAGAGGCATTTTGTTTAATTATTTTTGCTTAATTATTTGTCATTTTTCAAGCTACGAGATGTTTTCCTACGTTTGTCATGAAAAATTATGTCTCAGGAATGTAGGGTTTGGGAATTATGGCAGGTTTAAAAAATAATATGAAGGCAAATTTCAAGCTGTCCTACTCTCTAGCTGTGACATCACGCACTCTAGTTAATGTTAAAATCTGAAGAAGGCCTCTTTACCAAGGTCTGAACAATGTTTAATATCTCTAAAAGTAAGAATCAGATTTAAAAGTTGTGTTACACGAATAATGTCAGAAAGATGTGTAACATTTTAAAGTTGGAATGAGGTTTCTGAGTGAAAGTATGAAGGAACAGTTAGCAGTTGAAGTCGCATGAAGATTGTTCAAGTCTGAAGATTTTCTCCATTGACTTCAATGGTTAAAAATGTGATGAATTATGGGATATATCTCGGGAATTATGAAAGTTATGAATGAGAAAAGTAATAGCCATCGATTCCCATCGAGCTGAACGTTTTGATGTTTGAACGGACTTTCTGCGATGTGGAATGTGGGAGAAGAAGGCCGGCAAAATAACGGGTGGAATAATAAGAATAAAGAATTTCGTGCGTAGAAGAACAGATAGTTAGAATGCTGTTAACAGCATTCCCACTAAATAATGCCATTTGTATTATAATAAATAATCTATCCAAGATGTGTGTTTGGTGCAAGAGAGAAAGAGAAATAAATTGGACAAAAGCAAAAGAGATTTGAGAGAGTTTTTATTGATACATTAAGCCTAAATGAGTTAGGATAAGGAGGAACAATTACGTTTGACATGTACTATTAACATTAAGCATTATAATGATTGGATACACATATCAATCAAGTTTTAAATCATAACGGAGTACATGATAGAAGAATCACAAGCTACATAGGATTACACTGTAAACGGTGGTTAACACCACAATAAACACCACTTATAACCCATAAGGCACAAATGAAGACTCATTATCTGATAGCATTAAAAAACAAGAAGCTTAATGTAGTCAAATGCAACCGATAAAAAAATGGGTAGCAGATGGCGGCTTTCTTAGTTTTCAATAGAGGGCAACGGTTGGTATTTGACCTTTGATGCTCTGACTTTGTACAGGGCCACTGCACTGATCATACCAACGGCTGCAAGAAGACATCCAACGATGAAAACCAGGTTCAGATTCAGGGGGGTCGCTGGAGAGAAAGAGAAGCATTATTTGAATTTGACATTTCCAAAGACTAACTCCTCAGAGGACGTGGTCGAATTGTCTTATTAGTTCAGGAAGGTTTCTTACAGAGTGAAATGACCCGAGTTCCTAAGTGGCATCCATGATAACAGCTTTTTAAAATCTCGATCATAGGAAAGGAGCTTCAATGCTTGATATCTCCTTTAGGATACACTGGAAAATCCTGTCCCACAATACCTAAGGCCCATCACGTTTTTCACTAAGGTTAGAACCTAATCTGCTCATTCTCATATCAGTATCTAGTGTCTCTACTGGGACATGTCTCCATGCTTTAATATTCAAAAAGCTCTTTATTTTTCTCATACTGTCTGTGCTGCAGCACCTCTTTTCACCCTCTGTCTGAAACCAGAGCCCAGTCTGCTCTGATTGGTTAGCTGGCCGTCTCTGTTGTGATTAGTCAACCGCTTAGCGATGTCCCGCCCCTTAGCCTATCACATAGAATGTGTTGCAGCGCCAGCCAATATGAGCGCAAGTGTTACATAGTGATGTCACTATGTTCCAGTAGTCCCGTTAAGGAAAAGTGGTTAGGAAAAGACATAGGACCTAATTTTCACTTTTCAACCGTAGCCTCAAAGTAGGCAGGTGTTCTGAGGGAAAACGTACCTGGGCTCCCGGTGCTCTCCGCTGATCTCTTCAAACGCAGTGGACCCTGGGAAATGAAGTGCCTGGCGCTCTGAGTGATAGCCTCTCTCTTGCGGTGATGATGATGATGCCCAGCAAGGCGGGAGTTGATGCACCCCTGTGAGCACCTGGTGCCGCTGCTCCCTGCCTCACACATCAGCACTGAACAGCTGATGTACACCTGAACGCAATACAACACGCTGTCATTACATCAGCAGATATACAGACTTTTCTTCAAGTGGAGAAATAAAAGAGCTGAGGTTGGATCAAAGACAAAATATATTGACACGTTGTACTTTTACTTTAGTAAAAATGTCAGACTACATGCAACAGAGTATTCCTACACTGTGGTATTAATTATTTGTATTAAGTAAAAGATAAGAGAGTATAGCCACATATGAAATTCTTCACCTGGTCGTGCAAGCCGATGAACTGGAAGGCCTCCATGCTGAACCTGAACTGTCTCGGGTTGGCCCTCGGATGCACCTGAACCGTTTGGTCCAAATTACACCTAACAACAAAAATAAAAGTTAAGAAATATTGCTGTGAGTCCATGCCTCACAATTGGTAATTGCTAAAATTGGTAATCTAATGCTAATTTAGATACATTAAAAGGAAATCAATTCAGACACCAATAGCCACATTTGGTGTAATGTATTTTTGGAAGCCTTTTTCAAAAGATTTGAAACATAGTCGTTTTTTTCTTTTTTCGTTCTTTTGTTTTTTACAAAAGTGTGTACCTGATGGAGGACTGCAGATGGAAATGAGTTAAAAGCAAGCATAAATGTTCTCTTTTTGAGATTAGTGTATTTGTATTTATGGTCCTTGTTCAATAAAGACTATAATAATAATAATTGTTTTGCCTGATTAAATCCCATATTAATCCAATGCCTGAAAACATCTCATTGCCACCTACGGGCAGTTTAGTTACAAACCTCTGACATAGCACATCTTTCCCAATGCATAGTTATGTCCCCTGTTGCCACTAGATGGCGTGCTCATGCCTACCCATTCTCGATGATGGAGTATGTTGGCCAGTAGTTGGGGGTGTCATATGGCGCCGCGCTGCAGGACTCCACAAACAGCTGGGTGTTGTTGACGGTAGATTTGGCCTCTATCTGCATGTAGATCCTGTTCTTCACATCGTACTCCAGAGGGTACAGCCCTGGATCAATCATTTGTCTATATCGGATGTCTGGGTAGAACTCAAACTCGTAGGTGAACTTTCCAAAGCCTTTATCCCACACCACCACATTCCTCCTGTGTGCTGTGAAGCCCTGCGTCACGTTCCCACGTTTGGGGTACTGGCAGTAGAACTGGACCTCCAGCAGGTGGTTCCTGGTGATCAGGTCGTGTACGTTGTCCACCGTGGTGATTTCATTTTTGAAAACCAGGTTTTCCTCATCTTCCTGCAGAGTTAAAGGGGACATATTGTGTTCACGTTCATATGTGTATTTGGGGTTTCTACTAGAACCTGTTTACATGCTTTAATGTCTAAAACATTGTAATTTTACTTATACTGACGACTATTTTATAAGACCCAGTCCCCGAAAAAATGTGCTGCAGGTGACACAGGAGGTTGTACCGAAACCGTCCGAAACACTGTAAAAACTGTTACTTTGGTAAAACTTGAAAAAATGAGGCAACAGTTTCAAGCAATTTTATGAGTTGTTGTGAACTTTTGCATTTCTTTTGTTGGTTAAACTGACTTTTGTAGTTTGCCTGAATGTGTTTCTTTCCTAGGCAGGTTGGATGGCACCCCTGATACCCAAATGTGTCTGCACAAGCACTAATAACTGAGTTTTTCATTCTCCTAATAAAATGTAGTTTAGAGAAAAAACCGGCAGGTGATGAAACAGATGCTCTATTGTTACCTCGATCTGAGTGCCGCAGGCGTTGAGGGGTACGATGGCGACGATGTGCGTGCTGTTGGAGTTTGTGTGCAGGTCGCAGGCCGTGTTGCTGGGGTCATTGAGGCGTAAATGATCCTCATGAAGTCCAGGGAGAGAAGATCTGTTAACCTCTACCGTCATTGAGGACTCATGGCAGGTCACATGGGATTCAACTAGAGCAAGAGATAAATAGTTTACAAAATAAATACACATTACACTAATGGTTCTAGTCTACAGGTGGCAGTAACGCTCCAGAACAGACAAGAAGAAGACTGCAAAGCTAGTTAACAAAGATTTATATTGACTTGTTTGCTCCTTAAATATTGTTTCACCAAAAAGAAAGAAAGTTTTCAGTTCATATAAATTCAGGACATGGGTGGTGTTTTTCGCCTACAGTAATGGGTTTGATTTGATCAAACACAACGGCCTTGCAAAAGTCCATGAAGCCACTAATGGAATTTAACATTTTGGTTATAATATAAACGCCTTTCCAGTTGTAGTTCTACTATAAAATGTTGACGTTAAACAAAAATTGTTCTTACTTAGTCTTTTACCGATGTTCACCAGAACGCACCTCATCTCCGACTGATAGATGCCGGGCCTGAAAAGAATCAGTGACCAAAGATTTATTTTGAATCATTTTTTTTTTAAGGAGTAATGCCTGTTACTCATTCAGTAAGGCATAAATGTCTTATCAAACCATCACAGGTGTTTGAATTGTAGGTAACTTTAACCTCATACTCACTAAAATCAATATGTAGACGATTTATTTGTTTATGTCAATGTCTCTGGCAGAAGCAATCATCAATTGGGATTTCTAACTTTTAAACACATTTGCATCTGACTTCTGTATTCTTTCAATCTTAATATGTTTCTTAGTCGTTCATAGCTTTTTAAGATTTTGAAAAAGATCAAACTGTTACTTACTCTGGAGATTGGGTGACGTGGTAATGGTAACCGTAATAAATGGTGGTTTGAGGGGGGAGAGTAGAGGCGGGACTGTAAAATGTGTGAAAAGTGAAATCAGTATTACACACACACACATGCACACTAATTGTATCAAATAGAAAATAACTGTAAGGCTCACTCACTCATTTACTGATTCAACAGCAAAGCAGATTGGGTAATGATCCCCCATATCATCAGGGCCAGGCGTCCACCTAATGACAAAGTCTCCATGTGTGCTTCTGTGCTTGGTGATATTCAGTGGCCCACTGATGATGATATCATGTAGTCTGTGTGAAAACAAAAGAAAGAAACCAGATATTTCCTCCTTATCGCTGAAGTTTTCTCACTAGCAGAAATTATGATAATGTTCTGACGCCACAAGGCAATACTCATCACGTTGATTCTCACTTACGTTGCATGTGAAGCTTTTGCTCGTACTCTGATCTCCACTTCTTTGTTGACCTCAGCATTGATGTGTTGTCCATTTTCAGGTGTTGGGTGCACAAACTTTGGCAAGTAGAGTCCATCAACACACGAGGGAGCAGGTGGGTCCACTGCAGTTAAAAAGTGCAATAGTTCTTTTGGAGTTCTTGATCAGTTCTTAAAACCACTTTGTCATTGTCTATGTCTCAAAACATTAAAGCTGTGTCACAGCAGATTATATTCATTAGCTGTCAAAGGCAAAATATCTACAGGTTAGGGTTTTGAAGAGGGAAATACAAAAATTGCTATGTTACAATTACGGCTTTTCCACTAGTTTGTGCGGATTGTTGCAGAACGCTGTGAGGCCGTATTATCGCTGACATTTTACCGCACCCCCATTCATTTTCAAATGAAGCCCATCTTCAAAACCATAATTGTTAGTTCCTTGATTATGGCCTCTTGTTAAGGCACCGACACATAGACAACATGTTGAAAATTATTTCTAAAAATAAGAAATTCCACCGATGGCGCTATAGACCACTTGGAAAAAAATCTAAAACGACTGTTTCAAAATACGGCTTTGTAATTAAAAAACATTTTAAAAATCCAACAATCCTGGTATTTTTCCCCTTTTATAAATGTCACAACCCTAATCCCTAACATTCCTAATTGTTGACCTGAAAGAGCCGGTCTTGTACATTTGCAGAAATCTAAGGAAAATTGCAAATCCATAATTGTGAGTCATCCTCACCTAAGGGTTAGGGTTAGGGTTTTCAGAACAACTAAAATGTCTCTATGCAGGTGTAGAAAATGTACTTACTTATTATGCTAAATAATGTATTTAGAACCAAAATGTAGTACAAAAAATAAGACGTTGCACATTAAGTTGTCACGAGAGCTGCAAGAGGTGCATGATATTCTACACCCATTGAAGGCAGTGCAGCAACAGCTTTTCTGTAAGTATGGATTTACTAATTGAGGACAAGTAAAACCTGACTCACCAAGAAAGGAGAATTGCAAAGGCAGTTTACTGAGAGGGGTGTTCTGACGTGTAGTTATTGCTGAAGTCCTTGTGTGGTGTACATGGTTCAATGCTCGTTTATGCCTCATGGGAATCAGTGGAGCCTTGTAGGATTGGGTTCCATCGGTGTAGGACAGAGAGATGGGCCTTTGCGGGAAGTCCTCCACCACCAACTCAAATCCAAAAACACTTGGGTTGACGGTGGCATCGTTGTAACGTAAGGAGCAGGAACCCTAACAATGTAAACATTCAGACATTTAGTGAGGCAAAGGCTCAGTCGGGAATTGGAAAATACAGAAGGAAATAGATTTTTAATTTACAAACCTGATCCAAGACAAAGCCTGAAGGTTGGTTACATCCGCTGCACTCTATATTTCTGATATTTCCATATCTGCAGCGAACTGTGTCGCCATCAGCGTCGAAGGACATCAGCTTGTAGGTCCGTGGGCAGTTCTGGGGAACTCTTGAAAGGACACATTAACAAGAGTGAGGAACACTGTTCTGCCCATAAAACCCAAAAGGATTAAATAATCAGAGTTATAACTGCACATGTGAGATAGTAGAGTAAGCACGGCCACAGTGACTTATTTTAGGGTGGCGCCAAACACACCCTCAAATAATTTAAATTAAATTGATCCTTATATGCATATTACACACCCATTTCAAAGAATAAACACAACGCGAGTTGACCTTTTTTTAATGACTATAATTTCATTCAAATGAAAGGAAGCAGTAGACACAGTTATTACATAGAGGCAATTGTAAAGCAATCATCTAACAACTGTTTTGGGAAAGAGGTTTCAGCCGAGGGTAAGGCAGAACTGTAAAGGTTAACACACATTTTGTCACTTTACTTTGTGAGTGCAGAGCAGAAACTGTCTGCAGGACTGCACCTTCATGATACAGAGCGATTTAATCAAACAACAAAATAAAGAAGGAGCTTACCGTAGGAAAGGTAGAATGGCAATGTCTGGGGATCTGTTTGGTTTGCCAGTGTCAGATCTTGATCCCAAATCTACTTGAGTTTGAAATCTCCAACCTGAAACCCCGTTACGTGTTCGGATCCAACAACAGCTACTTGCCCTGTTAGGTGTGGAAACAAATACTGCATTATACAGATGCTTGTTTTTATTTATTATTATAGGATAAGCATCAAAACAACAAATACAAGTGTTTCCAATGCAATTCTGGAGACTCCACAAATATAACATTAGCAGGATTTGAGTCAGAGAAAAAGCTCACCTCAGCTGAAAAGGTTTGTCAGTTGGGACTTTTCTTTGTTGAACTGTTTCTGTTTCACACCATTGTCTGTTGCTTTGCGGTGCATTGGTGCTCCTGTCAATTGTGCCTCTCTGTTGATTAGTGACTAAGCCACAGTTGCCAGTGCTACATCTGTGGTTCTGGGAGGACCGACACCCATCATAGGTCGCCCTGTTGCGAAAGTCCACCTTTGAAAAAAATTAAAATAATAATATTAATGCATATTTGTATCGCTATTTCCAATGTATTTTGTGCTTTGACATATACCAATCAAGGTAACAAGCTAGACAACACAGTTAAAAGAAAACATTGAGGTAAACTATATTTAATGTATGGCAACATTTTTAACAGAAGTGAGTGTAAAAATAACAACGGCATAAATATGAATAAATTAGTTAATTATAAACTGATGCAAAGGTTTAAAAGTAGTTTCTCTCACCCTAAATGATCCATCAGGGTTTCTTCCTTTGTAGCTATAGGTCACGGTTCCCCCGTAGTGATGTGCTGCAGACGCCAGTGAGACCAGCTGAAGCAGGAGCAGCAGAGCGGCAGCCATCTTTTCCCGAATTCACCTCTGTCTCCAAGTATCTGCTGCTCCCATCCACCTGCAGCATCCTTTTATACACACCTGGCCATGGTTCCTCCTGCCAAGTTATCACCTTCATCTATTGAATCAGACCAGCTGCATAACTGGTTCCACAACATTTCAATGTAAATGCTTTAAATTGTAATGTCACCCATAACCCAGAGTGACTGAGTTCAGATCTGTCTTCCCGTAAGTGTGAGCCCCGCTGAATACTTTTGCTTTATTGTCACATTCTTGTCACATGTTAAGTTCTTGGAAGCCGGTCATGCTAGAGTGAAGACAATGCAGCTCTGGTCTGATGTTGATCTGCAGATGAGAGATTAACATTTAAACAATTAAATATTTGAACTCAAGCTTTACTTATACTCAAAGTCAAAGTCAACTTTAATATAAATCTTTCAGTTTGTGTGTACAGACAGAGAGTCGAAATGACGTTTCCAACAATCCCGAATACAAAAATACAATTATACAATATACTGCAGTCAGGTACTGAAAAATATATATTTAGGATCTGTATCAACGGCTGCAGGTTTGCAGATGTATCACAGGTATTTTTTGGGTGGGTTTTCCCTTTCCTGGAGTGAGTTCTAGGTCTTTGTGCATGTGAATGGTCTGCAAAAGGTTAATCCCTGTATTTTATAGCACATTTCAACAATTTGAAAGCAATTCTAATTATTTTACAACAAAAAAAACATTAAAATTAAGTGACATTTAAATACATTTAAAAAAAAGTCATTTTAAATGTCAAGATAATTACTTATAAATAAAAAAAGCTAAAATGGAATAAGACAAATACAAGAATTAAAGATACAGTTCAATGTATGATATGAACACTTATTTGATTAAATCGAAAGCAGTGCAAAAAGCACAAGTATTCAAATTTAAAAGAGTTGATTCGGACCTACAATTTAGATATCAATATTAATCAAAATAAATTGAAAAATTATAATAGTAAGATCAAATAAATGTACAATAATTTGAGTAAATATACAGAATAATTTAAATCATTGTTATAATACAATCATGTGATGTGTGCAGTCACATGCATGTCACAGTGGTAGGAGAAGGGTAATGAAACAACTTTTATCAAAGTCTTTATTCACACCCAAGAGAGGCATCTTTTTCAGGAAAAAAACACAAGACCGGAGAAAGAAGAACGAGGAAGGGAGAGAAAGAGCTTTAAATGTTTTGCCCTCATACTTTTTTACTTTGATTTCTTCTTTCTCAAACGTGTGACAGGCGGGTATGTCCCAGAAGCATTTAAATAAAACATAAATGAAAACCAGTCTTCAGAAACAACAATGGCAGCTTTCACAGTGTGCGACTGATTCACGTGACATCAGAAAAAACAAATCTGTGGTTGACTGAACGGTACCATTTTTAAAACTGTTGAATTCATCCTCCTTGAGTTTCTTTCTACCAAGAACTTAGAGAAACAACCTGCTCTATTCGGCTCATATGATCTGCACCCTATGTAGCTACTTTGTACTTGCAATTGCACACTGACTTTTATATATATTTGAAATAAAAATAACAATACAACTTTGTACATAATGTAAAAAAAGCTAACCCTATTCTATCTATGGTTGATATTTTATAATATACACTGAAAAACACTGAAATGTTGTCTTAAATTAAATGTATTATGTCAATAGACTTCACATAATTGTATTAGGTTAGATCAGGGATGGGCAACTTGGATGGTGGTGGGGGCCACATAATTTATGTACTGGCCACCAGGGGGCCGCAGATTAATTTGGAACACACACACGCACGCACACACGCACGCACGCACACACACACACACACACACACACACACACACACACACACACACACACACACACACACACACACACACACACACACACACACACACACACACACACACACACACACAAATTCCATGTATTGTATGTAATTATTAACAGATATACTAAGTCTGACATCTTCATTGACATTTTACAATCTTTCAGGGAACATCTTCTAATAAGCTCACTAAACAAATATCAGTTCACTGAAATGTTATTTAATATTTACAAGTGGCATGTTTGTATTGAACAGGTTATTTAACAGTGGAATAAAACTATTTTAAACTATTGGAAAGTGCGGGAAATGTGTGTGCATTGAGATTAACCATTAAGATGACATAAACATGAAGTCATGAACACTAACCCAGACATTAGTTGTCTAACTTGAACTTGGCTAAGACACTTGTAGCCTGTCTCTGCATTCCCCTTATTCCACAATAAGGGGAATGTCAGACACCTGTCAACACGCACTCTGCTGTTCCTCAGTGCCGCTCCCCCTCCCTCCCGCTGAAATTATGAATGAAAAGCATATAGTAATCATAAATAACACGGCAGGGTCCGTGACAGTTTGTTTTCATCTGATTTCAAACAAACAAAGTCTTGATTTTTAGAATATTAAACTTGTTTCGCCAAATTCAGATGATAAATACAACTTTTAAGCTTGTAAAGGCATAATTACAAGCGGTAACTTAACGTCACAGCAGGCATAACAACAGCCGGTGTTTCTTGTGAGTGTTTCCCCGGGAAACAAACACAATACACACAATCGCGTCACAGATTATTTCGCGGTATTTGGCTGCCGAACGAAATCATGTACGCAGCTCGCGACTTAACTAGGTATCAGTACTACAAGTGAAGAAATATTTTTTTTTTATTAATTACGTTATTTATAAATTAATCATTTATCGCCACCAATTGCCCATCCCTGGGTTAGATGAAAGCATTAATATTAAGTTGAAATTTGTTCAACTTCATTGTATTACTTGCTTTCAACTAACCTAATACAGGTGTGTGAAATCTGTTGACATAATACATTTCATTAAAGTCATTGTTTCCGTTTTTTCAGTGTAATCAGGATGTGGCGGTAGTATAGAGAATCACTTGACTTTAGCTTGTTCTGCATCTTACATTCTCCTCTACTAGGAAATAAAGGCAATTGCTTTTACATTTTAACATATGACACTATGTAAAAAGCGTGAAATAGAAATAGTTTCACCTGCCTTCTCTTGTGTTTCTTGTGAATGCAAAGTTTCAATGAAAATTCATCTGTTCAGTCTGTGTCATCCACTGTGTGAGAATATACAGAGGTTCAAAATGATTTATACGCCATGATCAGAATAAAATAAAATCCAATGCTAACATTGCATTGCACTACATTAGGAGAAATGCTGCAGTTTAAAAAATGATGCATATATACAATCACAAATGTGCCAAAACACATGCAAATGATGAAACATCTCCACCAACTTGACTACAGACGTGCAGCATTTAGAATACATTCTACAAGCGCTGCACAAACGATATTCTGCAAGATGCTCAAAACACAACAGAAACCAGTAGAATCGATGATAAAAAAAGACGCACTCAAGTGGGACCAGTTATTTTAACAATGTGTTCACATGACTCATTCTGATATTATTGCAGATCTGCTGTAAGCTAGCTAGCTAACGTAGCTAACCTAGTCATTTCAGATATACTGACAAACACTTACAGTTATGAGACAGACTAACTCTGCAACAGAGACAATTGTTCAGCTTTATCATCCTGAACGTGACCAAGCTGTCCCAGCTGTGTGCGTCACTCTTTAGTGTCCCCTGGTCTCCCAGCTGTGTGCGTCACTCTTTAGTGTCCCCTGGTCTCCCAGCTGTGTGCGTCACTCTTTAGTGTCTCCGGGTGTTTCTCAATGTCGAGGACACTTCCTTGGTAGGACATGTCTTCCGAGTCAGGTCCTTCAGAGGCTAGGCAAGAATCCTTCCTGGCATTCGGAGAACGAAGAATGGAACAGGCTAGCAAGTGTGCAGGTGTGCGTCATATGCAAGGCCCCGCCTTAAATTGAGCTTGATTTGTTTGAAGACTCATAACTGATCTGCGAAGATCGAAGATGTACTTGAGTAACTGTATTTTGTAAAAGGATCATCTCTCCAGGACAGAACCACTAAACTAACATAACACGTTATCCTTCTGTTTGCAGCCTTGAAAAGTCCTGGAGGATAAGCTGCCATAAGAAAATCATAAAATCACCATCAACAATCAATAATAAAATGTGTATTCATATATCATACTTGATACCTTTTTTACACATCTTGGTGCACATTGTAGCATAAACCACAAATATCAACAAAAGAGGCAAAGTCAAAACAAGGTTAATTTTAATTATTTATTAATGTGCAAAACAATCTAAGGTCTCATTCAAACCTAATAGTCTGCTTCTCTGGTGCCCACCAGACGACAGTTTGTTCCATTGTTTCATTTTTCAGAAGGTTCGGTTTGCGTTCACACGGGCAAAACTCAAACGGACTATACACTTTAAACACAAGTCATGTGCACATTTACTACGCCACTGAACATACTTACATTTAAATGTGTACTGCCTGGATACAGCCATTTTCCGCCAAAGATTTTGGAAATTGGTCCATGCGCAAAGCATTATGGGGCTTTTAAGACCGCGGAGGATACATATGAGCAGCCTCGAAATATCCCGCAACGAAGGACTCAGTCCTCGGTAGAATTCCAAGGATCCTGTACATTGGAACAGTCCTTTGGCGGGATTCGTTAACGTAGCATCCTGGAAATATTGGCTCTGAAGGATCCTTCCTTGACATTGAGAAACACCCCCCTGGTCTCCCAGCTGTGTGCGTCACTCTTTAGTGTCCCCTGTATTTTCTGGCATACTCAGCTTTTTTCTCAACATTATTTTCAATTTCATAAAAGTTATTCTAATAATGCTTTATTTTCTCCTAGTTTACAAATGTATTCCTCTTACTGCGTCTTAGTATGCACCATTGTACAGCAAAGCAAATTCCTTGTACCTGTTTGGAAATAAACCTAACTAGCTAGGGTTAGGGTTAGAATATAATATAATATAATCCTTTATTGTCATTAGGTACAATGAGATGAGTAGAGCTACTCCTTTGTTTAAGGTGCCATCAAACATACAGAAAAACAAACAAGAGATGTACACCATTACATACATAACATAACATACAACATAAAAAGCATTCATACTTCAATATGCAAATAAAGTTAAAGTGCAGGAATATATCGGTTAAAGCTAAATTAGGGTTAGGCACCCCTTTCTTGGATTGTACGGGTAGTCTGACTGCTGATTAAGACAATAGACTGGAGTGCTTTATAAGTTCAGTCCATTTACCATTTGAACTTGCATCTAATTCTAAGAACATAAACTAGATACTTTCACTGGTTTAAGATACATTCTTTCAGAGGAAATATTATGTTTTCTTTTCAGTTCCTTATTTGTATTTTGTGCCTCTACTGTGACATGTTTACACACTGTAAATGTTCAAGTGTGCGGGAGAGAAACTTCTGGAGGGAACTCAGGGATTTTAGCCTTTGCACAATGCACAGAAACCTATAAAACATACAGGAAAGGGAAAACCCCAAAACATAATAGAGCCTCTTTTTATTAAAACATATGTTAGTGATTGTTCTCATGGGCAGAGCTTTGGCATGGTGCTTTGTTAGTCATCTCCTCAGCATGCAGAATATTTTTTTAATTAAGCTAGAAGAAACATTTACTTTGCCCCTCCTCCTCTGCACCTGCTGGCTTCCTGTCAGCGGATTACCATTCATCATACATGACATGAAAGTGTCAAGGGGAACAATAGCTCTTCCAGTAAGTGCTAAGGCATGACATTATTTTTCTCTTAAAGGACAATTGAGAATGAGCTGTACCCGCTCATTAAAAGAGCAGATAATAATGATGCATTGAAATTAAAGGTTGAACATTTCCCTCATGTATTTAACACAAGTATGACATTTACTTTTTTAACTACAAGCTTGTTTTGGATTAATGACATTTCAGCATAAATTCTTCCCGTAAACAATGTGACGTAACAGTTGAAGCACTTATGCAGCCAGTCGTGTAAAAGTAGATTTACTCAAGTACGGTACTTAAGTATAATGTTGAGGTACTTGTACTTTACTTCAGTATTTCCATGTTATGCTACTCTGTACTTCTACTACAATTCAGAGGTAAGTGGTGTACTTTTACTCCACTACATGTATTTAATACCTTTAGTTACTTTACAGATGTGGATGAATGATGTGAAATATAACCAAGTGTTAAATCAGACTTTAGTTCCACCTGGAGTAAATCCACAAGCTACCCTGCAGTATACAAAGTCATTCAAACTAGCTGCACCTTTACCAGCTTTGAGAACACTTTAATGATCAATCATTATAAAACATATCATATATATTATTCTGAAATGGACCAATCTGCACAATGAATACTCGTACTTTTGGTAATTTAACTATATTTTGATGCTAATTTTGAACATTTTGAATACAGGACTTTTACAAACAGAGTATTCCTACACTCTGGTACTTCTACTTTGACTCAAGTATAGATCTGAGTACTTCTTCCACCTCTGTCTACAGCTTTTATCGGTAGTAACTCCCCCGATTTAATCATCAGCACGAAATAATGATGACTGATCATACAATATGCTGTTTATCAGGTTCAGTTTATTTATTTGTGACCCCAGGCAGATTAAAAGACAAGGAATCCATTGTGATACATGTTCAAGAACCCCAGGCTACAACACATTAAAAACCACTAAAACAACAAACATCAATCAATCAATCAAATAAACAAATGATACATAAATGCTAATTCTGAAAATAAGTTTTAAATAGTTATTCAGCCTTCTGAATGTCCAACCTCTTACAGCTGCAAAGGCTCATGGGTATTGTTGGATGTAGAGTCATTGGCCATGAAAGACCAACTAGAGAGAGAAACTTCCTCTGGAGGGAACACAGGGATTTGAGCCTCTGCAGACCATTTACATGCACTAAAAACCTATAAAGCAGAAGAAATGAGTACTTTGACCTTTTTCTGATCAGTGAACACAGGTAGACATCACATTGTGTGTTTCACAAGCACAGCTCTCATGCATCTTGGCATCCTTCCACATTGCTGTCTGATGACATAATGTCACACCTAGGGCAAAAAACTCCGGCAGCTCATGTTCTTGATCACATGCCAGAGGTTTTCAATGGGATTTAGTGGCATTCAAAATGTCACTCAACAACTCTAGGAGGAAATCAAGTCACCACAATTTGATGTACTGTAGCTATGAGGATAAACAAGTACAGGAGAACAGCATGTGCACATTCAAAGGTGGTGCAGTGCAAGTGAAATGTGTTGTAATGCACGTCAACACGTTCCATGCTCTCTTGAGAAATCTGATGTACAAATGTATCTGTTGATTAATCAATCTTTATTTCAGACTCAAGGTCCATATCACATACAAAATGACAAGATACACATCAATAAATAAGATTAAAAAGCTAAACACAAAATAAATAAAAACAAACAGATAAAAAACATAAAATCCGTCCAATTACGGCTAGCCACACATGCTCACTGTCTGTATAGGCTATTGTGCCAATGTCTCCAAATCATGGAAGAGAACCGAGTAGAACTCTTCACAGGGTTAATTAGAGTCGAGATAACATGATTGTCAGAGTCTTCTAGGCGACACATGAATTTGTACATTAACTTTCTTAAAAGGGCTTGACAGCTAGGTACCCCCAAGTTAACAAACAGCTGGCTAGCACTGTGCCATCTTAGTACCCTCACCAGCAACCGTAAAGCATCATTGTATGCAACTTTTAGTTTTTGCATGCTTCTAGCCTTGTAGTTACTCCACAATTGAGCCGTGTACAATGGTGTTTCTCATAATTTTGTCATTATGCTGCTGTCAAATCCTTGTCTCAGTATTGTACGACTAGTCACATCTGTGGAAACATTGGTATAACTGCCTTTTTTAATTTACATTTTAGTCTTATATATATTTAAAAAAATGGACCTTGAGTCTCTTCAATAAAGCTGATTGATTGATTGATTGAATATGGTTAGCAATCCCCAAAGGAGCAATTTGGGGTGAAGTGCCACAGCCTCATACATGTGAATGAATTATTTGTCTTGCTACTTACATTGACTGTCTTCTCATATTTGCAGTTTGTCTTAAATAATGCCTGCAAAGGAAGTCGTCTCTTCACCCAGAGTTAAACTAATCAACAATATTTATTTTAAAATAGTTTTGCTACCCTCTTAATCTGTGTTTTGTATATTCTGTGTTCCCGTTTGTTTTACTTTACTATGTGTATAAGATATGCTATACAAACACACACAATGAGGATTTTATTAACATCTGGAAGAAAACACATCCTCTCAGAATGACATTACCTGCAACTAGAGTTTATATACCGCATATTACCCATCTGCTTCAACAGAAGTTAACAACATAACAGTAGGAATAAAATAATATATAAATAATCACAAATAAGATCCAGCAAAACCAGACAAAGTTTTACCCCTGATTTGAATTTCTATAAGTTGTTTGCAGAAGCAATGTTGCAAACAATCGAGACCCTTTACTTTATTACGTATTATTTTGTGTAAGATCTTACATGTATGATCCAATCTTTTTAACTCTACAGACCATAAATAAGCCTTTCTCCCAGAATGCATTATATGCAAACCCTCCTCTCATTCACAGCTGTTCTGAATCAGCTCATGTTCTGACCACCAGAGGGTGATGAGCGCTCACAGCTGATCTCTATATCCCTTCATCTGCATCCAATACTGGCCCATATCTCCATTTGTGCTGTGCACGCTCCTCCTGTCGATTACTGAACACCTCCATACTCAGCTCAGTCATGCATACATTGCTTGAGCATTTTCTGTTGTTATAAGACTCAAAGTCAATTTACGGCTACGGTAATCTGTAAAAAATGTTTGCTTGTTCATTTTTTTTGTAGTTCTGGGAATGTGTTGATATTACAATTCACAGCAATCTTAAGAATGAAAATTGCTTTATATATTAGAAAAACACTGTCATCTTCTTCTGCACCACCAATGTTTTGATAGTGTAAATGTTTTTTTACACCTCAGTTTTGTGCCACATGTGCTATATTTAAAGTTTCCCATGATGTGGAGGGGACGGAGCACATCACTTACTGTATCTCTGCTTGAAGTATTTCTTATGAATGTGAGTTATGGAAGCTTCCAAATAAAGATACGTCTTCACCAACTTGAGCAAACTAGGCGCAGCGTTCCCCAAAAGCCAAAAAGTCAGAAACGCTGCAAATAAGAAATGCTGCAAGAAGCTCAAAACACACAAGAATCAGAATCAGAATACCTTTATTCCCACAGAGGGGACATTTACATTTGTTACAGCAGAAAAGAGCCAAAGACAGCTTAATGAAACCAGGGGACACAAAAAGGGAAACACACCTTCAGGATTATAAAGCTGGCCAACTGCCACTGTTGTTGGAAATGTTGTATTGTCTTATTTGAACAATTTGATCAAATGGTTCCTTCCAAGATTATTGCAGATATGCTGTAAACTAGCTAGCTAATGTAGCTAACCTAGTCATTCCAAATATTCTGACAGAACACTAACAGTTATGAAACCGACAAACTCTGCCAACAGAGACAGTTTCACTTTATAATGCTGTAAATCACCAAGCGCTCCGGTTCCATCTGTGTGCGTCACTTTTTCCGTTGTGTTTTGAGCTTCCTGTTTGTATTTGTAGC
Source organism: Trematomus bernacchii (assembly GCF_902827165.1). Taxonomy (NCBI): domain Eukaryota; kingdom Metazoa; phylum Chordata; class Actinopteri; order Perciformes; family Nototheniidae; genus Trematomus; species Trematomus bernacchii. Next base: position 690,539 of record NW_022987772.1, read on the forward strand.
TTGATGCTTATGCAGTGCTTTTTTGAATGGAAGTGTTTTGGGCCATTAGGGCGTGTTTGCACCTGTCATGTTTCTGCCATTTTCCCCCATAAATAAGGGATCATTTGGGAAATGCTCCTCTGCAAGGGTGTTAGGACAGAGGTTTATTTATTACATTGTTTTTAAAGCTCCCTAAGGCACATTTGTAATTTGTATATCTAAATAAAACTTGATTTATTGATTGGTTGGTTTTCATTGTGCATAATAATAGCCTGCTTCTGTTTGTTGCATGAGAGAGTGTGTTTCCAGAACAATGGGCGTACAGAACAATGACTCTTCGATTTCTTGATTACAGACTGTCCAACAAAGGTGCTTTCCGTCCAATGGGACATTTTTCAGACCATTGGGGTTTAGGAATATTTGGAAATAACAGAATTTCGTTGGGTGACCTAACCCTAACCCTAGTTAGAGACATTTCGGGAGGGATAAAATATCTGAATTTGTTGTGAATGAGGACGAGCTCAGAGCAAGCTGTTTTGTGTGTGTGTGTGTGTGTGTGTGTGTGTGTGTGTGTGTGTGTGTGTGTGTGTGTGTGTGTGTGTGTGTGTGTGTGTGTGTGTGTGTGTGTGTGTGTGTGTGTGGTCCACACTGCATCTCGTTGTTGTGAACCATCTGTTTCTGTCCTCTTAGTCAATTCTAGGGGGAAGTTAACCTTTTCTCTGTTGACATACAAAACATCATGCGTTTCACACATATGATTAAGCATTGAACATGAGTTACTGTATGTGTTACTCATTCTGACATGTCAAGCGTACACACACACACACACACACACACACACACACACACACACACACACACACACACACACACACACACACACACACAGAAACAATCTCTCTCTTTGCTGTGCACCTACTATACTGCAGGCTACATACAGTCGTGACAGTACCAATGTTAATCTTTTTCTGCAACATCCCAATGGAGATCATTAGGGTCATGAAAATAATTAGGGTGTCATCTAATCTTATCAGATCTGATCTAACATAATGTAATATGACATAATATAATCCCACTCACACACAGAAGAGCAGTGACATAGACCTGGCATTCTAATTTCTCTGCAAATGCAAAAGAAGATTCATTTAGATGGGACGTTAGTGGATTTCAGCACACGTGCAAACACCCTGCAGTGTATGATTTGGAAACTTTTCCCGTAAAGAGAAATCAGACTCTAATCTCTTTTTGGATTCATTTATCCTTCTTTGTATCCCTATCCTGACAGAATCTTAATGCAACTAGGATTTAGATGTCAAAGTAAGATTAGGTATAGGTGTGTTTTTTTTTTTTTAAAGGAAGATCTCAGTCCTTCTTTTGGCATTTTTAGCAAAGCTGTAGAGCCGGCAAATTTGTCTAGTCTGTTTCCAGGCAAGCCGCCTACATGTAATTGATTTTATGTGTTGTAGGATGGAGAATGTGTCCAATAACAGACTCCCTCCTGTAAGTTGGCTCTGGTTAAAATGTCATTTGGAAATGTGAGTGTAATATGAATCTCAGCAAAACAGCGTGATCCCTTACAAAACACCTACTGTTACTGAAATAAGGCAGCTTTATCAATCAATCAATCAATCAATCAATCAACAACTTTATTAATCCCGCAAGGGGCAATTGGTTATGAGCAGCAGCTTATTTCATGTACACAGGCAGGAACATACAGGAAGAAAACACACAGATACACCCGGGAGCACAGATGTGGATCATTCCAATTTACACTATAAATAGTTCATAGCATCACAATAATAAATAAATAAATAAATAAATTAAGTTAAAAGCCTATCAAGAATGTAAAAGTTTGAGTGCAGAAGGGATGAATGATTTTGCAAAGCGATTACTCCTTTGATCAGGTAGAGCATATCTTCGCCCTGATGGCAACAAACGAAATTCATGTGAAAGTACATGACCTGGAGAGTTCAGAATGCTCTCTGCTTTCCACAGAATCTGTTGGTTCCAAAAGGAGTTTAAGTCTCTCTGTTTCACACCGATGATCTTGGAGCAGGTTTTAACAATGCTGTTAAGGCTGTTCCTGTCTTTCAGTGTAAGGCTATGGAACCAGCAGATAAAAGAAAAACAAATAAGGCTCTCAATGAATGCTTGGTAAAAACGACAAAGAATGAAAGGCCTGACAGAGAAAGAGTTCAGTTTGCGAAGAAGGTGCATTCTCTGTTGACCCCGCTTCACAATACACTCAGTATTCACATCAAATTTGAGGTGGTCATCGAAAATGGTGCCCAAGTATTTGTATGATGTGACAATTTCTACATTGTCATTGTGTATGATGCACTCCTTAGAAACATCCTTGTGACGTCTAAAATCAATGATCAATTCCTGGGTTTTGGAGACATTTAAATCCAGAAAACTGTCATCACACCAGGAAATAAAATCAGTAAGAGCACACTCCTGATTCTGAGCCGCTAAGGAGGGACAAGAGGGCGGTATCATCTGAGAATTTAACCAGGTAGCTGTTGTCTTGCATGCTTCTGCATTTATCAGTGTACATTATAAAAAGTAGGGGCGAAAGAACGCATCCTTGAGGCGAGCCCGTGGAAGTGATGACAGAGTCAGAGAGGTGTCCATTGACAGACACCTTCTGCTCTTTATTAGTTAGAAAGTTTAAAATCCATAAAACAAGTTGATCGGGCAGTTTAAAATGACATAATAGGCTCTCTACCAGGCGATGCGGCTGCATTGTGTTAAATGCTGAAGAAAAGACAGCAAACAAAAGCCTAGTATGGGCTTGTGGCTTTTCAAGGTGTTTGTGGAGGGTGTGCAGTATAAAAAGCTTTGCATCCTCTACGCCTCTCCCTGCCTGATACGCAAATTGGAGTGAATCAAGTTCACCACCTACTACTGACATGACAAGGCCTTTAACAATTTGTTCAAACATTTTCATTACCAATGACGTTAAAGCCACCGGTCTGAAGTCGTTTAGGACTTTAGGATGAGGTTTCTTAGGGATGGGAATTACAGTTGAGGATTTCCACATATCAGGAATTTGGCTATTCTCAAGTGACAATTGGAATATATGCTGGAAAACACCACAGAGTTCGCTAGAACTGCACATTTCTCCACTTGTTCTACCTGTTTAAGCCAATGGTCGCCCCTGAGTGTGACACACTCCCTCAAACTGCAGATTATCAAGTCACTACTCACTGGATAGAGCAGGATAGCCTTGTTTAATCAAACAGGACATCACTAGATGCCTCAAACCCAGAAATCCATAATCAATCTAAGCAACAAATCCATGGTCCAAGAGATTCCCCAGGGTTGTCTAATGTAACTCCTCCATATAAATGAGTGGTTTAATTAAAAACAACATGAGATCAAGTTTACCACTATCCGTCAGTTCATTAGTGTTTCTGACTTCTCCTTCTAAATGCTTGATACCATTTGAGTTGTCAGTATTTGATCGAGAAGGACTCGTCACAGGGGTCAAGGTGGAGGCCTCTCTTGACTCAGGGCTTGTGATCTCAGTTTAGGTTGCTCATCTAGTGGCTGAGGGGGGACGATTATGATCGATCCTCTGAGAGTGTATTGATCAGCTGAGACAGAGTTATTGTCTCTTCCCACTCTTATCCACTCTGTCTTTCTCATGCTCCCTGTCCTGCGTTCCCATAGGACTGAACTGATGGGAAGTCTACTCGACTTTGTGCAGCTATTGATACAGACCGTTGTCTCTGTCTGTGGGGGAAGACAACCGTTTCTGTCTACCTCGGTGTCTGTTGGTGTCCCTGTCTGTATCTACCTGCTCCTCATTCCTCCAGTTAGTGTAGCCAACATGCAGGACTTTGCTGGCTACAATTAACAAAAGACACTTCCACCTTAATTATAATAAAAAATATTTTAGCAAAACAAAAAGTACAAGTTCTTTATGGTCTTTTTTTTTTATTCCTTGTGTTTTTTTTCTTAATGACTTTTATGTCTTAAGGAAAGCGTGTTGACTTGCCTTGTTGTAAAAGGTGCTATACACTTGCTTTGCTGAATTTGATATCATAATCAAACCGCAAAGGTTGGTAATAACGCGGGTTGTAAACTAAATGTCACACTTACACTTACAGTCAAATCCCAGGCCAGATGTAAATGATGCTTCATGCATTTGCTTTAAAACCTAAAAACAGCCTGCCTGTGAACTTTTGTTAGTTTGTTCAAACTTGTTTTGTTGTTTGTGAACCACAACCACCCGACACATTACAAAATATTTAATCTTATGATATGGCGAGTATAATTGGCTAAACATTTAAAACAATAATTCCACTGTCTGTAACGATCTTTGGAGTCCACATATGCCTCTCTTTCCCAAAAGCTAACAAAATAGTCTTAATGCCAGTAACTGCAACTGGTCTTACAATACATAAACAAACTTAACAATATGTTATAGTTCCCACAAGAGTAGTATTGCTGCATTACCCAACATCAATTTTACAATATACTGTAAATATGACAGGATGACATTTGAATGTGGTGTATTATTCTTGGTAGGGAGTTAAGATGAATAACGTAAGATTGATTTAAAAATGAAACGCCCATATATTTAATGCTTCAGATATCTTGAGTTAGATGGATTGCCTTTGTGTTTAGGGCTTATAGTTTCTACACACTTTGACCACAGCTTGAGTAATCATTTGTAGCATGAGAATAACTTGAAGCCTAATTTACTTATTCCAAACAACTACTCATATATCCAGAACCATATCTACATTGTGTTGTTCTTAGTGTTTTGCTGTTTTTACTGCAGGAAGAAAAAGGCTGAAGGCAATTTCTCAGAGGATAGAGACTAGAGTGAGAAAAATTGCTGAATTTAGATGGTGTAGGCAGAATGGAGCTATAACAAGTGTCAATATTTCTTTCTAAAGGTCCATCTTATCTATCTGTCTTATTTGAATACCCTAAATTCTACACACCTCAGTACTGCTTTTAGTAGAAATTCTACGGGATTTGTTATTTGTACTGATTTAGGCAATTAAATGAACCATTTAAGTTTGCTCTTTTTGTATCCATAAAATTCACGGTACAGCTTTTGTTGGAAGATAGTTGATTGAGAGCAACTACAAATCAAGATCCTCTGCAGTTCTTTTGCTGGAGTAAAATCTTGTGAACACGGACTCCACTTGCTTTAACTGACATTGTTTTATCTCATGAAAAAGTATTTGTACCATTGAATTACGTCCACATTAATATATTAACGAAATGAATTATTTGATACATGCTATTTGTTTATGAAAGTCAGTTAGACACCTGAGAGTGAGTTTGATTGGGCATCAAGAGGCTTAATTGATTTACTTCTCTGATTGACGGATGGAAGAATACTGTATGTTTTAGTAGAAAGGTCTGAAAAAGGAATACTCTTTGCCCTTAGCCCAAGATGGGATTATCTGTGCTATCTGGATTTGTTGTTGGGGGTCTGAGTGCATTTTTGTGTGAGATGAAGGTGATATTGGTATGTGTGAGAGGCACAGGGAGTAAGGCCCTGATACACCAAACTGACACCAAAGAACACGTCCCGACGGAACACGACTGTTGTGTCGCCTCACGTCTCCTGCGTCTTGGCCAACAGTCGCACTGGAACACACCGCAAAGACTTCAGCCGACGGCCAAGAAGCACGTACGAACTGCGCATGCGTGAGTGGCAATAACTCTCCTTACCAGCAGGCGGCGGTAGTGTGTATTCGTCATTCAAAAGAGGCAACAACCGGAAGACAGACTGCGTGATAGACCGAGAGAAGAAGAACAGACTGCGTGATATAAACAAACAACAAATAGCGTGTGTGTTCCATTTTCACTCTACAGCGAGAAGCTCATGGGGCTTTCCCGAACCTGTGTCGAGAGCTGGAGTTAAATGAAATCTCAGATTTGCCTTCTTAATAGTTTGTTTGGGTCCCTCACTTCCGTTTCGCTTCTCATGCACTGATTCGCTAGCTGAACAGCCAATCAGAGTGATTTATTTGACCGACAGCCTTTGGCCGATAGTCGAATCGGTAGGTTTTCGGCCAAAAAAGTGTCGGCACGGCCGAAAAGACACGACGGTGCGGGACACACCAATCTGAGTAGGGCGACAGGACGCTCATCGTCGGCCTGACATCCATCGACGGCCAAAATCGGCTTGGTGTGTCCGGGGCTTTAAGGGAAGGAGGCCGTTGAGCACCATTGCTGCAGAGGGTATACAGTCAGAACTTGGGTGATAAATTCCTTGTCCATTTTATTACACTGGAGCTGAGCCCTGGAACCTGCATGCGCTCAGTGGAGTTGCAGACTGATTCTTCTTTGATGCTCTGCAACTTGGCAAACTTCCTCTTTAGTGATGAGAATATTAATTATGTCCTTCCTTTGCATTAAACGTGAAGCTACTCCAACTGAAGTTGACTTCTGAGGCGTACGTGCTGTTTTCAAGACATGAGGGATTATTTTTTCTGTAATGCTACTGTTCTTTCTCTGCAGCAGTGTTCTCAAACTTAAGGAAAAAATCAACTCTAAAATAAAATGTAAAATATATAACATTGCAAGATAAACTTTTAATATATTTGTTCTAGGGTCGGCTTAGTCATAAAAAACACACAGCGAATGGCAGCTGCTGTTGTTTTAGTTGTGTTGGATTTCTGTGAGTTTTCAGTCCTCATCTGCCCTTTAATCTGGTGATGGATCATTAGATCTAATGATCTCAATTAACCAAACATTGTCTGCACGATTACCAAGGTAAACGCTGAGTTGTCTATAGGCTAAATCTTACTTCTAGATAGATAATTCCAAGAGACAGGATAGACTTACCTGCATGGGTAACATTAAGAGGTTATTAATTAGCATTAGTGTATGACAGTTCTCTTCTGAAGGCGCAGCTGACAATTTTGCTTCTCCTCACAAACATGAGTTTTTAATGTTCACTGCCAAATTATTTTTAACAGCAATCCAATGAGCTATCAAGTGCCATAAAGTAGATATTCATGCTAAAACTCACCACATGTAAAACCTCACTTTTTCGTATTGAATAGTTTCAGCATGGAGGTGTGAAATGTTGCTGACTGTGACCATTTTTTGACACCTTTTTTTCTAAACCCGTTAAATCTATAATAAAACAATATGAATTCAACTTGTTGATAACGGTTGTTTTATATAAAGGATGAGGCAGCCTCATATATGCACCTCAAATATTTGGTATAGCTTTTTAAGGATTGGGACTGTGATCATCACATTTTATTCTGTGTAAGAAGATTAAACAATATTTGACAGAAAAGCTTAAAATATGACCAAGCAGTGAGACCAAAGTCACAGATTGTGTTGAGGTGGTGATGGTGGTTTTGGTGGTGTTTGTGTGTGTGTGTGTGTGTGTGTGTGTGTGTGTGTGTGTGTGTGTGTGTGTGTGTGTGTGTGTGTGTGTGTGTGTGTGTGTGTGTGTGTGTGTGTGTGTGTGTGTGTGTGTGTGTCAGTGTGTCAGTGTCAGGCTGTCGGAAAGGCCTCTCAGAGGTGTCCCACAGCGGCCCGACGCTCTGAGGCATGACCAGGTGTCGCTGCGCCGGGAGGCTGTCAGCACACTGTGTAGAATATTAACAAGCCTGACCACACGCATACGGGCAGACACATTTGTTTTTGCACATGCATGAGAAAAAAACTCCCATAGACACGCATTGCATTCAGTACACAAACACACATTTTCAAATACTGAGACACACCCACACAGTCATCATGCATGCCTATATTCATTATACAAAAATAATATGGAAACAAAAACAGTTTTAACATGTGTATTGTGTAAATGTTACAAATTTCACACGTATCATACCATATGCACACATTTGCATACAACCATTTATATGTGTACACACACACGGTCTAGGAGTAAGAATGAAACCCCCTCTTCACACACACTTTCACCACATTGTGATAACGTAGTCTGGGAAGAGGTTTTACCCAGCTCTAGTTTTCTGTCTCTGATTGATGGAGGAGTGAACGAGAATACCATTTAGCCGTCGGTATCTGCTGCCAGAGCACACCTCCGGGACATTTACTCACACAAATAGGAAAACTGGGGCATACAAACGGGCACGCTCGTACTCGTACACATAAAGAGTGCTGAGGCTTTACATATCTATAATATATTTATGTCTTACTCTTAACGTGTTTACAGAATATGTATGTTTTGTGTGAGAGTTATGTCGTGTTACCCTATGTTATAGGGTGGCCCTGCGAGTAAAGTAACGAGTAAAGTAACGAGTAAAGTAATGAGTAAAGTAACGCGTTACTTTATGTAGAGAGTAACGAAGCAAAGAAATATATCACTTTTTTTTAAAGTAATATGTAATATATTACTTTTTTTGAGTAACGACCCCATCTCTGTTTGTATGTTACATTGGGCATTTGAATTATGTTAGATAAGGTATCTGATAACTATTCAACCCTGTCTCCTACAAATTACGTTCCCACAGAACTAAACTGCATTCTCAATAATAATAATACTTTATTCCGAGTGTTCTTGCTTTTCTCTTTGAAAGTCATCACATAACGGCATTGTAATACACGGTTCGGCTGCATTAAATATTACACATCTGCATTAGTTCTTTATTTATAGAGCCCTGATGAGAAGACTTCTAGACAAACAGGAAGAACTGCCGCCGAAACTGAATACGTGACGTGGATCATAAATATATCATCAATTAAACAACATCTTACATTTCTTTTCACAAAATACGTCTCCTTGCAGTATCAATACTAATTCGGCTGACTTCCAATCCAATTGGTAGATAGGTTATATTTACACCATAACGGTGCACAGCTGATAGAAAATGACTTGTAGTTTTTAAAGATACTGTACTCGTACACATAAAGAGTGCTGAGGCTTTACATATCTATAATATATTTATGTCTTACTCTTAACGTGTTTACAGAATATGTATGTTTTGTGTGAGAGTTATGTCGTGTTATGTCTTTAAGTGTTTTCATCATGAAGAAGCAGCATGACTTCATTACTGCCTGCCAGAGGCAGCTAGCCACAGATTACAGAAAAGCCTGTGTGTGTTTGTGTGTGTATAAACCTTGAAGCATGAACATGTGCACGTGTAGTCTACAGTTTGCCATGCTGCTGTACATGTGTGCTTGTAGCTTTCGGTGTAAATCCTCAGTTTGTAGGTTGGAATTACTCAACATCTCCTACATGTAGAGGGATGGGGGGATTAATGTTTTGGGATTATTTCTCCTTTAGATCCTTGTGTGAGTGTTTGAAATGCAGACGATGGTGTTCTGCACATGTACCATACCGTGTCCTTTGTGAGGTAATTGTATCGATTACCATGTCCAACATGTGTCCTATTTTAGAAGCTTTCTCGTATTGTTTCTAGTCCTTATCTGAGAGGAAGATAAAGAAAACACTTCTGAATTGAGGATTGGACTACACTTTCCATAATACACAATATTGTATTTTGTTAGACTTGCACTCTGCTGGCATTTAGCCACTTAATTTAAACTCCAAATATCAATGTACACAATTGGCTCTTATTATTGACTACCCTTGCTAGTCTGCACCAGAGATCCATGTATTTTGAAACCCAGCACAATAGCAACACTAGGTTGCTATTGTGCTATGAATCGACCAATTATGCTAGCACCAGTAAACTCAAAATATCTAACTTGCACACCAAGATATTAATGTAGAAATTATGCCAAACCAGGACACTTTCTAGCATTTTATCACCATACACCAGGTTTTTGATGCACATTGCTAACCAGGCAATCGGAAAGTATGAAATATATACTGAAAAAAATATTTAATGTGAAGATATCAAAGACGTGCAATATTTTTTGGGGAGAATTTTTAAATTGTGCTACAATTTTTTGTGTCTTTTGAGTTTTCTTACTTTAGGACTAGTTAAGTAGTAAACATTGTTTTGCATCACTTACTGTAAACCTGCAATAACTGACAACTTAACAATAAACTGACTATAGAGACAGCTTTGCATACTTTATTTTTGAAGGAAAGACTGATTTACTACACTTATATATAGCGCATGGCCACTGGTTTCGATTGGAGGTATAATCAAAAGATTTATTTGACAGATGAGCTTGTACAGTGGATAGATAAACTGCCATGTTCTCTTTCCTTTTCACATAAAGAAGATTCAATAAAAAGCGTATGCATAGTATAAAATATGTTCCCTACCTAATCATCCCCAACTCGTCAAATGGCCTACACGCTCGTTTTCCTCATCTCTGTCATAGTATTACAAATCCCATATACAAAAAAGATTTAAAGCAAAGTAATGATTCTGACGAAACCACCTGTTTCATCCTTAAGAGAACCCTCTATTGGATGTACCCAAAGCGGTAAATCCTTCAAACAGTAAAGATGCTCCCAGGGTCTCTTGTTGATTGAAATGACAGATTGATAGCCTATGTGCCTCTGTTTTCAGGTATAATTGATACTCTAAAAAATAGTAATTTCCTTTTTACATTGATTTAGTGAGGCAGATGATATGCGAATGTGTGCATAAATGTCAGTGTCAACTATACAAATGCTGTGCTCCCTCTGGTATTTCTACGACATTCAATTAGATTACATTCATATTTAAAACGTTTATATACTTACTCTTACTGCTTCTCATAATAAATGATAACCGAAGCTATTTAAAACATTCATATTTTACAGGTAATTGGTTAAAAGATTGAGTCCGCTATGCTCAGCGCAGCTTAAAATCACTGTAAAGAAGTATTTCTGCTCTCATAAATAGCATAAATCTTGGTGTGTAAATACCGTAGGCTCCTGAAGTCATTGAGTTTACAGGTTTTGCTATAGCTTGTGTTGACATTTTAAGGATTTAATAATGCAAGACGGTAGATGTCACAGTCTCTAAAAAACCCAACCTTTTCTACTTGCATTTACCTCCAAAAGGTTTGTAATGAAAGTGTTTTTTTCTTGTTGGCAGTTCACTGGAATCCAACATCAACTAAATGTTATGACATGAAGCAGCGTTTCCGCCAGGGGGGCGTCTTGCCGTCATTTGACGCCCTTATTCAGCTCGGAACGCCCTGAACAAAAAAAATAATAATTCGAGAGAAGATCGAGAGTTTTTAATCGCTTGAAATAACGAAAAGGAAAAAGGACAAGGACATCCCTCTGTTGGAGGGGCAAAGGAGTCTGGTGAGATTATTTTCGCCGCCAGCAAAGCGTGTTCCTGTGAAGGAAAGTGTACTGCCGCGAAGCCTTGACGGGTGGTGCTAGTGGAGCACGTGCGTGAACTGCGAGCGCCGGAGCTTCGCAGCGGCGAAACTGAGGCTCCGTGGTAAACTGTGGTAAAATCGCTCTCGGGGTGGACGCCCTCTCAGCTCTGGTCTGGCGGGAACGCTGACATGAAGGTAGCACTGCAGAACTTAAACAGTATACTGCTGTAGCCATAACTCCTGCCAGTGAAAATAGCAAACCTTCTGAGGGGAAATATCTAGTTTAGCTTTGCATTGTTACACTCACGTTCTATATTTAATTGACTATAGAGTTTAGTGGTAAGGGATTTTGGTGTCCGGTTGGATGCTCTTAGGCTTATGTAAAGCTTTTATGTTGAACATGACCAGACTTCTCATTGAAGATGATATTGTTTATAGTTGAAGTAAAAGCAGCAGAGGGGGAGTGGGTAGACCTTAAGAGCTGTGTATGTAGACCCCTGCCATACTGGGCCAAGGGTCAGATATTGATTTCCAGGCAACACTGGGCCGGTCCACAGGGGCATGTCAAACGTCAATATAGGTGTTTTGTGTCTTTTTAATGTAAGAGTACTGTTGGAGCTATATATCTCTTTTTATTATCTAATACTTAAACATTTATTTTCTTGCTGTTTATAGTGTTTATAGTTAATGTATTCTTAGTTATTGTTATTATTAAAGTAGTTTCTATGCTTTTATTTAGGCATGTTCGCGCACTGGGTGATTAGAGCACCTGGTGTAATTGTATTGGAGACCGGTGGTGGTGTGAGTAGAGCACTAGTAGGCACATGGTTTTTACCAGGGTGTTTCGAGCCACAAGAAAGGAAGCCATAGGAAAGGCTAAAGGAAAGACACATAGGACACCTGATGATTGTTCTATGTTAATGATATTGGATCATTGAAATAAATGTACAAACGGAGATTCTTGTCTGGACCTTGATCAGTGCCTCAGCGGCAGTGTTATTTTAAGTTTATTATCAGTTTCATTTCTATATGATTTTGGCCGCTACAAGTACCTTTTTAAAGTAACATCACAAGATAAATAACATGTCCATGGTACCAGTTTTTTTTTTCTTCTTACATTTAGTTAATTGTGATTTGACAAAACATTTTCAGGTTTAGAAAAGGTCACATGCCATTTTGTTGAGTCGACAATCGGCACGGTAACCCTAACCCTGACCCTGACCTTGACCAAAACAGTAGAACGGAGGCTCAGTGTTGAGCTACAAAGCAATACGGTCTTCAGTATGAACACAATTAGGGTTTGAACGGTTTGTGATTTCATTCTCTCTGGAATATACAGTCCAACTATAATATGTTATTGTCCTCAAGTTAGTTGACAATTTAGCAGCACTATAGCATGTGAAATGAAATGCACAAAGTGTGTGTAAATATCGTCCTATTTTTATTTACAACATAACACTTGAAAAAGAGATCAATGATCTCAATGGGATACACCTGGATAAATAAAGGTTTGAAATGAAATGAAACATTACTGTAATATCACCAGCATACTGTTATGAAACTATTCATATTATTATTCAACTAGATGCAGCAAAAGGGCAAGATATTCATGAACTAATGAGGGACGACTAAGTGACGACTCAGGGTAATGTATCATGTTACTAGGGCTGCACATAAAGACTAATTATTAGAATATAAGTAATAAAGGAGATGTTATAACATAGTCAGTATGACCATTTACAAATAGTTATTTACAATTTGTGAACCAAATATACATTATGACCTCATCCAACCATTGCATGTCTTGGTGACCGATACATAAGCTCAGAGTACGTCGTTGTAATCTCTTCACCAGGTCAGAAAGACCTTTTTTTGTGTGCAAATGATCCAACATGATCCTGTGATATCCTTTAGCACAATATCAGGTTTGGACATCACAGTATCGTCTAATTTCAAGATGACCTGTGGGTATGTTAGGCTAATTATAAAGCCGATAAACAAACATGTTTGACTATTTGTTAGAAATAAAACCACAATATCTCCTGTGGGCATTGTGATGTCACCAATGACCCCTGGCTCCATATCAGTGGCAAGAGTTAATATACTAGTGTAGGTTGGTGTGATCATGTGTGTATGTTTGTTCTTTTCAATTGACTCCTATTCACCACAGTAGCCATGCTTGCTGTCCCTGCATTGTGACACTATTTCCAAGACATGTAGGGCGATTTGTGTGAGTGTGATTGCACTGGAACTCGTGTCTCTGGTCTACACCCCGGGTGATGCTATCGAGGATAGGATGTCACAGGACGTTACATCACTTCTAATCTCCTTAAATCTCCTCCCATCTAGTTGAAGAAGTGTAGGCGCCGGGTAATAATGAGGAAAAGAAATGCCACCTCTAACCAGGAACACGCCTGAGGCACAGTGGTGATGTCTCACAATGGAGAGTTGACCCTAACAGAGTCAGCTTCTCACCTCCCACACAATTACAGTAATTCACAACTGACTCGTGTTTCCATCTGTGAGTTACACATTTACAGTCAAAGGGCTGCAAATTGAAATTGGAAGAATGGAGCTCCTTGTTAATGTAATCTTAATGACAGTCTAGTCAATTTCAGTCTCGATAGATATCTCCCTGTAAAAAGCAAAGAGTTGTTTTTACATTTTGATTTTATATTCACTAAAGAGTAACATATATCACATGTTAAAATGTGTTGGTAGGTGGATTTTGTTGCCTCTGGACAGAGCCAGGCTATCAGTTTCCCCTATCTTTCATATTCTTATGCTTTGCAAAACAAAACAGCTGCTGGCTGTGGCCTTTTATTTAACAGACATATATGGAATCAGTATTAATCTTAGTCACCAAACTGTTGGCAAGAAAGTATATCAGCATGACTCACAAAGGGCAAATTATTGCTGATTAAGTTTGAACATAAATTAAATACTTTGTATACATTTGGAGTTGTACTTTTGTCGGGTACATTTAAGAAAATATTTGCTTTCTTTCATGTCGGATTTGCTGTTTCCCACTCAGGCTCTTAAGCTGCGAAATTCTGCACTGTGTTCACCAGCGAGCTTTTTCAATTTATAGAGATGTTCACTCAACAGCTGATGAGAGGGAACCAAAACAAAGTTGATCTGTAGAGCTGGGGAGAGCTTCAGTGTAGCGTGATACCATTGTTAATATTATATACTAATATTTTGTATTTTTGCAGCACTCAAACTGAGAAATGGCTGCCATTCTTCGCACTGCCATGGGTCACATGTAAAGAAAGTATAGCGGTTTGTGTTTTTCACAGTTGAAACTAATTTGACAAATGTTCTTCTCTTTCTGGGGCACATCTCAGTTCCAGCCTGAACACCTTTGATGGGTTTGATGAGTCTACTCTATTTGCACATGCAAAGCAACCTGTCTTTAAAATTCCCTTGCAGAACAACAAGGAAGTGGAGTCCATGTATCAGTTGCAATGTGTGCTATATATTTCTTTATAACAAGGGGAACAAACACACTGCATTACTGAGAGTTATACTCACAGGTGTAACAAATACAATTTCAATCAATATTTGTTCTAATCTGATCCTGTGATATTTGAGACGGTTTATGGGTGCAACAGGTAGGCAGAATAAACACATTAAACAATAACACATCATCCCTTGCTCAGTGATGTTGATACATTATAACTCGGCTGACCAGGGAGGTTAATGTCTTCACAACACGTTTTATTAATTCAATCTGTGGGAGTGATCACATTATATAATCTCCCCTTCAAATGTGTTCATAATTCTCCAAGATTTGCATTTGTGTATACAAATCTGAATTATGTTTTACTAAACTCATGTAAAGGCTGTTTTATTCATCTTTACTTTAATTAATACGGAAAACAGGATTCTTCAGTTCCATCTCAGGTAAACTGCTTAATTCTCTATTTTCTGCTACACTCCTGCCATGCTGCTAAAGTATTAGTAGTAGTATACAGAATTTCGGCTGTCACAGGGGAGCAACCAAAACAATGATAAGATGGTACAATGCAGTTGCACATGTTACATTACTGTTACCTAATGTTCTGACCACACAAAGAAGCATGTTTACCTACTACTTCACAACTTTTCATCTTAACGTATCGTCCACACGGTTCCGTCGCGTTGAAGCTTGCCGTTGGGCGTGTCTGGCGTGTGACCAATAACCAATCACATTCATCTCCTTCCCCAGACACGCAAGCACGCCGTTTGATTGGCTAGAGCTTGTACTGGCGTATGATTTGATTGGCTGGCGCTTCGGTCGACGCTTGAAAAATTGAACTTTTCTCAACTTTCGAAGTGAGCAACGGAGGCAAAGCGACGCAACGGAACCACAATGCAGTTCGGCAAAGCTTGACGTCACCGCATTCAAAGTGAATGGGAAGCGTCCCAGTTGAAGCACTCGACGGAACCGTGTGGACGGGCCGTAAGAGAGATAACCAGCAGCATTGCTTACAATCTAACCTCGTTTTCTTTAGAGCGTCAACAGGCTTCTGGGCCGGAAACTTTAAACTCAGAATTTATTTTTGTGTTACCTTACATTTCTCCTGAAACTAATCTAAAACTATTTCTTAAATCTGCTTGGTCAAACAGAGGACATGTCAACATTACTTTTTGTGTATTGGGTTGGGGTTTGAGTTGTAAACAAAAGAAAGGGATAACCGCACCCCCATGCTGGATACAGTATGAATACTCTCCAGTACACACAGTTGCATTACCATTATTGCTAAATATTTGATCCTATAGGTTTGCAGCACAACATTACTGCGCCTCAATAAATCTGCAAAACAAATACACTACAGGTCTCAATTTCTACATGGAGAATGCTTTTGCACACCTATTATGTCAGAAAAAGCACTTTTTATATTTGTAATTGCACCTTAACATTCAAGGCTGACAAACAGATGATTACAATATATCTGTATAGCTTCTGCCTTTCAATAGCTATTCCTTTTTGTTTTATTGTTATTGGATGACTACACCGTTTTTTTTAGTCCCAGGCTTAGCTATGTGCTTCTTTGGTATTGTCACTAGTCTCAGCACATTTGATCTGCTGTCAGTCCAGTGATGTCAAAGCATTGGCAACACTTACTGCTCAGTGATTGTTGGGAGTGCAGAGAAGAACACTATCACCACCAACCTGCACAGCCCCACAACAATCATCCTGCGTGTTGTTGATCCTCCTAAATTAGCCGATGATAATGCAGGTGCTGGAATGATGAACGTGAGTAATTGGATGATTATGACGATTGACTCATGTATTGTTGTTTGTGGAAATAATAACACAAATTCCCATCATGCAGATGTGGAAATCATGGACTCCCAACAAATCTCTTAAATTGGAAGCAGTTAGTAAACTTGACTCTGGTGCTCATGGCAGCACAGTGGCAGCCATGATGATGATTTGCAGTAAGCTGTTCAGAGCCTTTTTTTGAGCTGATCCACACTGATTGGATATCCAGCCTGACCTAATCCAACCCCTTAACAGGAAATGGGTTGTCCGTATTGAAGTCCACACTGAAAAAGAAAACCCCGGCATTAGGACTCATTGACAGCCGTGCCTGAGTCTTCTTCAAATCCCCCCAGTCATGCTTTGGAAAGCATTTCTACAGACGTGCCTCAGATGTCTCGGCGTTTCCTTGGAAACAGTATTACACAGTCTGAACTGTCAGGACCGGTTGCTTCTGAAGTCCATGGACAGCTCTCTCATATTTTGGAAGTCTCAAGAAACATGACCTCCCGACCTCATAGAAACTGCTTAAAATGACATATGTTGATATATATGAAGCTCAGTGCAAGTTATATCAGGAAGACTGGGTATATATACATTCACTCCGCAGCTGCATATAATCAGCTCATCAGGTGTTCTCTTTAACCTATTACATTCACCTCATTCTCCAGCAGCCAATCACTGTGCTGCAGCCAAACTTTAAAATGGTTCTCCTCTCTCCTGCAGTCAGCTGTGATTTCAGGTTTTCATGCTGCTGCCCACCTCCTCCCCATCCACCTCCTTTCATCATATCCAGTGCCAAGAGAGTTAATCCAAAGACCTCATCACATCCCCTCATCAAATCCAGATCATCAGCATCATCACCAGTGTCTAGACCCCGGGGGGTTCCCTATATTCTCATGGCTGCATTTCCCCCTTTAGATATACGATTTCAGGATCGGGGTCTAATCGCCAAAGACTTAACATTTATCATATGACATGTGTCAATAAATGTTCTTTGAACAAAATGAAGTATCTCCTGATTGAAATGATACCATTACATTTCACAACTGTAAATGTTTGTTGTTGATTCGTTGCACCCAATTTGATTAAATTATTCAGATAGCACTATCAAAAGGTCAGTTTAAAAAAAGTCTCAATGCCAATGTTTAAAAGTAGGTTTTTCTGCATTTAAAAAGGACGTTTTGAAGTTTACATTGGTTTGTTTTTACAACAACAAATATCACTCCCTTTTCACAGGCCATTTCACAACATATATTAGCTTCCATATAGTATTTACATGTTCTGATGGCAGTATTTAACATAATTACGCATAAAACAAGACATACTGTAAGCATTATTACACATCATTGCCACTGTTTTGACCTGCAGTTATATGTGAGAATAGGAATCACTTTTGCATTGATATAACAAAACTGTATCGTATTAAGGCATCACATTTGTCCATAATCAGCTTTGGAAACTGTTGTTTCTTGACATGTTTGTGTCTGGAGGCATATAGAGAGCTGCTTGCCCTGCGTGAAGACAACAATGAAGAGAGGGAGAGATTATGCAATATGGAAATTATTGTGCAGTGTTAATCACAGAGCCTCAAGAAAACCTTGTTCTTAGAGGCCTCAAAACAAATGACAACGTATCAGAGCTGAGCACAGTGAGAGAAAAGACAATGCTTTCCAAATGAATAAGAAATCTTACGATATTCTCTCCTGTGATACGATGGATCTTATCCGCCGCCGTCCTTTCTTTCATCTTAAGCTGCTCATTCATATTCTACTTTCTGGAGAAGCTCAGTTTCAAGGAACAATGATGAAGAACCTTTTTGATAGAAATGTACAGCGATTTCCCTAAAAAGAGGAAAGAAAAAGCTTTGTGTAAAGGTGTCCTTCCCATTTTTGTGCAAGTAATATGTATGGATGTGTGGTTATTTCACATCCATTGATCAAACGGAAGCGCAGCCGCTGCAAACGTGGTAATATCAGCTTATCCTGCCTATCATTCAGGGGCTGTTAGTGAGCAGGAGATGCAAGGCTTATCTAACCTCCAAAAGACATGACAGACAGCAGCCTAGCCAAGGCCGGCTGCTGCAGAACTGTCAAGCCGATAAAAGGTTCTGCACTAAATTAATTTCCACCGCCCCACCTCACCCTTCCCTCTCAACTCCCTTTCCACTTTTCTTTTATCAGAGTCTGCAGGTGTTTCCAGATCTTTCTTATATTTTGATGGTTGTTGGCTTCTATCCATCTCATAATCTTAACTTCATCTCTCTTTCAAACGTATTTTATTATTAATGCATAAGCAACACACGTCTGGTTTAACCTAAGTCCTCAAACTCTCAATGTCTGTTTCGACCCCCCTGCAACACTCCTTGTCTCTTTACATTCCTAATCGATTGAGCGATGTCGGGTGGTGGATCAGGGAGGTGCTGTTTGTGTTGATGCACCATTAACTCAGCAGAGGCAAGATTTGTACCGCTGCACAGGTGGCAATTCACAATTTCATTCAGTCACAGAAACATCTGTTTTCCTTTTCTTTTTATCAAATAACAAAGACTAGAAACCTTTCAAGGTGATGAATACACATGCACCCATTGTAAGTGTGAACACTGTAGCCACTTCATGGATGAAAACAGCCTTTTGACAGCCAAGGCTGTTGAAAATTAAACTGGAGATGCAGAAATAATTGTGGTTATTTTATTCAAGCTTACCTTGATGGGTGAATGTGACTGCACACCAAAGGCCAATCCTAGATTCAATCATCACGTCTTCACACCCAAACAATAAAATAGGATGCTTGTCAGTGCCTTCCAAAAACGACCCATATTTCTGATCTGTCCTATGGTTCGGGTCTGGTTAGGAAACTAATGTATATACAACTCGTGTTTAAGCTGTACTAATCAGTCCATCTTTAAGGGATCAAATGACTATGACTCATGTGCAAAGAAACACTTGTTACAACAAACAACCAAGGCTCACCCAATGTTAGTCATAAAAAGCTTTGTACTGTTTTTTTCTCTGCCTGTTTGCTTTGATCAATCCTCCAGACACAACGGCTACCTTTTTTTCAATTAATAAGCTCTGACAAGATACATCGCTACCACAAAACTGAAGAAATTGTTAACTGCTGGCTTTTGAATTAAAGCTCCCATGTCATGCTTTTCCGGTTATTACCCGTCCCCTTGTGTGTTATGAAGGTTTTTATGCATGTAAACGGTGTGCAGAGTCAAAACCCTCAAAGTACACCCTGTAGCGAGTAAAACTCTAACACAGAAAATACCTCCCCAAAACGCCTCGTTGGAGATACGTCACTGCCCATTTGATTCTTCCGGGTACCGCCTGATGTCATGCGGTACCCGGAACGAAATGGACCAATCCCGAAGAGCTATGGCCACACCAGCAGCGGCGTGTTCCTCCTCCAGAGGTTCGAAGAACCGGCATTTCACAGACGAAAGCTTCCAAAACATTGCCCAGTTTGAGGCCGGATATGCACAGCTTGTTTGGACCGTTTGGAGCAGGGGAAGATCTGGGTATACAACCTGTAAGTTTGCATTGTTATTTGTGTATTTATCAAACAAGACTGTTTAAATGTGTAAACTGTGTTGGACTGCTAAGCCATTGACACAGTGCTAACTGTGCTAACTATGTTGCTAGAGTTTCCATATATCAACTCTAATATCAGCAGATGGCCTTGCATACATGTATCTCATAGCAGGAGAATGTCTGCATTCACACACACGGAATACTCATACAGTATACTGTACTGTGATTTACCGTACATTGTGACCGTACATATACTGCATGTAGCTAACGAGGCTAGCTGTATGCTAGCGCAAAACAATGTATTCATGCAAGTTACATTGTATGGTAGCAGAATACCCGTATACGATTGCAATTATAAACACGTTATTGCTAGCCTAATATGAACCACTAGCTTTTGTTCATAGTAGTTTTATTACACTGCATTATAGTTGCCTTTCCTCCAAGCTAACGTTCATATCGTGTTAGCTACCAAGGTAAACAAAGCTAGGTTAGCATATTAGCAGGCAAGCTGTTCATTACACAACTACTACTAACGAATCTAAAACAACTAAGTTTCTCTAATATTTTGTGATTTGCATTTGATTTCGTCCAGCCAGATCCTGGCGGACAATCCATGACGTGCTAAAAGGCACTTCTACTACTACTGAGGCGTCGTGCTAAAAGGCACCGCACCGACTGTGCTGCCTGCGAGGAGGAGGAATGGATGATATACCGTGTATATATGTATATTTATGTTCATTTTGTACATTTCTAAAAATAAAGTTTAATGGAAATACTTAGTAGGCCTATCCTTTCTTCCCTGAATTCATATATAGCAAACCATGATTTGATTTCTCATCAAACAGTAGTAGTTTATAACGGGTAAAAATAACTTACTCTTTGTTATGAGCGGCTCGTAGGCCACAAAGACAAGGAGACATACACGAGTTTACAAAACCACGGCACATTTATTGTGGTAAATGCAGAGATGGTTGAGAGGATCGCAGAGTTAGTCTTCCTGCAGCCGCTTTGGAGAGAGACTGGGGCCGTAGTGTCCGGAGGTGTCCGTGATCGTGCTGATTAGCCTCTTCAGCTCCACCCCATCGTAAGACAAAGGCCCTGGGGCCGTCACACTCTTCTATAACAACAGTTAAAAATATATATGTATATAAAATATACGGCTGTGCCGACGCCATGATAAGACTGATGTTACGCTGAGAGCAGCCGGGAAAAGACATTTTCAAGGCAAAAGACAAGGCACTGTTAGACATGGGCGCAGCCTCTCTGGTGGTTGACTAATCAGAACGAGTGGCCGAGCTGACCAATCGGAGCACACTAGGCTCACAGGGAGGGGGGGGCAAGAGCTCCAACGAGTCGTTTAGTGGAGAAAGTGAATACTGCTGAATACACATGCTTGACAGAGATGCTGTATGCGAAACCAATGTGAGTTTGGAAAATTGCACAGTATAAATCTATTTTAGTATACCTCAACAATGTAATTATGATCAGTGGAAATGGCCATGACATGGGCCCTTTAAGTCAAGCAGTGGCCAGATATTGGCAATTAGTTTTCCAGAAATATAGCTCTAAATGATTTCTAATGTTCTGTGTCTGCAGGTTGTGTTACTTGGCAATTATTTGACTATTCACTATATATCACTTTTCAAGATAATTATTTACTTCTTCTAAAAGAGTACAGTCACAACTGTAAAAGGTTACTTGTATAATCACAAAATGTAGGTATTTTGGTATGTTGACAGTGTTGTTGATCTCATCCAAAGATACTGCGTGCCAGGTTTAGCATGGGGCGTGTTCTAACTTATGCAAACACATAGTGCTTTGAATGTTATGCACAGCAAAATCAGCATACCCAAATGAACACTGTCACATTTGATATCAACACTTGCACTTGATATCAACACTGTTCCCAAACAGGTAATGTCACAGAATGCTACAGTTGGATCAGTCTATCTGTATAACAATATATCTACTGCTTGTATTCACCATGAAGATTATATTTAACTGGTTATCAATCAATCAATCAATCAATCAATCAATCAATCAATCAATCAATCAATCAATCTTTATTTCAGACTCAAGGTCCATATCACATACAAAATGACAAGATACACATCAATAAATAAAATTAAAAAGCTAAACACAAAATAAATAAAAACAAACAGATAAAAAACATAAAATCAGTCCAATTACGGCTAGCCACACATGCTCACTGTCTGTATAGGCTATTGCGCCAATGTTTCCAAATCATGGAAGAGAACCGAGTAGAACTCTTCACAGGGTTAATTAGAGTTGAGATAACATGATTGTCAGAGTCTTCTAGGCGACACATGAATTTGTACATTAACTTTCTTAAAAGGGCTTGACAGGTAGGTACCCCCAAGTTAACAAACAGCTGGCTAGCACTGTGCCATCTTGGTACCCTCGCCAGCAACCGTAAAGCATCATTGTATGCAACTTTTAGTTTTTGCATGCTTCTGGCCTTGTAGTTACTCCACAATTGATCCGTGTACAATGGTGTACAGAAAGCTTTAAAAAGTGATACCTTGACATCTACAGAGCACTTGTGAAATTTCCGCATTAATATGTTTGCCTGGGCATACAGTTTGCAGCGTTGTCTATGGATGTCTTTGTCGTCTGTAAGATCATCAGAAATATAATGACCAAGGTACTTAATCTCACTGCACACAAGAAGAATGTTGCTACTGAGAATAAAATTAGGAAATACAGCCTTTTTATCCTCTTTACTTCTCACAATCATGATGCTACTCTTCTTGGCGTTATACTTAATATTAAAATCAATGCCATACTGGGAACAAATCCTCAGAAGCTGTTGTAAGCCAGCACTGCACGGGGAAAAGATGATTAAATCATCTGCATACATAAGGTGGTTGACAACAGTAGCACCGATGACACAACCAGTTTTACACAAGTTCAGTTTCCTAGACAGATCATCCATGTACAGATTAAACAACAAAGGAGATAAAATCCCACCTTGCTTGACCCCATTACCAACATAAAAATGTTCAGACACAGTATTGCCCCACTTCACCTGCATAGTCTGATGTGCATACCAGAAGGCTAAGATCCTTATTATGTACTTGGGTACCCCTCTCTGGCACATTTTGTCAAATCATTTGAAATGATTCAGTCTATCAAATGCCCTGGAAGCATCAATAAAACACAGAAACATGGTGGAATTATGGCTTCTATATTTTCATTAGTGGCCTGTTTATGTACAAACAAAGACCCCTGTCTCGGCCTACCACCAGATTCTGCCCTCAATTTAAAAGCATCTCTAGCAGCAGTGTGTAGCTCAGTCACATGTTCATTCCATCCAGGTTTTATACTATGCTCCTTTTTCTTATTGTTGTAAAAACCCTTACTTGAGGCATCAATAATAAGATCACATGTAAAACATAGATCACTACCATGCTGCACATTTTTACAGTTGGTGTCACTACACAGCATTGCTTCCCTTGGAATTACAACCAGCTAGTTAGCTAGCATTCACACTATCTTAATGCTAACAGCCCACACCCAAAACACATTTTAAATGTAGTTCATTGTTTAAATATCATGACAAACTATTGTGTATGTTGATGCACATTTACATTTCTTTAAAAAATAGTTTAATGCTGATTACTACATTTTAACATGAAAACATTGTATGGAGCTTAATTAATGTAAAGAATATATTTTTGTGGAGACTATTTCTTGCTATAGTCAAATGTGTATTTTCACCTACAGGCTTGTTATTTGCCTACGCAAAAAATTATTCCGAGTGACATATTTGCATGAAGTCAGATGACAATGACTTCCCATTAGACATTTATATGACACACTATCAGCTGTACCAACAATTGAAATCAGAGAGCAAACAAAGATGGTCCTAAATCTACTGCTGATCATGGCTGCTACAGGCAAGTGTTTTTTGTATTTGGATATCTTTTTATTAAATAAAATGTCTGATTCTTTATTAAAAGAACGATAAATTGCATTGCAGGCTGTACATTTGTATAATGTTGTTAAGGTAATCTCTTAAAAATGATTTATTGAAGTGCAGTTAAAAGTTAAATATTTCCTTGTATAAATGTATAATGATGACATGCCCTATTACACTAAAATGTTGTTTTTTCAAGTCAAGTCATAGCCTTTATAAATGTATATCTGTGTGTCTACAGGGCTGTGCCCTGTCTCTTCACACACAGTACATCATCGCCAGTACCATTTCGTTAATGAAACAAAGAACATGAGTGAAGCACAGAGATACTGCAGAGAGAAATACACAGACCTGGCCACTGTAGACAGCATGGAGGATTTGACGCTCCTGAACAAAATGGCAGGCAAAAACAGCCAAGTGAGTCCCCTTTCTCTCTCTTTAACTTCAAACCAGGTAGTTATAATAGTAAAGGATTGAACGTTTTTAAATCTGACCCTGCATAAAACAATAATAACTTAACTGTAGTGCGAAATGTCCCTTTTACATGTAGTGTAAAAGTATGAAAGGTTTTTAGCATAAAACTCCCCTGTTGTGTTTCACCAGACAGTGTTTTACGTTCAAGCTGCAGTAGAGTGACGGTAACAAATGGAGGACATTTTTTTTTTTTACAGGACTTGCGCTAGAGTCGTAGAGGATAAGATAAGTAGTATCGAGGCTGTAAATGAAAAAGTTGTACGTGTCCCAAGGCTGATCTCATAAAGCCCCAAAAAGTATCTTTTAATAAATGCATTTCCTTGAGCAGCTTTAAAAGCTACATCAGAGCGTTATTATTTATAACACAATGAATATTGCTTTCAGTCCGCCTGGATAGGGCTTTACGTTGACTGGGACAGCTGGAGTTGGTCACTGTCAGACACAAACTTCTACAAACCGGGAGAGACAGAGTTCAGAAGATGGAGGCCTAAAAGGCCATCACACGATGTAGAGAGAACATGCACAGTGATGTTGAGTAATGATGGAGAGTGGAAAAATGGGGATTGTAAACGGCTCTTTAGGGCAGCCTGCATTGATGTCAAAGGTGAGAATATTAATTTAGGATTCATATTATAAATAAAAAAATCAGATGAAAAGCTTCTGAAATATAGAGATATTCATGTAAAGAAACTGTTCAAAAATACTCAAAATATTTGTTATGATTTTATTACATTACATATTTTATCGATGTTTTTTATTTATTGATGTCATTCCTAATATCTCGGGGGATTTAAATTATATATTTTGTATTGTAACAACATCAATATCACCACAGGTATTCATGGCAGGCTGTTTGTTGTGGTGCCTCTACTCACCACTTCTCTCTGATCCATTTTCAGGGCCGAATGCGACATTTGTCGTCTCTGACAGCTACATGAACTGGACTGATGCCCAGAGCTACTGCAGAAACAACCACACAGACCTGGCCAGTGTGAGAAACTTGGAAGAGAACCAGCAGCTACGGGATGTGATATCTGGAAGCGGACATCCCTGGATCGGCCTTTACAGAGACTCTTGGAAGTGGTCGGATGGAAGTACCTCCTCCTTAAGGTACTGGGCAGGAGCTGAACCTACAGGTCCTGAGGCGTGTGTTGCTGCAGATTTCCACAACTCTGGAAAATGGGAGGACTTTGACTGTGGGTTGAAGAAACCGTTCATTTGCTACAGTGAGTAAAATTCACACCTACGATAAAGCAAGTGATGATATTGAATCTACTACAAAAGAAGCCACCATAAATGTTGTGCCTGATGAAGTTTGTTTGTGTTTTTAGAATATGTTGTGCCTGTTACAATGCAAGTGATTAAAGTGAGCTTCGAGACAACAAACTCTGATGTGGATCTGAACGACCCCGCTTTCCAGGAGGAATTGTTGCTGAAGGTAAATCATGTTTTCCACTTTTATGAAAAACAACCAGATTACTTTTTAAGAAAGCATGCAATAGGGGAAACTCAGATGACATGAGAACAATCGACAGCATGGTTAAGAAACACATAGAGCTATTCAAGAATTATGAATTCAACAAAAGTAGAAGAAAATGTTGCAAATGAATTTCATCTATATGTGTATATATTCATATATGTAAATATATTTGTATATATATATTTGCATTTTTTAATCCTCAGGATTGTGGGAAACAGTATTTCAATCTCTTTGTTTGTACACAGAAACTGAAAGATTGACAATAAAGTTGACTTTGACTTCATTTAAATGAAATTGAACTGGATGAACATAATATACATTATTCATTCAATATCACAATTGAAAGGGCCCAAGCATTTTGTAAGCAGTGCAAATATTATAAGTACTTCGCAGAAACTTAGCAAATGCATCAGGAAAATGTACAAATACTATTTAGCAACCTGAGGTAAGACTTTACACTAAAAGAAATAAGGGAAAGTCAAAAACTACCATTCAGATGAGTGAACTATAGATAAGTAATCTGTTTTTATTTGAATGATAATGATGAAGAGTTTTGTTTCTCAGATGAAGAAGAAGCTAACGGACAACGGATTGGATGAAAACATCCAACTGACCTGGAGGAAGCAGCCGGATGGACAAGTCTTCCATAAGGAGGAGAAGGAGAAGAGGGATGAGCTTCAGGGTTGAATTGCTGTGTTGGCTTTTATCAAGGAAAAGTGTATTTCTTTCCTCAAAGTCCTCATGTAACAGAATACAGCTGCAACAATGAGCTGATTAATCTATTAGTAGCAAAATATGTTAAACTATCATATGGTCTTGAAGTTAATATGTGTGGGGGTTTTATTGTTGAATGTATCTGCTTGGCCTGCGGAAATTAATAACAGGCCTTTTTTGCTATTTTGTGACTTTTTATTTGTTTATTTAAGATAAAATTGTAAGGAATTGTAAAATAATATTAGATTTAATTGAAGGGAACTCCAGTGAGATCCTGTTACCAATAGAAATGATGACCTCTAATGCATCTTTAAAAACATCTTCATAAGAAAATGTTGCACATGTAGTTTGATTGATGTATCTGTTAAAATAAAACACTGATATATACTTGAGTATTTCATTGTTGTGCTACTTGTAGTTCTACTTCATTTCAGAAGTAAATTGTGTACTTTTATTCCACTACAATTATTTAATACCTTTAGTTACTAAAATAATATGGATCAAAACTTAAAGGGATCATGCAAAATGCACTTTTGTACGTCTTTTATACATGAATATGTGTCCCCGGTGTTCCAGGGAACTCACCAAGTGTCAGAAAACACAACCCTCTCTATTTTCCTCCATACCCAAATCTCTAAAAAAGGGGCTGCAACGGATCTGATAAAAACTGATCCAGATTTGAACACTGTCCTGACGTCAGGACGGTGGCGCTACGGCTATTGGGCCAACTCCACCAATCAGGAGGAGACAACCACGGCATTGCCGTTCGAAAGCGCTGGAGACGCTGTAGTACATGTGCCAGGCCTCTAGATGGTGCTGTTGCTCACAGAATCTGCCCTTGCAAAAACAGGGGTAAAAAAGTGCAAATTGAGCGAAATGAGGCATGGCTAAAATGCATGATCTGTTTGGTATTTTGAAAAAAAAAAAGTATAAATATGCCTTATATAGGTATGGTCCTACACTATATTATTCAAATATAGCATGATAGGTCCACTTTAAGTAAGACTTTAGGTACACCTGGAGTAAAGTTCACAAGCTATACTGCAGCATACAAAGTAATTAACCTTTACAAACTTTGATAACACTTTAGTGCATCAATAATCAAAACATGTCATTTATATAATACTGAAATGGGCCATTCTGCATTATGAGTACTTTTGGTACTTTAATTATATTTTGATGCCAATATATTTTGATGCCAATACCTTTTTCTACTTTTACTTGAGTAACATTGTGATTGCAGGACTTTTACTTGTAACAGAGTATTCCTACTTTCTGGTACTTACTTAAGTACAATACATTTTACTTAAGTACAAAGGTGGCAGTACTTATTCTACCTTTGTGCATTTTCAACCTTCCCATGTTGATAAGTCATCACCGGCATATCCCCAAGCTCCTCCAATCAGTATGCTGTTTTGTCTGAACACTTTGGTTTTGTTGGCTGTAAGATAGCGGGTTTTCTACCAATCGGAAGGTCGGTGATTTGATTCCTTGCCCATGCAGTCAACATGTTAATGTATCCTTGGGCAAGGTACTAAACCCTAAGATGGCATGGCCAACAGTGTGTATGAATGTTAGTCTCCCTGAGGAAGTGGCCCCTCTGCCTTGAATGAATGTGTATGACTTGCACTGTATATGTAAAAGTGCTTTGAGGGGGTCGTAAAGACTGTAAAAGTGCTATATAAATGCAGTCCATTTACCATTTGTGTGCAATGAACAGTGGAGCCTCTAGGGGCTGCGAGCAGACATTTAGATTTTTCTGTCTTGTTATGTTTCCCTTTAGTATAAATAGCATCATGAGCTGAAAATATATCCATGCCTTCCTCCTGTGCTAACCACTATAGCGGTGTGGTGGGGGGATGGTGAAGAGCAACAGGAAACCAGAGCAAACCATTAATTCATCTTTTCCGATTTGAATACCCCTCCTGAAACAGAGAAGCACTAAGCTGGGCCAACTGGGATTTAGGAGAAGCATTTACAAGGGTGAGGAGGTGGGAGGCATAAGGAGAGGGGAAGTGGGGGGAGAAGAGAATTGTTCATTTCCCATGGAGCCGTGGAAGAGACCATCAGGTTTTGAGGAGTATGCACTGAGAGACATTTTATCACCTTTCATGTTTTTGTCTTCTCCAAACAGTGTTTTCTTATCAAACCTCACCACTTCCTCTACATCAGGAAACGAAAAATAGTTTGTTTGCATTTTGATGAGCTGCATTATAAAGCATAGCAAATCCGTTTACACTGGCGCTGTGCTTACAACAACTTAGCAGAACAGCAACTCCTTTGTGTTTGTTTAACTCTTCTCTTTGTGTCTGTCTCTTTTTCTTTCCGTTGTTAATTTGTATGTGCTCTTGCTGTTAGTGTGTCTTTGTGTGTGCGTGTGAAGCACCACGTGAATAGTTATGCCATCGATTTGGGGGTCTCCGGACCACCTCCGGAGGGGGTCTCCACTGGGACGGGTGACCTCCTACATCACAGTGTTCACGGACGCGTCCGGAACAGGATGGGGAGGGACCTGCCTGAAGAGAGCTATAGGTTACGCTGGGCTCTGACAGAGTTTCGATACAGCAACCTCCTAGAGCTACGGGCAGTAGTGTTAGTCCTCCGGCATTTCATGCCCCTAATTCAGGGGAGACATGTAATGGTAAGGTGCGACAACAGCACCACAGTGGCTTATATCAACAGGCAGGGCGGAGTCCGCTCCGCCTCCTTGTTGACCACAGCGGAGGAGCTGTGGTGATGGGCCTCAGAGGTGGTGTTATCTCTGAGAGCCCTCCATGTCCCGGGACTGGAGAACAGAGGGGCCGACCTCAGGTCGAGGGGCGGCCCCCTGCCAGACGAGTGCTTCACCCGGAGGTGGTGAAGCAGATCTGGGCCCAGTTCGGGAGAGCAGAAATGGACCTGTTCGCCAGCCGGCGCAACAACCACTGTGCCCTGTGGTTCTCCATGGCCCTGAGCGACGACCCGCCCTTGGGGGTGGACGCGTTTGCACACGAGCCATGGCCAAGGAAGCTGCTATACGCCTTTCCACCGCTGCGTCTCATTCTCCCTCTCCTGGGGAGAGTGAGGCGAGAACGTCTGGCAGTCATTCTGGTAGCACCGAATCGCGTCAGGGCTCCGTGGTACTCAGAAATGACACAGATGAAGGTGGGACAGCCCTGGGCGATCCCCCAGTTCTGGGGGGCGATGTCTCAAGGGGCAGGTGCAATCGGGGCGTTACCCACTCTGGGCCGTCCTCTTCAGGCTGGGCTTCTGAGAGGGACAGGCTGAGACAGGGTGGATTGTCTGACAGCGTTATTCAGTCTATCCAGGCAGCTAGAGCAGAATCCACCACAGCCTGTTACAGGCCAAAGTGGCTGAGATTCCAGCATTGGTGTGAGGAGCGGGGAATAGAGCCCCTATCTTGTGAGTTGGGCTTTATTTTATCCTTCTTACACTTACTGGTGGACAGAGGGCTGGCTCATTTCACAGTGAAAGTGTATGCAGCAGCCATCTCGTCCTGTCATGAGGGTTTTTGGTGGCAGGTCAGCCTTTAATCAACCACTGATGTTGCGGTTTTTACAGGGGGTTAGGAGACTGCGCCCTGTAGTGCACGTCTCCACCCCGCAGTGGGACCTGCCCCTAGTGCTCGAGGCTCTGGCCTCGGGACCATTGAGCCTCTGGAGCTCTCCCCTCTGAAAGCATTGTCATGGAAAACAGCTTTGCTTCTTGCCTTAACGTCAGCCAAAAGAGTGTCCGAGTTAACTGCTCTGTCGGTGCACCCGAGTTGTTTACTAGTTCGGGGTGGCCAGAGCGGCGCGACACTTAGACCGAACCCCTCCTTTGTGTCTAAAGACCTAAGGAGTGCGTTCAGGTCGAGGGCTATTCAGTTAGGGGGTTTTAGTCTCCCCCCATGGGGGGCCAGGGAGGCTAAACTGCACCTCCTCTGCCCGGTGCGTGCGCTAGCATGTTATGTGGAGCACACGGCTGCCCTTAGACGCACCGAACAGCTGTTCGTGTGCTTCGGGGGCGGGGTGATCGGGAAAGCTCTGTCCAAGAAACGCCTGACAGGCTGGCTCTGCGAGTGCATTGCACATGCCTACGGACAGGCAGGGAGAGCCTGCCCCACGGGGATTCGTGCGCACTCCACACGGGCTGTAGCTGTGTCAACAGCCTTATTTAACAGTGTGGAGGATTTATGCACAGCGGCGTCTTGGTCGACGCCAGGCCCCTTTATAACGTTTTATCTCTTGGACATGTCTGGCTCTTTCTCCTCGTCTGTGCTTGCTGGGGCAACACAGAATTTGTAGGGGAGGGGGGGGTTGTGGGTCAGTTGGCATCTGACCCCCTCCCCGGACGTGATGCGCCTTCACCTTTCCTGGGCCCTCTGAGGGTCCCGGGATAGGCAAGAGGCGCGCTGGCCCGTTACGGGCGGAGGGGCTGCCCCCCTCCTGCCGAGAGGCAGGGGGAGGATAGCCCCCCCACATTTGTTGTCCTCTCACACTCTGCATGGGGTCAGTGCTTGAGTGTGAGGCATGGGCGCTGGCGCTCTCCCTGTTATCCTTAGGGATTCAGGAAGGCAGGTGCGTAGTAAGCCCATACGGGGCCGAGGGGGCTCTCCCCATCGGTCTAGGGGCGGAGGGGGGGGGGGTCCCCCGGCACTGTTTTTTGAGCACACTTTCTGCGAGGCAAGCGCAGCAGGGTGTGCTCTGTCAGCCGCAGCCCAGATTTCTCCTCGGTCACAACCGGGTTAAAGGAGAGGGGGGGGCAGCAGCTGCTGACCAGAAAAGCCGGTCAGGGGCAGTAGGGTGGATTGGTGTTGGACGACAGTGCGCCTATACATCAGGGCTCCACCCACTGTACCCATAGAGTCCAGTAGAGGGCGGAGCCTGTGAGAGATATAACGGGGGGTTACGTATTGTAACCCTAGTTATATAAACACAGGCGGAGCCCTCTACTCAGGGCACTGTCTGTCCTGTTCCGCTCGCTGAAGAGAGGTATAGGATGGCAGTCAGGAGGCGAGGCCTCCTTTTATACGGTGTGATGCGCGCGCATTCAGGTAGGCCCGCCCTGGGCCGGCTACGTCTATAGAAGTCTCAGTGGGAGAATGCACGCGGGATAAGGTAGTACCCATAGAGTCCAGTAGAGGGCTCCGCCTGTGTTTATATAACTAGGGTTACAATACATAACCCCCGTTTTCTCCTTGAGAATAACAATAAGCAAATACTATTTGATTGTCAGCAGTGCCCCGGGAGCTCGATGGCTTTTCAAGGTTCCCTAGTTGCAAACAAACAGGAAGAGTAATATCCCACTCAAATGTGATCCTCCAACAGGCGTTTTTTAGTACGAGAATACTGGCAGTGAATATGTGTGAGTGTGTGTGTGTGCGTGTGTGTGTGTGTGTGTGTGTGTGTGTGTGTGTGTGTGTGTGTGTGTGTGTGTGTGTGTGTGTGTGTGTGTGTGTGTGTTTGTGTGTGTGTGTGTGTGTGTGTGGCCTAGCATTACTATACTTGTGGGGAATCTGTTTACACAGTCACGTGTGGGGACTCGCCTCCCTTATGGGGACATAATGGAGGTCCCCATGAGGGGAATCATTAATTTTAGGGTGAAGACTTGGTTAGGTTATGGAAGAGCGTAGGGCCTGCGTGGTGCACTGGCTCTCGGTAAATGAGTGTGTTTAAAAAAATATTAAAAAACTCCATAAACATCAGCCGGCACGGCCGCAGCGCATCACAGTCCCCCCCCTCAAAATCGGCCTTCAGTTTGCCCAAGAGGTTGCTTAGGCTCCCTGAATAGGTTGTGATGAGGGGGACGAGGGTAGGGCCGGACTGCCGGCCGGAGATATCTTTGTACCTGTCTATGAAGAAGCGGCTGACCTCCGCCTTAATGCTTCTAAGGAAGCGCCTCGAATAGCCCCTAGGTCTCAGCGCACTACAGAGGATTCTGGTAGCCTTCTCCACATCCTCCGCGAGGGTACATTATCAAACACAAGTACGGGCACAAGCAAAAATAGGACTCAAGAGCACAACCAGGCAAAAAAGGTCTTAGTCAAGCGTTTAATCCAAAAGGCAAAATAATACAGGCAAAGATCAAAACATTTACAGACTGGAAGCAATGAAAAACAACCAACTAAGTTGGTGGAAAAATATTACTGCAGCAACAAAAAACAACCAACTAAGTTGGTACAAATGCTAAACAGCTAAAACTATAGCTTACGTTAGGAGAGTATAATAAGACCATAAAACACAAATCAAGTTAACGCGTTAATAACGCGTTAATGCAATTTTTTTAAATTATTTTAACGTGCGATTAATGCATGTGGATTTGTCCTCGGCCCGCCCCGTAGTTTCGGAGCCCAAAGGCCCAAAGGCTGACAAATATTCAGGAGAATATTTGTCATTGTTCCAATGATAATAAACAAACATTTGCATAAAGCAAATTTGTCCACTCATATGTTGATAAGAGTATTAAAAACTTGAAAAATATTCCTCTAAGGTACATTTAGAATAGATAATAAATGTGCGATTAATTTGCGATTAATCGCGATTAACTATGGACATCATGCGATTAATCGCGATTAAATATTTTAATCGACTGACAGCCCTAAATAATACACATTTATACAAACCTAAGAAGTTGGAGTAAAACATGTGATGTGCAGTAAGAAGATATAAAACAAAACAACACTTACATTTTTTTTTTAAATATAAGAAGTTAAAATAAATATGTGCAATAAGACAATAACATAAAATAGAATAATGCATATTTATATAAACCTAAGAAGTTAAAGTAAAAATGTGCAATAAGACGATAACATGAGAAACAGGAGGAAATGGAAGAGCAGCATTTCACTTCCTGTGGAAAATCCTTCAAAAAAATCGGTCTGTAATGTTTTTAAATGCTAAATAAAAGCTTGATAAAAAAACAAAAAAGTTGTAAAATGTGCATTAAGACTATAAAAAAGAATGCAAATGTTTATATAATCATAAGAAATAAAAGTTAAAATGTGCAATAAAATGATCAAATTAAATGAAAATAACTTATTTTTCTAAAGATAAGAAGTTAAGGAAATAATGTGCAAAAAGAAGATAAAATACAATATAATATTTCAAATTTTTATTATATAATAATATGTAGAAATGTTCACATTGTACTTAGATATATAAAAATAATCAATATGTTAAAATGTGTATATCAAAATATATACAGTGATGTTTAAGTATAATGAAACCAGAATTTTGCTTGAATAGTACCGTGTAATATTGTATGTTTTGTCATTTGTATGCAGAGTTGGGTGTAACGCGTTACTGTAATAATATTACTTTTGTCGGTAACGGAGTAATGTAACACGTTACTTTTATAATTCAGTAATCATACTACAGTTACTAACATTGCCCGACATGCGTTACTTCGTCTGCGTGAAGGAGGGGTGGCCCTGCGAGTAAAGTAACGAGTAAAGTAACGAGCAGAGATGGGGTCGTTACTAAAAAAAAGTAATATATTACATATTACATATTACTTTAAAAAAAAGTAATATATTACACTACTTCGTTACTCTCTACATAAAGTAACTCGTTACTTTACTCGTTACTTTACTCGTTACTTTACTCGCAGGGCCGGCCCGCCCCTCCCTACAGGCAGATCACGCAGACTGCTAAAGTTTCAAATGTTCTCTTTAGTTCAGTTTCCATTGTCGCATAAGACTGATCCAGATAGCTCTGACCATGGCTGTCCTCTGTCTCCTGCTATCTGTATTTTGCGCAGTATATCTCTGAACGATGCGATGGTGATTCCACTGTGCAAATGGGCAACATTACCTCTACTATGAAGGATGCTACAAGCCTGTCCATCTCTGCTTTGGTTACCGGTCCTCCAAATTCTAATTTGCTGCTTCGGAATCGGCGGCGGCGACTCACAACATCCTCACTCTGGGTTCGGGGGTCCGGTCCTTAGCTATTAGCTTCACCTTAGCATGTGTTCTTTGCAGGTGTTTGTTGAGGTTTGACGTGGTGTTTGCAGCAGTGTAACAGCTTCTGGCCTGGACACAGTTTGCACCTCACCGTCACATTCCTGTCTATTCTTCGGACAAACTCAAAATAATGGGCATACCTCCACCCCTCGAAAGTTATCGCTGACTCTGCCATGTTTATGCAGCACTGCAGGAGATGTGGACGCGCAAGTCGCGCAGATTACGTACATATAAACCTGCGGCGGAAACCCCTCTTGTCTGTCAGTGTGATTATGACTGATTTTATAAAAGTAAAGAAGTAACGCGTGTCGGGGCAATGTTAGTAACTGTAGTGTGATTACTGAATTATAAAAGTAACGCGTTACACTACTCCGTTACCGACAAAAGTAATATTATTACAGTAACGCGTTACTTTGTAACGCGTTACACCCAACTCTGGTAACGAGTAAAGTAATGAGTAAAGTAACGCGTTACTTTATGTAGAGAGTAACGAAGCAAAGAAATATATCACTTTTTTTTAAAGTAATATGTAATATATTACTTTTTTTGAGTAACGACCCCATCTCTGTTTGTATGTTACATTGGGCATTTGAATTATGTTAGATAAAGTATCTGATAACTATTCAACCCTGTCTCCTACAAATTACGTTCCCACAGAACTAAACTGCATTCTCAATTACGTTTAGCTAGAAACGTATTTTCTCCCACGTTACGTTTGTTACGAACGTATCTCAAATACATTTATTTTCTACATATCTTCTAGAAACATATTTTCTCCCACATTACGTTTGTTATGAGAGTATCTTAAATACGTTTATTTTCTACATATCTTTGCCATTTATTGTCTTGCTTATAATAATGATAATAGTCATTTATAAATATCATTTTAGAGCACACATTTGAAATTGACGATCGGGCTCGATATCCTATGGTTAAATTAAAATCAGTAGGAGAGGCTGTAATTTCGCCAGCTGCGAGGCAGAAAATAATAGTTTTAACATGCCAAAAAGCTGCTGTGTCGTTTATTGCACCTCAAACATTAAAACAAATCCAGAGTTACGTGTTTCTGTACTTCCTCTAAGAAGAAAGGACAGTAACAGAAGAGCTCTGAGGCTTCAGGCTTGATCGCCGTTCAAATGACCTGCGCAATTGCGATCAACGTCTTGCTAGTGCGTTGCATGATGGTTAGTCATTTTGTCCGACTTGCTCTGGAGGCTCGCCTACATGAGACGTTGAAATCTCGCGGGACAAAGACGCCCGCAGACTTGAGAGCGAGGCACGGCGAGGCGGCGCAGTTTCTCTCCACGGGCTGCGGAAGCGAAATGCTTGATGGGAAACGACTCGCTGGTATCTCGAGCTGAGCGCTCATTGGTGGGTTTTACCCCGTGCTGGTGATGAAACTCTCCATTGGCTCGGCAAAAGTGTGTTGTTGTTTTGTGTCAGTTTTACGTCGCCACTTCCATTCACATTTTTCATCATTGTTCCACAATGTTTATCATCATTAAATTAATATCTATATATTTGTATACTATACTTGCACTGCTTACCGTTGTCATACTTTATATATCTTAGCATATTCATACAACACACTGTTAATACTAGGCTAGGCTACTGTGTATATAGTGTATTCATACCCCTCACTGTTTATTCATCATTCAATTCATTCTATATTTTATTCTGTAGATTGTGTACATTACTTTTCACTTTACTGCTTTATGCACTCCTGGTTAGAAGCTAAACTGCATTTCGTTGTCTCAGTACTTGTAATCTGTGCAATAACAATACAGTTGAATCTAATCTTGAGCAGGAACAAATGTATTTACTTAGTACATATCTAACATTAACGATTAAACACATTTGTCCATTCTTTATCAATCAATCAATCAATCAATGTTTATTTATATAGCCCAATATCACAAATGTTACATTTGTCTCAGTGGACTTCACAGTTTGTACAGAATATCAGTATGACAATACGACACCCTCTGTCCTTACGTTTCACATCATACAAGGAAAAACTTCCAGAGAAAAACCCACAGTTTAAAGGGGAAATGGGAGAAACCTCAGGGAGAGCAACAGAGGAGGGATCCCTCTCCCAGGACGGACAGACGTGCAATAGATGCCGTTTGCATTTATAAATGCAAACCGAGTCAAGCCGACTCCGGAGGTGGCGGTATGCACCTTAAAGTTGTTTGAAATCCGCCAAAAAACCGAGAGAAGAAGAAGAAGAAGAAGAAGAAGCCGACTCCGAGCTGTCCGACTTCAGGCGAGTTTTTTGAGACCTCCCCCGGCTGCGATCGGCTATTCTCGTCTACTTTCGAGGCGAGCCGCAGCTCGTCTCAAACAAGCCTATTGTGTTTCGCAACATGTTCTATGGCACGTCTCTACTGGGAATTGTAGTTTTAAAAGATGTTTTCGTTTTTCCCAAAATTAGAAGTTGACAGTATTAAACTGTGTACAGCCCTGGAGGTTTAGGGGATAGGAAACAAATTGGTGTGTACAAATGTAAAACATGTAATTAATAAATGGGTGAAAATCGCTTGTGTCCATAATGGGAAGCATTAATATATATCCACATGCCAGCTCATTGTTACTTTGTAATTCTACTCCACTACAATTCAGAGGGTATTTTTACTCCACTACATTTATTTTAGTTACTTTGCAGATTCTGATTAATGATGTGAAATATAAACAACCCTTAAAGCAGACTTTAGTTACACCTGAGTACAATTCAGGGAAAGGTGATTGTCAAGTGCTAACAATCAGGCGAGATATTAGTTGGTGCTTGAGAAGACTAAACATTTATCTGCAGATCTCTATAAAGTATATTCATTACTCGTTATTCTTTACTAATAGTTAATTAAAAACTGTATATAATAGCTATTTTGCACATCCCTTTCAAGATTTTCTAAGGTTTATTGACATATCATACACAACTATGTTGAAGTTATGCAATTAATGAAAAACTTGAGTCACAGGTTCCTCAACAGTGCATTACAAGACATCTATCAATATGTGTGTATACCTCCACCATTAAACTCAAATTCTGCACATTTCTTATACTATCTACATACATAAGAGTATAATTAATGTGTATAATATCAGTTAATATATTGCTTTCCTGCAATGTTAACTGTGTTGAAGCACTTATTTTAACTGATATTATACACATTAATTATGTGTTATATCCATGTAACGGGAAGAAACTCAGCTAACTGATCTTTTTAATTTTTTTTTTCCAAAAAAACCCACATTGCTAGCACTCAGCCTCTGAATTAGCCTCAACTGTTTTTCAGGTCTCAGGCTCGAAAATGACATTCCCAGAACAAATGACCATATCTTCCCTTCAAAAAGGGTTAAATTAATAATCTTTGTTCTCAAAGTAATGATTGGACGGACACTATAATTTACAGTTTTTTACTATGTAAAATCTGAATTTTCTTTAAAATAAAAAACATTTATATTGATTCTGACACTTCTACATCCAACTCACAGGTTTATCATTACACATTCATAGTTTTATTCAATATTAAGATTCCTTAGACGTTGTTTCCTGCAAATGACGCGTTTATCCGCCCGGTACCGGGGGGGCGGTGCGTAACAGGTTTTAAGTACTTTGTCAGGCTTAATATTTATCTGTAGATAGATACCCCCAAAGCTTTTTTCTTATTTGAAAGAAGACCTTAACCTAAAGCATTATTTAATGTGTTGATAAAGGTTAATTAGTTTGTCTGTTTTGCACATCCTCCTATTCATATCTTTGTACATCCGGCACTAAACTGTTTTATTGTAGAGATCACTTACAGTATCTTCTTGATTTTTTATATTCTATATTTCTATCATTGACCTTCTACTTTCCCCCTATCAAATAACATTATTCAACAAAAATAACATTATTCAACAAAAATAATTCAATACCGTGCTTTAACCACTAGGGGGTGCACACAAGGTACACACAGCATACTCATAATAACTTTGTATTATTAGTGTAGGACACTTATGTATGTATAACATCTGAAGATGTGTAGTTTTATTCATGTTTTTACATAATTTTACAGGATATTGCTATATTATTTCTCATGTTTTACTTCTACACATTAATATCTGATTTGTAAAACATCACAGACAGAAAGGTATATCCATAATTTGATGGTAAGCTATTGAAATTGTGATTCCATAGATGTGTCTCCCATCACCCCAAATCCCCTGACTATTCTCTCAACTCAGTATTTACATTCTTATATTCAAAGAAAATCAGTAATATCTTTAAAAACTACAAGTCCTTTTCTATCAGCTGTGCACCGTTATGGTGTAAATATAACCTATCTACCAATTGGATTGGAAGTCAGCCGAATTAGTGTTGATACTGCAAGGAGACGTATTTTGTGAAAAGAAATGTAAGATGTTGTTTAATTGATGATATATTTATGATCCACGTCACGTATTCAGTTTCGGCGGCAGTTCTTCCTGTTTGTCTAGAAGTCTTCTCATCAGGGCTCTATAAATAAAGAACTACGGCAGATGTGTAATATTTAATGGAGCCGAACCGTGTATTACAATGCCGTTATGTGATGACTTCCAAAGAGAAAAGCAAGAACACTCAGAATAAAGTATTATTATTTTTTTTTTTAATGTTTTCGGATTTCACATCGCATAAACACCATATCCCAACGTGCATTGCGGCTAAAACATACAATCAGTGAGCTGAGGATCTTTCCTACGTCTGTTTCCGGTATTGTTCCTGTAATGAGAGTTCACATTTATGCTACATTGAATGGTGGAATTGACTAATCAAATAAAATCAAATCAAGTTTTATTTATAAAGCACATTTAAAAGCGATTTTTGGTCGAGCCAAAGTGCTGTACATGTAATAAAAACACATTACTACAATCACAATAAAAGACAATAAATTACAACAGATATATATTAAAAAAAAAACACAAGGAAAAGTCAGGAGTCGTGCTCCGCTCTAACTAGAAGGCCAGAGAGAAGAAGTGTGTTTTTAGAAGTGTGTTTTTAGTGTAGATTTAAAAACCCCTTGGGTCTGGGCCGACCTCACATGGAGGGGCAGAGTGTTCCAGAGCCTAGGGCCAGCTGCTGCTACACATCTTCAGAAACATAATTTGCTTCAGATATAACTCATAGCAATATTGTAACCATTAAGAAAAGCCAACTGCATTAAAAACCCAGTTAACAAACACGAGGTAAAGTATTTTTCCTTCAGTAATGAAGATGTAATTCCAATGTAGACACACCTGGGGTCGCTGTTCAGTCTGTTACGCTGAGCCATGCATTGTCTGGAACGTAAAAGGGATGAAGAAGACAAAGTGAAGTGACGTACTTCCGGTTCAATGTGAAAACATTCACAGTTAAACAACAGAAACAAATCGCTAAATAAAAAGATAAAACACTGGCATGTAATTTACGTTAGAATAAATAGAATGGTTTTGAATAATAGATGAGAGTAAAATCTACGTCACTTTACAGCTCCGCCCACTTTTGGGGAAACCAACGCTGTCATTTCAACGGCAATCAAGCCTGAAGCCACAGAGCTCTTTTGGCATGTTAAAACTATTATTTTCTGCCTCGCAGCTGGCGAAATTACAGCCTCGCCTACTGATTTTAATTTAACCATAGGATATCGAGCCCGATCGTCGATTTCAAATGTGTGCTCTAAAATGATATTTATAAATGACTATTATCATTATTATAAGCAAGACAATAAATGGCAAAGATATGTAGAAAATAAACGTATTTAAGATACTGTTAAGCATATTTGTATAAGAACAAAGTCATGTTTCAGTTCATGTGTATGACATCATCAGAATGTGCCTGAGTGAAAGAAACGTGGTCATGCTAATGAGCATGCGCAGATTCAATAAACGGCCCGTACTCCAGGCCAAACTCTGAGCGATGTGGTCGTGTGTTTTTTCTGTCCGTAGCATACTTACAAACTACTTTGGTTGACTGCAAACGTGGAGACTTCTGCTGAATATAATGTCTCACGCAACAGGTTATGGGCCCAGTCAAGGAGGCCAAAGGTGGTTTAAGTTGTTATTCGACGGTGACGAGAAAA
This sequence comes from Trematomus bernacchii, assembly GCF_902827165.1. Lineage (NCBI taxonomy): Eukaryota > Metazoa > Chordata > Actinopteri > Perciformes > Nototheniidae > Trematomus > Trematomus bernacchii. The sequence continues at coordinate 731,128 of NW_022987772.1, forward strand.
ACTTTGAGTTATGGGAGACGAGGTTTTTGGCGCACATGGAACTGCGCGGCCTCAGTGAAGTGATCCTGGAAGAGCCAGCGATAAACTACAACGACGAACAAGCACTTGAAGAAGACGCAACAAAGAATGCAGAAGCATATGCTGAATTAGTGCAGTGTCTAGATAATAAGAGTTTATCACTCATAATGAGAGACGCAAAACGAGATGGAAGAAAAGTGTTGGCAATACTCCGAGAGCACTACGCAGGAAAGGACAAACCACGAGTCGTGAGCCTGTACTGTGAACTCTCTTCTCTCCACAAAGCAAGCAACGAGACTGTTACTGATTATATTATTCGAGCGGAGACTATATTCACGTCTTTGAGAAGGGCCGAAGAAAATATCAGTGACGGGTTGCAGATTGCCATGGTAGTGAAGGGGTTACCGGACTCATTCAACCCGTTTGTCGTGCACGTCACTCAAACCAACGACCGTCTAACGTTCGGTGACTTCAAAGCTAAACTGCGGAGCTATGAGAGCACTGACAAATATAGGACGAGTGACATGAATGCGGACGAGGACGGCGTTATGAGGACTAGCGGGGCAAGGACACGAGGACGTGGAAGAGGGAAGAAGATGGACTTAGCCGACACTGAATGCTACGCATGCGGAAAGATGGGGCATATGGCTAGGACATGCCCTAACGAGATCCAAGCGAGGCGAGAGGAGCGACGGTGGGACACGCCACACCGAGGAAGGGGGCGAGGCCGAGGCAGAGGGCTGGGCCGTGATCAGGTGAAGAAGGCAGACGGAGACACGGAGGATGATACCGGTGCATCATTCTTTTTCAAAATAAGTGACTGTCAAAATCAAGTAGGAAAGAAGAGAGGTCTTATGGTCGACTGTGGTGCCACGACGCACATGATTAATGACCCGGCAAAGTTTAAGACAATCGATAAGAGCTTTAGACCCGAGGACCATGTGATAGAGCTGGCAGATGGAACGAAAACGACCGGGATGGCGAAGATGAGGGGAGAAGCCAAAGTTGTTCTGCTCGACAGCGAGGGACGGCAAGTGAAAACGAGGCTCAAACGAGCGCTTTACATCCCATCTTTTCCACAGGACATTTTCTCCGTGAAAGCAGCGACAGCCAGTGGAGCTGAGGTCCGCTTCAAGGACGGTGATGATTGGCTGATTCATCAAAATGGTACCAAGTTTAACATTTGATGTGTATGGTAGGCTATATTACCTTAGCACAGTAGAGGATGAAAATACTGATGATGTTTGTAATGGTTGTCATGACATCCAGACATGGCATAGAATACTTGGTCATTGTAATTTTGAGGATGTGTCTAAACTAGAGAAAGTGGTTAAAGGTATGTTGATCAAAGGGAAACATGACATGTCTAACCATAACTGTGAAATATGTACGCAGGGAAAATTTACTCAAAGCAGAAACAGGCAGGCAGATGTAAAAGCTAAGACAGTACTGGAGCTAGTACATACAGACCTATGCGGTCCAATAGAACCAGCAGATAAAGAAGGGTACAGATATGCAATAGCATTTACTGATGATTATAGTGGGATGATTTTTCCCTACTTTATCAAAGCAAAGAGTGATACAGCAAAAGCTACTGAGAAATTCATAGCGGATACTGCTCCATATGGACACATTAAGTGCATAAGATCTGACAACGGTACTGAATTCACCGGGCATGAGTTTCAAACTTTACTTAGGACGAAAGGGATAAGGCACGAGACAAGTGCACCATACTCACCTCACCAGAACGGTACTGCCGAGAGAGGTTGGAGGACCTTATTTGAGATGTCACGATGCATGCTATTAGAGAGTAACCTCCCAAAGCAGTTATGGACATATGCTGTACAAACAGCAGCACAGATACGTAACAGGTGTTACTGTAAGCGTCTAGAGCAGACACCATACCGTGTTTTTACTGGCAAAACACCCAACTTGTCCAACATGAAAATATTTGGCTCTGAATGCTACTGGTATAAGCAGGATAAGAAGAAGCTAGATTCTAGATGTGCAAAGGGTATTTTTGTAGGATACGACAAATATAGCCCAGCATTCCAAGTATTTTATCCTGAGACAGGGAAAGTCCTGAAACATAGGCTGGTAAAATGTATCACAAAGAGTAGCGCAGATAGTCAGACTCAGACAAATCGTAATATGGATGATGACACTTATGGAGAAATTATTCCCACAACACCAGCAGGGACAAAAATGGTCAACCAGAATCAGAGAGAGCCTAATGTGGGTGTACAGTCCGATAGTGAGGAGAATATTGAGGCTAGTCAGATCCAGACAGATAGTACTCAAAGAGAACAGGGAGAGAGTGCACGACGCTATCCCACTAGACCAAGAAACGCTCCAGAATATTTATTGGAGTATCAGTGTAAGGCTGATTGTAATGATGAAGGTGAAAATGTAGATTATTTCTACAGAGTTGCTTGTGACGTACCCAAAACATACATGCAGGCTGTAGGCTCTAAGAAATCAAAAATGTGGGCTGATGCAATGAAAGAGGAGATTAACTCTTTAACAGAGAATGAGACCTTCAGTCTGACCACACTGCCAAAGGGCAAGCAAGCAGTGGGAGGTCGTTGGGTATATGCAGTAAAAGAAAGCCCAGATGGATCTGAGATTTTTAAAGCCAGATATGTAGCTAAAGGCTATAGTCAAGTAGAGGGAATTGATTACAAGGAAACTTTTTCACCGACAGCAAATATGACTTCTGTACGTACATTGATGCAGGTGGCTATACAGGATGATCTTATCCTACACCAAATGGATGTGAAGACAGCTTATCTCCATGCACCAATAGACTGCAAGTTATATATGGAACAGCCCGAAGGTTTTGAGGCAAAATCTAAAACAGGGGAACACTTAGTGTGCAAACTCAACAAGTCATTGTATGGTTTAAAGCAATCCGGGCGGAACTGGAACAAGTTACTGCATGATCATCTTACAGAGAATGGGTTTGTGCAAAATGATGCTGATCATTGTGTCTACAGAAAAGAGTCTGAGAACGAAAGAGTTATTCTGTTGATATGGGTAGATGACCTACTCATAGCAGCCAATAACAACGGCTCACTCGGTGATGTCAAAGAGATGTTGAAGAGGAAGTTTAAAATGAAAGATTTGGGTGAACTTAAACACTTCCTAGGTATTGACTTTACACAGAGTGAGGGGGAGATCAAAATGAGCCAAAAGAGACACATAGCAAAGATGCTAGAGAGGTTTGGCATGTCAGAGTGCAAACCAAGGTCAACTCCATGCGAGCAAAAGTTACATTTTGACACTGAGGGTGAAGTTATCGATTCAACAGGATACAGAGAGATAGTAGGTAGCTTGATATACATTATGACATGTACTAGACCTGATCTGAGCTGGATTGTGAGTAAACTATCACAACACTTAGCAGAACCAAAACAACAACATTGGGCTGCAGCAAAACAACTGTTGAGGTATCTAAAGGGTACTATAGACCAAGAGCTACATTACAAGAAAAGTGAGGAAAGCCTAAAGCTTGAGGGATACAGTGATGCTGATTGGGCAGCCGATCAAAATGATAGGAGAAGCACAACTGGATATTGTTTCAGCTTAACTGAAAATGGTCCAGTTATATCCTGGAAAAGTAGGAAGCAGCCAACAGTGGCGCTATCGACCTGTGAGGCCGAGTACATGGCATTAGCGGCTACTACTCAAGAGAGCATGTACCTTGTACAGCTATTAAAAGGGGTAGACCTTAATAGCCCACATGTACCAGTGAAGATATATGAGGACAACCAGGGAGCAATAGCATACATGCCAACCTTTCCAAATCCAAAAGAGGTAGGTTTGCGCGCGGCAAATGTGCACGCCCAAATTAGGTAATCAGAAGAAATGGAACCCCAGTAATTACATGTATAAACCATGTATTTAACATATATTGCATCATTTTATGCATTTTTCAGAAAAAGTGGTAGTTTGGTAAACAGTGACATCAACGACATGTTTGGTCTGTAAAATGCCCGAAAAGTAAAAGAATGGGAGATAAATATCCCAAAGTCTCCACATTTTATTATATTTTTAATGTGTTTCTGGTCCTCTTTCAGTTGCATTGTTGGAGAAGCCTGTGACATAAGATTTACAACGACATAATTACTCTGTAGCTATGTTAGTTTGACAATAAAGAACCTTGAACCTTGAACCTTGACAGTGTAGATCAGGGGTGCCCAACCTTTTTTGAACCGAGAGCTACTTTTAAAGTGGCCAGTCTGCCGAGATCTACCAGTCCAAATAGAGCCATTACTGACAGCCTACTACCAGGTAAATACACACTTCTACTTGTATAAAACTGACTTTGTACGATTAATACTTCATAAAATACTGCAGATCCTTTATCTTACCTCTTTCTAATCTACACACATACAAGTATTTAACTGAAGTTACACAACAGTGTTGTTGATACAGAGTTGGGAGTTTATTCACACGTCACATACCACAGTGGGTAATGTTTTCAAGAAACATTGAACAGTGCTGCCACATATGACACAGGAAAAAAAGAAAAGACTGAACCCTTTCTTTGCCATTATATAAAAATAGTGTTGCAAGACAACTCAGATCTGAAGCTTGTTGGAGCAGAACATCTATTAGGGTGGCTGAGAACCCCCCCCTCTGCTGCGCGCCGTTCGTTGAATGAGGCTTGATCTCTATTTAATAAAGAAAGGAATTGAAAACACCGGAATCAAAAGTTATAACAATTATCTGAGTTTACTGGTAGGAAATAAAACACGTATACTTAGTTGTACAGAGTACTCCGGACTTCAGGCTTGTGATGCTGTTTACAGGTAGACAGACCATGCCTTCAAGAAACGAGAAGTACAGACTTCAGGTTTGGGATGCGGTTTACACGTCTCTAGACCAGCCTCCAACAAACCAGAAGCATTTTACATTAAAAAACAACAGTATTCATATTCATATTTTGGGGCGGAGATGTGTTCACTTTTCCCTTCCCCTTTTACTCCAAAGCGAATTAGAGAGTCCGTGAGGAGGAGCTGTGTGAGCTGCTCACATCCCCCAGGTGTTTTTACTGGTTGGATTGACTTCTGGTCGGGTTCAATACAGCGAATCAGCGTTCTGACCAGAACGTGAGATTCTAAAGTTTCACAAGGTCAAAGTCAATCTTATCTCTGCCCCGATATCCACTCCCTTACTTTCCATGGGATTTTTCACATAAACTATTATTTCTCATACAATTAAACCTTGTACACAGATATAATGATGCCCATAAAGAACCTTGAAAAAGAACATGTGTGTGCGCTCTGGTGAAAAGGAGCTGTGTGTGTGTGAAAAAGGATCTCTGGGTCAGTGAGTTGTAAGTGAGAATATCATTTCTATATATGTGATTACTTAAAACAGTTCAAACAATACATGTTCACTAAAATACAATTCAAAATAATACATGTTTACTTCAATACAGTTTAGAATCATATCTTTTTACTTCAAGCTACACAGGAATCTGCTGCCAAAGTGCAATAAAAAAGACAAAATTAATAGAATCAAACCCTTTTCTTTTTTTTGCATTTTAGTAGAGTATAAAAAGAAATGCCTGTAAAATAGGATGCAAGCAACACTAGTTTCTTAACCTGAATTGATAATAGACTATAATCAATTTAAACAGAACAGATCTTAAAGTTTGCATTCTTATACCATTTTGTACAATAATTATAATGAATAAGTTCAAACAAACTAAAACTTACAGCTGATTAATAACGGTATCTAACTTGAGTTTTTATTATATCAAAAACCTGTTGAAATGCTACTGTTATTTTTACTGTCCCCAAAAAGCGCGTCGGCAGCCTCCAGGAATGCTTCTTTCACAACTTCGCCGTCTTTGAAAGACTTCATGTGTTTTGCAAGAACGTGACTGACACGATAAGATGCTATGGTAGCAGCCTTGCTCTTGTTGTTGGGCCTGGTGAAAATGGACTGCTGTGCATTTAGCTGTCCTTTCAGGTCCCTCACCTTTTGGGAGCGTAGGGCAGAATTAGGAGGGAATTCTGTCTCGTAGCGTTTGTGCACTGTTTTGAAATGCCGCTCCTAAATTACCCTTCTTCGATAAAGCCACGCTCGCATTGCAGATGAGACAGATGGACTTTGAATTGGAATAGATACAAAAATAATCATCCTCCCACTCGGAGTGAAAATTATATATTTTGGGCTTTTTTGCTTCTGCCATAATTGTGGTCTTCTGTGTGCGGACTGCACAGCAAACTAGTGCCCACTGCCTACCAGCCACGCCCCGATAAATCACAAAGCTTTGATGCGTTCAAGTGCATTATTCTGGCACAGGAAGATTATCTTATAGGACATTAACGATAAAACAGAATATTGTTGTTCTATTTTTAGACACATCTCGTGATCGACTGAAACACAGAGGACTGTTTGTATGATGGGATCACAGACACGCTGCAAACGGTATCAGCCAAAAGTCGAGTCCAGTGTCTATGTAGTGTCATTTTTATTTGTTTTAGTTTGGGAAGATTGAAAATCGGTAGGGAGAGTCAGCTAAGTCGGTAGGCGGTAGAAACATGTCAAAAGCGGTAGACTACCGCCCAAATCGGTAGGGTTGGCAGGTATGCAATAGCTCTATCCAAAAACCCTGTATCCAGACAGAGAAGCAAGCATGTAGACATCAAATACCATTTTGTACAATCTGCACATGCTGAGGGGAAGATATCTATTACATATTGTCCTACTGCAGATATGGTAGCTGATGTCTGTTGGAGCAGAACACCTATTGTGGTGGCTGATAGCCACCCCCTCTGCTACGCGCCGTTCGTTGGATGAGGCTGAAATCTCTATTAAAATAAAGAAAGGAATTGAAAACACCGGAATCAAAAGTTATAACAATTATCTGAGTTTACTTCTGGTAGGAAACCAAACACATATACAAGTTATACAGAGTACTCAGGACTTCAGGCTTGTGATGCTGTTTACAGGTAGACAGACCATGCCTTCAAGAAACGAGAAGTACAGACTTCAGGTTTGGGATGCGGTTTACACGTCTCTAGACCAGCCTTCAGCAAACCAGAAGCATTTTTACATACAAAAACACCAGTATTCATACTCATATTTTGGGGCGGAGATGTGTTGACTTTTCCCTTCCCCCTTTTTCTCCAAAGCGAATGAGAGAGTCCGTAAGGAGGAGCTGTATGAGCTGCTCACCTCCCCCAAGTGTTTTTACTGGCTGGATTCACTTCTGGTCGGGTTCAATAGTTCTGACCAGAACGTGAAATTCCAAAGTTTCACAAGGTCAAAAGTCAATCCTTATCTCTGCCTCGATCTTAACTCCATTCCTTTCCCATGGGAGTTTTTCACTTAAACTATTCCTTCTCCGACATTTAAACCTTTGTCCACATATTTAATGATGTCTTTAACGACCTTAAAAACAACATCTGTGTGTGGGGGTGAAAAGTAGAGGTGTGTGTGTGAAACAGGATCCCTGGGTCAGTGAGTTGTAAGAGAGAATATCATTTCTATATATGTGATTACCCAAAACCGTTGTGATTACTTAAAACAGTTCAAACAATACATGTTCACTAAAATATAATTCAAAATAATACATGTTTACTTCAATACAGTGTAGAATCATATCTTTTTACTTCATGTCCTAACCAAGCCGTTGACAAAGGCAACATTTGACAAATTCAAAGGGTATTTGTTTGGAGAGTAATGTGAATTGCAGGTGTAAAAATTGAACACTGCTAGAGAAGTTTTTTTGTTTATTTGGATTCTGTGTACCACTGTAGAGAGTTATTAACATGTCTTTGAGTGGGAGTGTTAAGCATATTTGTATAAGAACAAAGTCATGTTTCAGTTCATGTGTATGACATCATCAGAATGTGCCTGAGTGAAAGAAACGTGGTCATGCTAATGAGCATGCGCAGATTCAATAAACGGCCCGTACTCCAGGCCAAACTCTGAGCGATGTGGTCGTGTGTTTTTTCTGTCCGTAGCATACTTACAAACTACTTTGGTTGACTGCAAACGTGGAGACTTCTGCTGAATATAATGTCTCACGCAACAGATACGTTCATAACAAACGTAACGTGGGAGAAAATATGTTTCTAGAAGATATGTAGAAAATAAATGTATTTGAGATACGTTCATAACAAACGTAACGTGGGAGAAAATATGTTTCTAGAAGATATGTAGAAAATAAACGTATTTAAGATACGTTCATAACAAAGGTAACGTGGGAGAAAATATGTTTCTAGAAGATATGTAGAAAATAAACGTATTTGAGATACGTTCATAACAAACGTGACGTGTGAGAAAATACGTTTCTAGCTAAACGTAATTGAGAATGCAGTTTAGTTCTGTGGGAACGTAATTTTTAGGAGACAGGGGTGAACTATTATGTTGGTTTCACAATAAAGAGAATATTAGCGCCATCTTGTGGCATTTCAGAATAATACATAATGCAGAATCTCTACATTATAATGTCACTGAGAGGATTCAATTACCCCGTTTCTACAACTGAACTTTAGCTTAAATATGGTTTTAAAAACCTTATAATTGCAATAATTTGACAAATGGGACTGTTTTCATTAAATCGCTGAAACCTCAAAGTAATCTACTCTTTATAATCAGGATTTATAAACTTATGTTATATCAAGTTGTTTTATTAAACACTTTTCTCCCTCATATCTATATGACAACTTTCCTTTACCAGTCATCTTCAATAGTAAATAAATACAGAGCTCAATCCCAGGTCAAATGCACACTAAAGGGTAATAATGAGGTTCAGCAACAGGAAAGCATTAAGGCCGCTACACACCAACCTGAGACAAAAGAACGCGTACCGAAGGCGTCCCGACTTTTACGTCCGCTATGTCGCATGCGTCGGCTATGCCGCCCGCCTACGAACACACCGCAAAGACTTCAGTCGACGAGAGGCAATAACTGTCCTTACCAGCAGGCAGCGGTAGTGTGTATTCGTCATTAAAAAGAGGCAACAACCGGAAGACAGACTATACAGATGAAGCGTCTTATTTTGGACAGTTTAAAATGCGAGGGTCGTGATCGGTTTGTGCACGTTCCGTGATGGCCGGCCGGCCCCCAGTCAGACTTGATACCGCCCCCATGATAAATACATTTAATTATTGTGAAGCCAGCTGCAATGGATCATTGATCCACCAGGGGGTGCAGTGGGCTTCCACACTGGAGTCATGTGAAATCAACTTCTAAATAATAGATGTTGTTTAGTCGGAAAAAACGAACGAGCCGGCTCTCCCGATTTTTAATCCTAATTTAATCATCATCATTGATGTTTATGTTCGCCGAATTGACATGAAATCACTGACAAATATGAATATTCTGTATTCAACTTCATTGAAACGATCAGGATGGGTGTTATTTTTCCCCACAATGACCAAGTCGCTGCAAATGATCCCATGTATTACATGTACATGGCCACATTCTCAACAAAGTTACGTAACGAAACATTCTGTATTCCTTGCTTACTTTTTATTTAATGCTTTATAACAGCTGGAATTGTTCGTTTAGAACAGGCACCTCACTCGCAATCTGCTCCTCCGCAACGCCTACCACCTACCTCCGGCTGAAATTATGAATGTACAGTAAGGCATAGTAATCATAGATAACACGGCAGGGTCCGTTACAGTTTGTTTTCATCTGATTTCAAATATTTCAAATGTCTGAAGTTAATAAATACATTCTCAGTGTTCAAGTCAATAATAGTCATATAAGAAAAGTACTGATCTAATAACAGAGATTTTATAAGGACTTTTCAATGTTCGACATCGCTCATGTGAAATACAGTAAACTGGATGTTGTGGTGCCGAGAGGCGGGGTATCAAAAGTACAAGCTAAACTTTTATTTAGCATCTGAACACACTTGTAAACAACGTGATGCCCGGGAAGCGAAGACCCGGCGGAAACAGCTGGTCTGGTTCACTAAAATGTCCGTGTACAGTATAGCTTTATAACAAATGAATAACGACTATATATTATAATAAAACTATATATTGAGCTTTAAAACAAATGATATATATTATAATAAAATAAACACGGGCTGTTGTTATGCCTGCTGTAACGTTTACTTTCTCCGTTCTCCGCTTAAGTAATTATTACTTCCTGGTTAGCTTTCCGCTCGAAATTTAAATCTGAAAATGGCAAAATAACGGAGAAAAAAACGTTCACAGAGAAGACGACAACAATTGTCACTTGCACTTGTCATTTAGCATCTGAACACACTTGTAAACAACGTGATGCCCGGGAAGCGAAGACCCGGCGGAAACAGCTGGTCTGGTTCACTAAAATGTCCGTGTACAGTATATCTGGTACTAATGTATAGCGGATCTTTGTTAAGATCCATATGTCAGTAGAGATGGGATGGCAGAAGGTGCTATATAAATATATATATATAATTCCAAAGCTGGTAAAGACCTTTCAAATTTAGCAATAATAGTCATATAAGAAAAGTACTGATTTGTTCTTGAATCAACTTTTTTATGGAAAATGTTTTATGTAATTTTATTTCATTTTAAATAAAATGAAAGACATTCACAGTTAATGTAATTAGATATACATTATTAATGCCATACATTTTTAAATGTAATTAGATATACATTATTAATGCCATACATTTTTGCATAAATATTTATTCAGTATGATAGCTGTCTAACAGAAGTTAAATCCATTTCTCACTTATTCTGACAATGTACTTAACCCCAAATAAAAGAACCCAATAAAAATAGTTGTTAAATAATAGTGAAGTCACGTTGTAATAACAATAACTCATCTCTCTCGGTTTTTTTTGTTTTCTTTGTGTGCTTTGCCAAAAGCCACTGTGTCAAGTGTCCTAGTTGGGTTACCGTAACGAACAGCAGCCGGCTCTCGATTTTTAATCCTAATTTAATCGTTTATGTTCGCCGAATTGACATGAAATCACTGACAAATATGAATATACTGTATTCAACTTCATTAAAATGTTATTAACGTGCCTAAACTCAGTAATTCACTAAAAATTACTGATCCCTCCGCGTCGCGGAGGGATCTTGATCCCTGGGTGTTATTTTTCCCCATAATGACCAAGTCGCTGCAAATTATCCCGCTTATTACATGGCCACATTCTCAACAAAGTAACGACATGACTCCCAATATTAATTAAAATGCTTTTATGGATTTAGAAAATATTTTTATTGATTTAAAACATAGTTCTATCTATTGATTTAAATTTACATGCATCCGCTAAGAAAAATAGTCCGTTGTTACCGTTTTTTAAACAGTCAGAATGAAACGGCAGCTCTCAGCTGTGTGTTCACACTCCTAACTCTGATCTTTCTTTTCCAACAGTTAAGTTAACTGTAGGTTACTCTGAGTGACAAGCTTACAGTTAGTGAAGTAACACTTTTTTTTTGTGAGTCACGACCTCGCTGTTTCATTCTAACATAACGCTCCAAATATGACTGTTTCCACTCGGACTTCAATACAGCAACACCATTGTTTGGTTTCCATGGTAGCGTGTCTCTTTAGTAGCGTGCACTCCTTTCCTGTAAATTACAGGTCCAGCCAGGCAAAACAGTAATATGAAATATGAACGTTAGTTTTTAACTGAAATGATCAAATAAAGTCAAAATGTCACAGTGTTTACAAATATTGACCATACCGTTCACCAGCCCCCACCCCACTCTTTGTTTAAAACGAATTGGCCATCGGAATGTGTGTGTCCCAACCCCCCCCTGTGATATCTCTTCACAGGGGGGAGAGAGTTAGACGCTCGTGAATTGTCAACGGGGGGGGGGGCCTCTCTGCACGGAGGAGCCGCGGAGAAGTGAATCACAGTGATCTGCTATTTTAAAGTAAATTCAACACATATCGACCCTAAATATAGCATATATTAAGAACGAGAAAGTGTTAACATCGTTTTTTGTAAACATATGACCAATGTGCGAGGGTGATGACATCAGAGCATCGTCCTATGGGCTTAGCCCCGGACAGGTACAACAGGTATTCACTCAGAGGGGGGGTAGTTACCCATTTACATGTCAAAAAGCAACATACAGTAGGCGGGTGGGGGATGGTGAACGTTTACATTTCTCTACAGCAGTGGTTCCCAAACTTTTTGTGCCCAAGGCACACCAAAGGACAAGTAAAAATCTCAAGGCACACCTATTGTGCGAAATAGCCCTTATAACACGTGTTATCACTCATATCATGTAAAATATCTGTAAATGTGCATAATTATTTACTAATGCCAAATAAAATGTATAGATAGAACAATCAGTGGTTCAAGTTAGTATATTCCTCAGTGTAACATATCCACTAGTTGCAAAGCTTAAACATTTTTATATATTTTTTTATTTTAAGGGAAAGGATGTTTTCACTACTCAGTTTGTCAACTATGTTACGGACAAACTTGATGTCATTACAATCATTTGATTAAGTCCTGCACTTCAAGTAAAATCAAATTTGAAAGGCTCTTGAGTCTATTCTACCATATATCCAAAGATTTTTTAAAGTTTAAAAAATAATTGTATTAAAGTTTTGTTTTTTCATGTGATATGTTCAGCACTGTCATTAAGTTTAGGGATATTTTGTATTATAAAACTACCATACAGGTCATTTTGATAGTTTTAAGAGATGTCATGTAAAACTCCAACCTGTGTAGATATACATTATACTATAAAGGATATCAGAAGCACTATTTTAGATATTTTAAATTTGAAAAAATGAGGTGCAACATAGTTGACAATGAAAGTCAAACATTTGACGCAAATAACATAGTTGACTGGACACATTATTAACCATCAGCACTATGTTAATTTCAAGGCAGAAGTGCAAAATTCCATTGATAATGATGTGTAATGACGTCTACATGTCGTACAAATTGTCAACTAGGTTACCTGTCAACTAAGTTACTACAGTTATTACAGTACTGGGTAACTCAGTTGACAGGTAACCTAGTTGACAATTTCCCTATTTTGACCCATCATTTCAATGGTAGGCCTTGCCTGGATGACCACATGTCATTTTCTTGAACAGGTTAACATCACATTTGCACATATAATTGAATTAAAATCATTAAACAATTGTAAACCATAACAATGTACGTAACATTGTTGATTGTCAATGAGTATATTAATTGACCATGTGCTATTATACATAAAATATTGTAAAAATGTAGAGGACAATCACCACAGTGTGTTCAAAATGTCTGCCAAAGAGGAACATGGCATCATGTGATGCTGGTGACATGGTATTGGGACAAACAATTTTTGAGTTAAAGGGGGAAGTTCTGTTAGTAACATAGTTGACAGAACTTTTGCGGACATTCATATATTAAGATATTTAAATTATTTAAAGGGGGAAATCAATTAAAAATATGTTATTATTCTTTAGTATTTAGACTTTTGAAATAAATGAATCATTTTTTAAATTTACTTTAATGGTTTTTATTCATTATTTTGAATCCAAGACACCCTCAACTGAAAAACGGACATAGCAAAAACTGACAATTTAAGAACATCATGACACATTTCAAGCTAAATAAAGCATAGGATGCACATAATGTTTGTGTGATATTATAACATGCTTTCCAATAATAGGCAAAATATGATATTTTTGAAGAAAATAGTTAGAATAATTATAATTATCATCAATGGACATCAATGGACATGGAATGTACCCTAAATTGTAGAATCACTCAGCAGTTACATACACCAAACCTTCCAGTTATATTCCTATCAATATTATGAAGGCTTTTACAGAAGGGTTTGGTCATATATAATTCATAGCCTGAATTATATAACATTTTATACCTAAAAACATGGTGAAAATTGATATTTTAGGGCTGTTGACAGTATTTTCTGATTTATGGAGTGATACAAAGAGATATCCAAAATCCCTTCTGTAAAAGCCTTAGATACTAATATGACTACAAAATGAAACAATAATTTTGATCCTGGCTTTATCCAAAGTTCAGATTTCGGTTCCTGAAATGTGTTAAAATATGCGCATATTTCATGAGATAATGGTTCATTTGGATATTTAAACATGCTATTTCAGAAAACTTGTAATACAAAAAACAATTGCCTTATTGTAAGTAATTAACTGGAGAAATATTTAGCTGATATCTTTAAGTTAAAAATACCCTATTCACCTGGGGTGTCTCGCCTTAATTAGATGTTTGATAAGTGCAGATCACATAGTAAAACACGTACACAGATACATTATTTTGTATTTTTATTAAATTCGACAATGTCAATTTCACTTTCCACTATGTCCACCGTTGTTTTTCACAACCAATGGCAGAACTTTATTGAGGCCTGTAATTAGTCAACTACAGGTCTCTTGAGTCAGTCTTTTTCTTCCAAAAAGCTTGTGACAAGATGTTATTGCTCTTGGGGCATTAAAAACAAGATTTTAACTTTAGTTTTTTATATAATATCTGCATTTTCTATTGTGAAAAACTAAGTCTTAGTTATTTAATATATAGCGCCATCTCCTGGTTAAACCCTGAAATTGGAGAATAGTGGGAGGGCCTAACATTCCTGAATACTGGTCTTTGGCAGGCAACTGGCTGGCAACTGGCTGGCAGTCGGCAGGAAGCTGTATGCTGGGGTCCAAAATAAGAGGCTCCATCTGTACAGCGAGAGAAGAAGAACAGACTGCGTGATATAAACAAACAACAAATAGCGTCTGGGTTCCATTTTCACTCTCTCTCGTCGATCGAAAACATGTAAACATAACAAATAAACTCTTGGGTGAGATGAAAATGAAAAAGATTAGCCGTCTGTGTGTGCCTTCTTAATCGTTTGTTTTGGTCCCTCACTACCGCTTCGCTTCTCATGCACTGATTCGCTAAGCTGAAAAGCCAATCAGAGTGATTTATTTGGCCGACTTTCTTTGGCCAACTGTCTACCGATTCAACATGTTGAATCGGCCGCGGGAGGTGTGAAAATGTGCCGTAAAGAGATGACGGTGCGGGACACACCAACCTGAGTAGGGCGCCGCGAATGCTGCCTCTGACGGCCTCTGACTCACAAAATCGGGTTGGTGTGTCAGGGGCTTTACAAATAATGCCATTTGTATTGACATAAAACAAAACTATCCAAGATGTGTGTTTGATGCAAGAGAGAAAGAGAAATAAATTGAACAAAAGCAAAAGAGATGTGAGAGTTTTTATTGATACATTAAGCCTAAATGAGTTAGGATAAGGCGGAACGATTAAGTTTTACATGTACTAATAACATTAAGCATTATAATGATTGGATACACATATCAATCAGGTTTTAAATCATAATGGAGTACATTATAGAAGAATCACTTGTGAAGCTACATAGGATTACACTGTAAAAAGTGGTTAACACCACAATAAACACCACTTATAACCCATAAGGCACAAATGAAGACTCATTATCTGATAGCATTAAAAAACAAGAAGCTTAATGTAGTCAAATGCAACCGATAAAAAAATGGGTATTCTCAAATGGCCGCTTTCTTAGTTTTCAAAAGAGGGCAACGGTTGGTATTTGACCTTTGATGCTCTGACTTTGTACAGGGCCACTGCACTGATCATGCCAACGGCTGCAAGAAGACATCCAACGATGAACACCAGGTTCAGATTCAGGGGGGTCACTGGAGAGAAAGAAAAGCATTATTTTAATTTGACATTTCCAAAGACTAACTCCTCAGAGGACGTGGTCGAATTGTCTTATTAGTTCAGGAAGGTTTCTTACAGAGTGAAATTACCCAAGTTCCTAAGTGGCATCCATGATAACAGCTTTTTAAAATCTTGATTATAGGAAAGGAGCTTAGGATACACTGGAAAATCCTGTCCCACAATACCTAAGGCCCATCAAGTTTTTCACTAAGGTTAGAACCTAATCTGCTCATTCTCATATCAGTATTTAGTGTCTCTACTGTGACATGTCTCCATGCTTTAATGTTAAAAAATATCTTTATTTTTCTCATACTGCCTTTGCTGCAGTACCTCTTTTCACCCTCTGTCTGAAACCAGAACCCAGTCTGCTCTGATTGGTTAGCTGGCCGGCTCTGTTGTGATTGTTCAACCACTTAGAGATGACCCCCCCTTAGCCTATCACATAGAATGTGTTGCAGCGCCAGCCAATAGGAGCACAAGTGTTAACTAGTGATGTCACTATGTTCCAGTAGTCCCGTTAAGGAAAAGTGGTTAGGAAAAGACATACAGATGCAGCGTCTTATTTTGGACAGTTTAAAGTGCGAGGGTCGTGATCGGTTCATGCACGTTCCGTGATGGCCGGCCGGCCCCCAGTCAGACTTGATACCGCCCCCATGATAAATACATTTAATTATTGTGAAGCCAGCTGCAATGGATCATTGATCCACCAGGGGGTGCAGTGGAGTTCCACACTGGAGTCATGTGAAATCAACTTCTAAATAATAGATGTTGTTTAGTCGGAAAAAAACGAACGAGCCGGCTCTCCCGATTTTTAATCCTAATTTAATCATCATCATTGATGTTTATGTTCGCCGAATTGACATGAAATCACTGACAAATATGAATATTCTGTATTCAACTTCATTGAAACGATCAGGATGGGTGTTATTTTTCCCCACAATGACCAAGTCGCTGCAAATGATCCCATGTATTACATGTACATGGCCACATTCTCAACAAAGTTACGTAACGAAACATTCTGTATTCCTTGCTTACTTTTTATTTAATGCTTTATAACAGCTGGAATAGTTCGTTTAGAACAGGCACCTCACTCGCAATCTGCTCCTCCGCAACGCCTACCACCTACCTCCGGCTGAAATTATGAATGTACAGTAAGGCATAGTAATCATAGATAACACGGCAGGGTCCGTTACAGTTTGTTTTCATCTGATTTCAAATATTTCAAATGTCTGAAGTTAATAAATACATTCTCAGTGTTCAAGTCAATAATAGTCATATAAGAAAAGTACTGATCTAATAACAGAGATTTTATAAGGACTTTTCAATGTTCGACATCGCTCATGTGAAATACAGTAAACTGGATGTTGTGGTACCGAGAGGCGGGGTATCAAAAGTACAAGCTAAACTTTTATTTAGCATCTGAACCAAGCCCCCAGGAAGTGCGCCGGACTCTGATGAAAATATTCGTGCTGGCCAAACGGCGGTACTACACTTCCTTTTGGTTGCCAGGCCCGGAAACACTTTTTCCCATTGACTTACATGGGGAAAGAGTGGTCTGTAAATCGTTGGATAATTTTTTTTAAACTAAATAAACTACCCAGTATGAACACTTGTATAGCCCTTATTAAAAACATTCGTTCCTCAAGTTGTAAAATGTGCTAATAACGTTATTCTGAGAGTTATTTCCCTCTGCATTATGAACGCGCATCTATCCCACGGGACCGCGCCGCCTGGCACGTTCATGTTACGTGTTCAGCACTACATGCGTTTATCTTTACCCATGGATGCACAATAAGAACGGACCCATATCGCCTTACTGCCAGCACACGGAGCTGTAATAATGGATATATTGCACATGTTTGCTGTAATTCATCATTTGTAAAATATTATACTACATGGGCTGTATGATTAAATCTTGTACCGTAAATGTTGTATTAAATAAAGTTAATATTACCGACGTAGATTAACGTCCCTGTAGCTTCTTATTGCACTAAGAAGCTTATTGCACTGTGTATATATATATATATATATATATATATATATATATATATATATATATATATATACAGTGCAATAATTCTTTCATGCTACTGTAAATGAAGCTCTGTTGCTTGGATATCACTAGATCCTGTTACAGCGTAATATAAAAGTACATAACGATTGATGTGTAAATTAGCATAATTACTAGCTAACCGCTAGCTGCTAACTGCCGCCTCGTTAATATCAAATCTATCATAACAAACATTACCATGCTGTCATGAACGTGCGGTGCTGTTACGTGTACACAAATTGACGTGCTTGATGTGAACGAGCATTTTGGGGGGCATGGTTAAAGTTGCGCATGCGCTATGAGCGCACATACGGGTACTTCTCAGGCATGCCGGGTAATCTGTGACGTTTCGCTCTCTCAAAAGTTGGGCCATTTTATCATCATGCGCGAATGAGCAACTCTCATAGGAATGAATGAGGCCCCGCCTCCCACGCTGTATCCAGTTCTTATTATACATCCATGATCTGAACACACTTGTAAACAACGTGATGCCCGGGAAGCGAAGATCCGGCGGAAACAGCTGGTCTGGTTCACTAAAATGTCCGTGTACAGTATATCTGGTACTAATGTATAGCGGATCTTTGTTAAGATCCATATGTCACGGATAGAACTATATATTGAGCTTTAAAACAAATGATATATATTATAATAAAATAAACACCGGCTGTTGTTATGCCTGCTGTAACGTTTACTTTCTCCGTTCTCCGCTTAAGTAATTATTACTTCCTGGTTAGCTTTCCGCTCGAAATTTAAATCTGAAAATGGCAAAATAACGGAGAAAAAAACGTTCACAGAGAAGACGACAACAATTGTCACTTGCACTTGTCATTTAGCATCTGAACACACTTGTAAACAACGTGATGCCCGGGAAGCGAAGACCCGGCGGAAACAGCTGGTCTGGTTCACTAAAATGTCCGTGTACAGTATATCTGGTACTAATGTATAGCGGATCTTTGTTAAGATCCATATGTCACGGATAGATATTATATATAGAGATGGGATGGCAGAAGGTGCTATATATATATATATAATTCCAAAGCTGGTAAAGACCTTTCAAATTTAGCAATAATAGTCATATAAGAAAAGTACTGATTTGTTCTTGAATCAACTTTTTTATGGAAAATGTTTTATGTAATTTTATTTCATTTTAAATCAAATGAAAGACATTCACAGTTAATGTAATTAGATATACATTATTAATGCCATACGTTTTTAAATGTAATTAGATATACATTATTAATGCCATACATTTTTGCATAAATATTGAGTTTGACACCCCCTGCTCTAGGTAAGGGAAATGTGAACATGGAGGTGTAAATATGCGGTTGCAGGTCAACACAAGACAACACATTAACTATTTAAATGGTCATAAGACATACACTGAGCACTTCCTTGGCATCAAGGTAATCACTAGAGAGATTCTCACTTGAGGAATCTTAACCTGAGCCACAATAAATTGTCTATAAATAGATTCCCAACATCTCAGTTGTATTAAAAATGAATAAGGCCATCTTCACGAAAAGTTCAAAAGCAGCCCCTTGCCATTCTGTCTAATGTTGTGCGACGGGGGAGGGGGGAGAGAGTTAGACGCTCGTGAATCTTACTGAGAACGTTATGTTTCCTCTGACTGCTTATGCCAAAAGCAACGACAAATTATCTGTTTTAAATACCTTTTTAGACCGTAAACTTTAGAATGAAATGTAATACCGGTTAGTTTTTTGTGTTCATACTGACAGAAGAAGAAATAAATTAAGTATGAATGAGAATAAGGCACAATGTCCATAATGCATCTTGTGACATGCGCACTGAAGAGACTTGCAATTATTTGAAATTATTTGCCCTAAACTTCTGCTCTCAGACATAGTTAATTATTAAGTTATTACCTTATCCGATAATAATCCAATGCAGAGGCAATAATGTTATATAAAACATTATTTATATATATAGTCTTAAAGTTACAACCGGCCCAACATCTCAGTTGTATTAAAAATGAATAAGGCCATCTTCACGAAAAGTTCAAAAGGGGGAGGGGGGAGAGAGTTAGACGCTCGTGAATCTTACTGAGAACGTTATGTTTCCTCTGACTGCTTATGCACAGTGATCTGCTATTTTAAAGTAAATTCAACACATATCGACCCTAAATATAGCATATATTAAGAACGAGAAAGTGTTAACATCGTTTTTTGTAAACATATGACCAATGTGCGAGGGTGATGACATCAGAGCATCGTCCTATGGGCTTAGCCCCGGACAGGTACAACAGGTATTCACTCAGAGGGGGGTAGTTACCATTTACATGTCAAAAAGCAACAAACAGTGAGTGGGCGGGTGGGGGATGGTGAACGTTTACATTTATTTACGTTTACATTTATCTACAGAATACTATCTACTATCTACATTTATCTACAGAATACTATTTAGTTTATTAACCCTTGTGCCCTCCTCGGGCATTTTTGTACATTTTTCCTGACTTTTTTTTTTGATTTGGTGATCATCCACCATCACAGGGGGCTTTCTTCTCACAATCTGTGAGGACACCCTGGTTTTCCCCAGCTCCTGGGAGAACGACCTCCGTTCTTCTCTGTCCCCTCACTGTGGACGGGACCCTCAGTGTCCTCTCCACTTTCAGATGAAGGGTCAGAGGAACTCAAAGAAATGCTGGACTCCAGAAAGCATTCAGTGTCAGACCCCAGCTCGAACCTTGTGTCTTCTTCAGATGAGTCCTGCAGCTCGCTGGCAGAAGAAGGCTACAAGATTATTTCTGAAGTCTCCTCTGCACTGACATGCTTCTTCATTTGAGTTCCTTCTCTTTGCTCCAGGTCTTTCTCCTTCTCTGCTCACTAATGAAATAAGCCCTTGGTCAAACTGCATGTTTATCTTTCGTAGCCAGGTGCATAAACACACTAACAGTTGTTTTTTGTTTTTGAGTAATCAAGCAGCTCTTCAAAGACACATCAAACACATCCCTCAAAAGATGGCCTTTTGTTCCCATGAAATGATCTGTGCATGCTTACAGATTCTCACACACACACACACACACACACACACACACGGAGAGGGAGGAGAGGTGTGTGCTGGTTGTGCACAGGCCTAAAAAATGGTTGTTCTATCACCTGAGAGCACCAGGTCACATGCTGCAGGACCTGCTGGTCTGCTGCTGGAAATGACACACACACACACACGCACACACACACACACACACACGCACACGCACAAACACACGCACACGCATACGCACACACATACATACATACATACATACATACATACACCACTCTCGGGTACACCACTCTCGGGGCCCCCTGGTAGTCACACGGCTCCATAATATAACTGGCAAAAATGTAAGAATTTCATGCATCGGCCTACAGTGGGAAAATGGTTTAATCTGTTGGAATAGAGTAGAAATATCAAATATCACTACTTTTCTTCTAAATGAAATGCTGACATTACAAAATGCATGGTTTTATACTGCAATGGCAGTGAGATCAACAAATGTGGTCTGAATGGAAGTCAATGAGGCATTTTTGAGAGAAATTAAATAATTCAAATAATTAAACAGGCATTTAAAGGGTTAAAATCCAGATAATTATTGAATGTTTGCTAGTTCTGAGTACGTTAGAAGTTGTTTATGTGATTCATGAAACAAAAAGTAGAAAGAAATATTGATATATGATGATTTAATAGAAGTTATTATGGGCGTGTACATTTTTGCCACGAAGGGGTCCAGAGGTAGTATCTGACACTACGTAAAAAATAATAATGCAGTCAAATTAATTTTGTTGCTAATCTTTGACACATCCAAGACTCTAATAACCACCAAAGTTCCATCCCTCTACTAATTATTATATTGAAAAATAATTATGTTTTGTGTTTTTTCGTAAGAAAAAATGAAATAATTAAAATAATGAAACAGGCGTTTAAAGGGTTAAAATCCTGACAATGATTGAATGTTTGGTAGTTTTGAGTACGTTAGAAGTTGTATATGTGATTCATGAAACAAAAAGTAGAAAGAAATATTGATGTATGATGATTTAATAGCAGTTATTATGGGCGTGTACATTTTTGCCACGAAGGGGTCCAGAGGTAGTATCTGACACTACGTAAAAAATAATAATGCAGTCGAATCAATTTTATTGCTAATCTTTGACACATCCAAGACTCTAATAACCACCAAAGTTTCATCCCTCTACTAATTATTATATTGAAAAAAAATTCATTTTTTGTGTTTTTTGTCATAAATAATGAAATAATTCAGTTAATTAAACAGGCATTTAAAGGGTTAAAATCCTGAAAATGATTGAATGTTTGGTAGTTTTGAGTACGTTATAAGTTGTTTAAGTGATTCATGAAAAAAAAAGTAGAAAGAAATGTTGATGTATGATGATTTAATAGCAGTTATTATGGGCGTGTACATTTTTGCCACGAAGGGGTCGAAAGGTTGAAAATTCGAGGAGGGCACAAGGGTTAAGAAATACATATTTGTAGCTTTTTTTTTATCTGCAGTAGGAAATGCAGAGAGTAGCGACAGGGCTGGTCCAACCTGATCTGTAAAGTGATCTAACTAAGTGCTATTGAATGGGGGGCTTATATGCATTTGAAAAGCAATATAAATCACACAGTTCGTATACAATAGGCTTTAAAAGCACCATCGATAACCATTGCCCTTCTCCTATTCAAACCAAAAGAGAAAATGCAGATATTACACTCTGAAAAGAAAGGGTAGACATATCTGTACTCTTAGTGCCAAGTAGCTAAGCTATTCATTCGCAGAAATGTAAAGTGGTCTATCTAAGTTCTATTCATATTCTTGACGGGAAGAGTTAGTATACAATAGAGTTAGAGTTAGTATACTTTAAAAGCCTTCTCCAAATCAAACCAAGATATCTTGGGTATTCACTCAGAGGGGGGTCGGTGAACCGGGCAGAGTTTTTCGCCGGTCAACGTGTGTGAAAGTTTAAAGTTCAATCTTCCTTATTGAGCTTTATAACAAATGAATAACGACTATATATTATAATAAAACTATATATTGAGCTTTAAAACAAATGATATATATTATAATAAAATAAACACGGGCTGTTGTTATGCCTGCTGTAACGTTTACTTTCTCCGTTCTCCGCTTAAGTAATTATTACTTCCTGGTTAGCTTTCCGCTCGAAATTTAAATCTGAAAATGGCAAAATAACGGAGAAAAAAACGTTCACAGAGAAGACGACAACAATTGTCACTTGCACTTGTCATTTAGCATCTGAACACACTTGTAAACAACGTGATGCCCGGGAAGCGAAGACCCGGCGGAAACAGCTGGTCTGGTTCACTAAAATGTCCGTGGACAGTATATCTGGTACTAATGTATAGCGGATCTTTGTTAAGATCCATATGTCAGTAGAGATGGGATGGCAGAAGGTGCTATATATATATATATATATATATATATATATATATATATATATATATATATATATATATATATATATATAATTCCAAAGCTGGTAAAGACCTTTCAAATTTAGCAATAATAGTCATATAAGAAAAGTACTGATTTGTTCTTGAATCAACTTTTTTATGGAAAATGTTTTATGTAATTTTATTTCATTTTAAATCAAATGAAAGACATTCACAGTTAATGTAATTAGATATACATTATTAATGCCATACATTTTTAAATGTAATTAGATATACATTATTAATGCCATACATTTTTGCATAAATATTTATTCAGTATGATAGCTGTCTAACAGAAGTTAAATCCATTTCTCACTTATTCTGACAATGTACTTAACCCCAAATAAAAGAACCCAATAAAAATAGTTGTTAAATAATAGTGAAGTCACGTTGTAATAACAATAACTCATCTCTCTCGGGTTTTTTTGTTTTCTTTGTGTGCTTTGCCAAAAGCCACTGTGTCAAGTGTCCTAGTTGGGTTACCGTAACGAACAGCAGCAGGCTCTCGATTTTTAATCCTAATTTAATCATTTATGTTCGCCGAATTGACATGAAATCACTGACAAATATGAATATACTGTATTCAACTTCATTAAATGTTATTAACGTGCCTAAATTCGTGTCTCGCCTTAATTAGATGTTTGATAAGTGCAGATCACATAGTAAAACACGTACACAGATACATTATTTTGTATTTTTATTAAATTCGACAATGTCAATTTCACTTTCCACTATGTCCACCGTTGTTTTTCACAACCAATGGCAGAACTTTATTGAGGCCTGTAATTAGTCAACTACAGGTCTCTTGAGTCAGTCTTTTTCTTCCAAAAAGCTTGTGACAAGATGTTATTGCTCTTGGGGCATTAAAAACAAGATTTTAACTTTAGTTTTTTATATAATATCTGCATTTTCTATTGTGAAAAACTAAGTCTTAGTTATTTAATATATAGCGCCATCTCCTGGTTAAACCCTGAAATTGGAGAATAGTGGGAGGGCCTAACATTTCTGAATACTGGTCTTTGGCAGGCAACTGGCTGGCAACTGACTGGCAGTCGGCAGGAAGCTGTATGCTGGGGTCCAAAATAAGAGGCTCCATCTGTAGGACCTGATTTTCACTTTTCAACCGAAGCCTCAAAGTAGGCAGGTGTTCTGAGGGAAAACGTACCTGGGCTCCCGGTGTTCTCCGCTGATCTCTTCAAACGCAGTGGACCCTGGGAAATGAAGTGCCTGGCGCTCTGAGTGGTAGCCTCTCTCTTGCGGTGATGATGATGCCCAGTAAGGCGGGAGTTGATGCACCCCTGTGAGCACCTGGTGCCGCTGCTCCCTGCCTCACACATCAGCACTGAACAGCTGATGTACACCTGAACGCAACACAACACGCTGTCATTACATCAGCAGACATACAGAATTTTCTTCAAGTGGAGAAATAACAGAGCTGTGGTTGGATCAAAGACAAGATATATTGACACGTTGTACTTTTACTTTAGTAAAAGACTAAGACAGACTACATGCAACAGAGTATTCCTACACTGTGGTATTAATTATTTGTATTAAGTAAAAGATCAGAGAGTTTAGCCACATATTAGATTGTTCACCTGGTCGTGCAAGCCGATGAATTTGAAGGCCTCCATGCAGAACCTGAACTGTCTCGGGTTGGCGCTCGGATGCACCTGAACCGTTTGGTCCAAATTACACCTACAGTAACAGCAAAAAGAAAAGTTAAGAAATATTGCTTCTGTGAGTCCATGCCTCACAATGGGTAATCGCTAAAATTGCCACTCTAATGCTAATTTTGATACATTAAAAGGAAATACATTCAGACACTAATAGCCAAATTTGGCGTAGAGTATATTTGGATGCCTTTTTAAAAAAATTGGAAAAAACTAGTTTCATTTTTGTATGCACAAAAGTGTGTACCTGATGTAGGACTGCAGATGGAAATGAGTTAAAAGCAAGCATAAATGTTCTCTTTTTGAGATTAATCTATTTGTATTTATGGTCCTCAATAAAGACAATAATAATAATTGTTTTGCCTGATTAATTCCTATATTAATACACTGCCTGAAAACACGTCATTCCCACCTACGGGCAGTTTAGTTACAAATCTCTGACACAGCACATCTTTCCCAATGCATAGTTATGTCCCCTGTTGCCACTAGATGGCGTGCTCATGCTTACCCATTCTCGATGATGGAGTATGTTGGCCAGTAGTTGTGGGTGTCATATGGCGCCGCGCTGCAGGACTCCACAAACAGCTCGGTGTTGTTGACGGTAGATTTGGCCTCTATCTGCATGTAGATCCTGTTCTTCACATCGTACTCCAGAGGGTACAGCCCTGGATCAATCATTTGTCTATATTGGCTGTCTGGGTAGAACTCAAACTCGTAGGTGAACTTTCCGAAGCCTTTATCCCACACCACCACATTCCTCCTGTGTGCTGTGAACTCCTGCGACACGTTCCCAAGTTTGGGGTACTGGCAGTAGAACTGGACCTCCAGCAGGTGGTTCCTGGTGATCAGGTCGTGTACGCTGTCCACCGTGGTGATTTCATTTTTGAAAACCAGGTTTTCCTCATCTTCCTGCAGAGTGAAAGAGGACATATTTTGTTACACCGAAACACTGTAAAAACTGTTAATTTGGTAAAACTTGAAAAAATGAGGTAACAGTTTCAAGCAATTTTATGACTTTTTGTGAACTTTTGCATTTCTTTTGTTGCTTAAACTGACTTTTGTAGTTTGTCTGAATTAGTTTCTTTCCTAGGCAGGTTAGATGGCACGCCCGATACCCAAATGTGTCTACACAAGCACTAATGACTGAGTTTTTCATACTCCTAATAAAAAGTAGTTAAAGGGCCCATGTCATGGCCATTTCCACTGATCATAATTCCATTGTTGAGGTCTACTAGAATAGATTTATATTGTGCAATTTTCCAAACTCACATTGGTCTCATACAGCATCTCTGTAAACTACGTGTATTCACTGAATTTCACTCTCTGCCTTTAACGGCTCGTTGTAGCTCCAATAGCTCCAGCCCCCACCCTCCCTGTGAGCACAGTGTGCTCTGATTGGTCGGGACGTTGTGAATCGCGCTGAGCTCCGTGGAGGTGTTGTTTCCTTGTTAGCGATACACAGCCAAACACAGCCAAACTCATCCTGAGCACACACAAAGTCACAGCCGAAGTAAAAACAATAAGTGTGGCTTGATATTGAGTAAGAAAAAGGTTGATAAACGCTGTGAGAGTGGGTCTGCAGAGAGAATTTCGCCGCGATCCCGACTGTCTGTTATCAGCCTGCAGCCAGGGAGGAGAAATCAGCTGAGCTGCCTGCTCCCTGCACACAGATGTGTGTGTGAGGAAGTCCGTGGATTGGTCAATTTGGACCAATCAGCGTGGGCTTAACGTAACGGCTCCGCGGACGTAACGTAACGGCTCCACGGATTGGTCCATTTCGTTCCGGGTACGGCTTGACATCATGCTGTACCCGGAACGAAATGGAAGAATCAAATGGACAATGACGTATCTCCAACGAGGCGTTTTGGGGAGGTATTTTCTGTGTTAGAGTTTTACTCGCTACAGGGTGTACTTTGAGGGTTTGTGACTCTGCAGACCGTTTACATGCATGAAAACCTTCATAACACACAAGGGGACGGGTAATAACCGGAAAAGCATGACATGGGCCCTTTAAGAGAAAAACCCGGCGGGTGATGAAACAGATGCTCTATTGTTACCTCGATCTGAGTGCCGCAGGCGTTGAGGGGTACGACGGCGACGATGTGCGTGCTGTTGGAGTTCGTCTGCAGGTTGCAGGCCGTGTTGCTGGGGTCATTGAGGCGTAAATGATCCTCATGAAGTCCACAGAGAGAAGATCTGGTAACCTCTACCGTCATTGAGGACTCATGGCAGGTCACATGGGATTCAACTAGAGCAAGAGATAAATAGTTTACAAAATAAATACACATTAGATTAATGGTTCTAGTCTACAGGTGGCAGTAACGCTCTAGAACAGACAAGAAGAAGACTGCAAAGCTAGTTAACAAAGATGTAAAAAATGCACCTTGCATTTTTCTATTGACTTTTTTGCTCCTTAAATATTGTTTCACCAAAAAGAAAGGTTTCAGTTCATATAAATTCAGGACATGGGTGGTGTTTTTCGCCCACAGTAATGAGTTTGATTTTATAGTTTTTACCCAAACACAACGGCCTTGCAAAAGTCCATGAAGCCACTAATGGAATTTAACAATTTGGTTATAATATAAACGCCTTTTCAGTTGTAGTTCTACTATAATATTGTGACGTTAAACAAAAATCGCTCTTACCTAGTATTTTACCGATGTTCACCAGAACGCACCTCATCTCGGACTGATAGATGCCGGGCCTGAAAAGCATCAGTGACCAAAGATTTATCTTGAACCATTATTTGTTTTTGTCAATGTCTCTGGCAGAAGCAATCATCAATTGGGATTTCTAACTTTTAAACACATTTGCATCCGACTTCTGTATTCTTTCAATCTTAATATGTTTCTTAGTCGTTCATAACTTTTTAAGTTTGATTAAAAAATATCAAACTGTTACTTACTGTTGAGATTGGGCAACGCCAACGTGGTAATGGTAACCGTAATAAATTGTGGTTTGAGGGGGGAGAGTAGAGGCGGGACTGTAAAATGTGTGAAAAGTGAAATCAGTATTACACACACACAAATGCATACTAATTGTATAAAATAGAAAATAACTGTAAGGCTCACTTACTCGATTACTGATTCAACAGCAAAGCAGATTGGGTAATGATCGCCCACATCATCAGGGCCAGGCGTCCACCTAATGACAAAGTCTCCATGTGTGCTTCTGTGCTTGGTGATATTCAGTGGCCCACTGATGATGATATCATGTAGTCTGTGTGAAAACAAAAGAAAGAAACCAGATATTTCCTCCTTATCGCTGAAGTTATCTCACTCGCAGAAATGCTGATAATGTTCTGACCCCACAAGGCAATACTCATCACGTTGATTCTCACTTACGTTGCATGTGAAGCTTGTGCTCGGACTCTGATCTCCACTTCTTTGTTGACCTCGGCATTGATGTGTTGTCCATTTTCAGGTGTTGGGTGCACAAACTTTGGCAAGTAGAGTCCATCAACACACGAGGGAGCAGGTGGGTCCACTGCAGTTAAAAAGTGCAACAGTTCTTTAAGAGTTCTTGATCAGTTCTTAAAACCACTTTGTCATTAAATGTGGCTCAAAACATCAAAGCTGTCACAGCAGATTATATTCATTAGCTGTCAAAGGCAAATTATCTGCAGGTGAGGGTTAGGGTTTTGAAGAGGGAAATACAAAAATTGCTATCTTACAATTACGGCTTTTCCACTAGTTTCTGCGGATTGTTGCAGAACGCTGTGAGGCCGTATTATCCCTGACATTTTACCGTACCCCCATTCATTTTCAAATGAAGCCCATCTTCAAAACCATAATTGCCAGTTCCTTGATTCTGGCCTCTTGTTAAGGCACCGACACATAGACAACATTTTGAAAATTATTTCTAAAAATAAGAAATTCCACCAGATGGCGCTATAGAACACTTGAAAGAAATCAAAAACGACTGCTTCAAAATACTAAAATACTAAAAATAATGTAATGATTTTTTTTGAAAGATCCAACAATCCTGGCATTTTTCCCAATTTATAAGTTTCACAACCCTAATCCCTAACATTCCTAATTTTTTTACTTGAAAGAGCTGGTAATGAATTTGCATAAACCTAAGAATCCTAAGGAAAATCGCAAATCCATAATTGTGAGTCAACCTCACCTAAGGGTTTGGGTTAGGGTTTTCAGAACAACTAAAATGTCTCTATGCAGGTGTAGAACATGTACTTACTTCTTATGCTAAAGAATGTATTTAGAACCAAAATGTAGAACAAAAAATAAGACGTTGCACATTAAGTTGTCACTAGAGCTGCAAGAGGTGCATGACAGGTTACACCCATTGAAGGCAGTGCAGCAACAGCTTTTCTGTAAGTATGGACTGACTAATTGAGGACAAGTAAAACCTGACTCACCAAGAAAGGAGAATTGCAAAGGCAGTTTACTGAGAGGCGTGGTGCCATGCAGGTGTCGGTTGTCTGTTGTGGTTGGAGTTGTATGCAGCCACGGCCAGTATGTGGGTATAGGTGGGGCTGGTGTCTGACGTGTAGTTGTTGCTGGAGTTGGATGATGATACCACCACCGCCATGGGGTTGTGGTTGGTGCTGCAGTTGTGGTCAGTGCTGGAGGTGTATGATGATACCACCACCACCATGGGGTGGTGGTTGGTGCTGCAGTCGTGGTCGGTGCTGGAGGTGTATGATGATACCACCACCACCATGGGGTTGTGGTTGGTGCTGCAGTCGTGGTCGGTGCTGGAGGTGTATGATGATACCACCACCCCCATGGGTGTGTTGTTGGTACCATAGTGTTTGGCGCTGGAGTCGTGATTGGTGCTGAAGTCGTGGGAGGATATGTGTGGTAGTAGGATCGTTTATGCCTCATGGGAATCAGTGGAGCCTTGTAGGATTGGGTTCCATCGGTGTAGGACAGAGAGATGGGCCTTTCCGGGAAGTCCTCCACCACCAACTCAAATCCAAAAACACTTGGGTTGGCGATGGCATTGCGGTAATATAAGGAGCAGGAACCCTAACAATGTAAACATTCAGACATTTAGTGAGGCAAAGGATCAGTCAGGTATTGGACAATGTACTGTATAAGGAAATTGGTTTTTAATTTACAGACCTGATCCAAGACAAAGCCTGAAGGTTGGTTACATCCGCTGCACTCTATATTTCTGATATTTCCATATCTGCAGCGAACTGTGTCGCCATCAGCGTCGAAGGACATCAGCTTGTAGGTCCGTGGGCAGTTCTGGGGAACTCTTGAAAGGACACATTAATAAGAGTGAGGAACACTGTTCTGCCCATAAAACCCAAAAGGATTAAACAATCAGAGTTATAACTGCACATGTGAGATAGTAGAGTAAGCACGGCCACAGTGACTTATTTTAGGGTGGCGCCAACCACCCTCAAAGAATTTAAATTGATACTTATATGCATATTACACACCCATTTCAAAGAATAAACACAATGCGAGTTGACCTTTTTTTAATGACTATAATTTCATTCAAATGAAAGGAAGCAGTAGACACAGTTATTACATAGAGGCAATTGTAAAGCAATCATCTAACAACTGTTTTGGGAAAGAGGTTTCAGCCGAGGGTAAGGCAGAACTGTAAAGATTAACACACATTTTGTCACTTTACTTTGTGAGTGCAGAGCAGAAACTGTCTGCAGGACTGCACCTTCATGATACAGAGCGATTTAATCAAACAACAAAATAAAGAAGGAGCTTACCGTAGGAAAGGTAGAATGGCAATGTCTGGGGATCTGTTTGGTTTGCCAGTGTCAGATCTTGATCCCAAATCTACTTGAGTTTGAAATCTCCAACCTGAAACCCCGTTACGTGTTGGGATCCAACAACAGCTACTTGCCCTGTTAGGTGTGCAAACAAATACTGCATTATACAGATGCTTGTTTTTATTTATTATTATAGGATAAGCATCAAAACAACAAATACAAGTGTTTCCAATGCAATTGTGGAGACTCTACAAATATAACATTAGCAGGATTTGAGTCAGAGAAAAAGCTCACCTCAGCTGAAAAGGTTTGTCAGTTGGGACTTTTCTTTGTTGAACTGTTTCTGTTTCACACCATTGTCTGTTGCTTTGTGGTGCATTGGTGCTCCTGTCAATTGTGCCTCTCTGTTGATTAGTGACTAAGCCACAGTTGCCAGTGCTACATCTCTGGTTATGGGAGTACTGACACCCATCATAGGTCGACCTGTCGCGAAAGTCCACCTTTGAAAAATAATATTAATGCATATTTGTATCGCTATTTCCAATGTATTTTGTGCTTTGACATATACCAATCAAGGTAAAAAGCTAGAAAACACAGTTAAAACAAAACATTGAGGTAAACTATATTTAATGTATGGCAAAAACAGAAGTGAGTGTAAAAATAACAACCGCAATAATATGGGTAAATTAGTTAATTGTTAACTGATGCAAAGGTTTAAAAGTAGTTTCTCTCACCCTAAATGATCCATCAGGGTTTCTTCCTTTGTAGCTATAGGTCACGGTTCCCCCGTAGTGATGTGATGCAGACGCCAGTGTGACCAGCTGAAGCAGGAGCAGCAGAGCGGCGGCCATCTTTTCCCGAATTCACCTCTGTCTCCAAGTATCTGCTGCTCACATCCACCTGCAGTATCCTTTTATACACACCTGGCCATGGTTCCTCCTTGCAAGTTATCACCTTCATCTATTCAATCAGACCAGCTGCATAACTGGTTCCACAACATTTAACTGTAAATGCTTTAATACACCCACAACGATAACAAAGCATAACATTTGATGATAAAGAACATTTGCTGGCAGCGTGTTGACATATTGTAGTCATTGTGAATGCTAAGGAATCAAAATCGTAAGCACATCTATTATTGTGTAAGAGCACTTGAAAATGACCCGGGTGGCCTCAAGCCGTGACTCTTGTCTGGCGTGTCAATTTTGGAGCAAATCAGACAATGTTTAGCCGATGTTTAAATCCTCTAAAATGACCCGTTTCTCATTCCTCTGACTTCCGCCTCCTCGACT
This sequence comes from Trematomus bernacchii, assembly GCF_902827165.1. Lineage (NCBI taxonomy): Eukaryota > Metazoa > Chordata > Actinopteri > Perciformes > Nototheniidae > Trematomus > Trematomus bernacchii. Next base: position 762,962 of record NW_022987772.1, read on the forward strand.
CCTTCACTCCTTGACTCCTCGACTCCACAACTCCTCGACTCCTCGGTCCTCCGGTAGTGACCCGGAAATCGATGTCAGCGCACCATCTTGAAGGACATCTAATTTCTCTAAATGCACATCAAGGATCGAGGATCGAGGACAGAGCATCGAGGAGGCTCTCTGGATGAGCTATGTAAATTCTAATCTCCGCCTAAAAACCCATTACTTATAGTGAAAATCACCCTTGAATGATGGGATAGTAGACAAAAAACGTTAGGGATCCAAACCACAATATATGCTAAGTACCCTGTGTCAAGATTGATGCTAATTTAAGAAACTTGATTTTTTTTAAAATATTTTGGCACAGGTAGATCCAGGCGGACTCACCTTTGGGTACATTTGGTGCCATCAGTGCCATTTGACCTTTCTCAGGTACCATACAGTAAAACAAATGTTATGTAATTGAAATATCACTATAGGTATTCATTCCATTCAAATACAACTGTTTTAGACCTTTTTGAAATATTCTCCCTGACCTCTATACAACTTTTGGCCACACAGCGTAATGCTGTGCAGTTGCCAGGCAGACCTGCGCGCATTACGCAGGGCCCTATCTCTGGAACCTCTTAATCAATTTGGGTGATTGACACCTCTTTGTAACCGTTAGAGCCAATAGAATCTTGGGGCAGTTCATACATCCATATAAACATGACCATTGGTCAGTTAAAACGAGGCGCTGCGTGCGCACCTCCTAAACCGGAAGCTCCGGTCGGCTAAGCGTTTATGCGTTTAATATTTATAAATGTAATGATGGATAATCAGTAATACTTTCAAAGTGACATTGGATTAACCTTCAGCAGCGATTGTATGCCCTTGAACACAACTTTTGATCACAAAACAGCAAAGGTAAGACATAATTATCATCATGGCTCTGTAAACGGAAGTTTTTTTATTGCTCTTTCCTGGCTGCTAGCTCAGTGAGTTTTGGTCGTACAGTGATGAGACCTATACCAATGGAATCTGTGGAATATACTACTATTCCCTGTAGTGTGTGTGTGTGTGTGTGTGTGTGTGTGTGTGTGTGTGTGTGTGTGTGTGTGTGTGTGTGTGTGTGTGTGTGTGTGTGTGTGTGTGTGTCCCTTTAATGATCTTCCCTTTGTTTGTCCAAGCATTGACTGATGGCACCTGGCCGCGGCGTAGCTGAGGAGTGAAAGGCAGATGTCTCGCTGGTCTCTCTGTAGGTGGAACTCGTTTGGGAGAGCAGCTACCTTTTGATGCTTTGGTTTAACCTTTAGCCGCTTTCACACCAAGTACTTCGCCGTACTTAGTGCCGGCACTTAGTACCCCCATGGAACTAAGTACAGATCGCGTTCACACCGGAATAAGTTCCCTGAGGGAAGATTACGCAAATGAGCCACTGACGTCACTTCGTCTTCTTCTGCTTTGGGTTTACTGGCAGGCCGCAAACAACTTCACGGCGTATACTGCCACCCGAAGACCCCGGCCGGAAGTCCCCGGAGTTGGGGACTGGCTTCAGCAGTAGAAGCTGCTGGGACTCCCAGCAGCTTTTTTTGTGTTGCCATAAGTTATTCTCTCTCCGTTGGTGCGCGGGGCTAATGCTAATGCTAATAATGCTAATGCCAGCAAATACAATGGCGGCTTCACAAAACTTTTTACGGGGCGTAGTTTGCAATTCGCCCAGCCAATAGAAATTGGTACTTTTTTCTCCCCAGGATAGTACCACCTCTCTAGCAGGCACTACAAATGGGGGTAAAAGTTCCCGGCACTAAGTACTCTTTTTGGTGTGAACGCAAAATAAGGGGTACTAACGGAACTAAACGGGAAAAGTACGGGGAAAAGTACTCCGGTGTGAAAGCGCCTTTTGTCTTGGTTTGGCATTCAACACCTTGCACCAAGGCAAGGCAAGGCAAGGCAAGGCAAGGCAAGTCAAGGCAAGGCAAGTCAAGGCAAGGCAAGTCAAGGCAAGTTTATTTATATAGCACCTTTCAACACAAGGCAATTCAAAGTGCTTTACGAAAACCACACCATGTTCACACACACACACCTACACTACTGATCTTACTGACTAACACACCTCAATGTGGTAGCTCCTTTAGTTTGCTGATTTCATAATAATACATATCTTTCTTTATATTCCTTTTCCACACTCTTTATTTGTATATCTACAAATAAACAGTAGATGTTTTTCATAAAACCATATAGTGCTTCACATAATAAAATATACAACGTCTGTAGCCTGATATTATATGCTTTAGGAGCTGTAGGTGTGTGTTGTACAGTGTGTAGGTGTGTGTTGTACAGGTTTGTGTTGTACAGCGTGTAGGTGTGTGTTGTACAGTGTGTAGGTGGGTGTGGTGTGTGAGGTGCGTAATTTAATTTCCCCATTGCAGCAACCAGAGAGAGGTGAGGGAAATATATCCAGTATCAATGAAAGCCAATTTGAAATATGTTCGCAATTATAAGAGCAATGTGTATACCAGATCTTGTAAATACTGGACAAACTATACGAGTAGTTTAGGAGTTATTTGTCACATGGAAATCGTCAAAAATGATACATTCTGCATTAGCCTACAAGCTCCCAGCTAATTGGCATCACATTGGATATGCGCTTGACTTATCCTGAATTTGAATTTTTCCGATCAACTCGCTAGGAGGAGTTCGTAAAAGTTCGCAAAAAATGCAGGAAAAACGCTTTTTTTTTTTAAATGGCCAACTTCCTGGGGGCGGGGCTAAAGGAAGCCAATTTGAAAAATGTCTGCAATTCCATGAGGAATGTCTGTGCCAAATTTCATGAATATCGGAGAAACTGTATGCGACTACCACACATTAAAACAGCTACTGAGCTGTTTTAATAAAACAAATCCAGCCCCCTATTGACCAGGATGAAAATGCTTTGGTATGCCTATTTTCCAAGACAAACTGAACATATCCACCAACATGTGTGATAATTGGATACATCGTTGATAAGTTATGAGTATTTCGTTTTGATTAATGGCGGCCATGTTTTTTTACTGACCTTGCACATTTCTTATGGATACATATGTGACCCCCCGCTGATGATGTATGACAAATGTGGTGTTGATAGACAAAAAATAGAGATTTAGATAAATATTTAACTGTTTCTAGCATTATGCTAATTAACACAACATCTAAGTAGGCGGAGCTTAGGGGCTCTTGAGGATTTTTTGTAGAGCAGCTCCAGCCGGAAATGTCAGGTCAATCGGACTTAGGGTGCGCACTTCAGAATTTTTCAAATATTTGATTTTCATTGGGGGTGCTAGACAGCCAGCGTTTAACTTTTGAGCAATTTCAATGCATTTTTCTTTTTTCTTTTCGGACCTGACGTCCGTGCAAATTTCACAACTTTCCGAGCATTGGAAACTTTCACCCAACAGGGAGGAGTTCATCACGGCCCAGGAAGGAGACTAAACTCTTTCTTAATGCCCACTGCTCATCGTTCTCTGGTGCTGTCATTTGCTCATGACAATCCATGGTCAGGTCACATGGGGGTTAGATAGAGTACTCAGACACTTATTTTCCACCAGGACTCAGGTCTGTTGTTGTTTGTCAAGTTACTAGCAAACCAAATCAAGTGATTAAAAACATTACCATTACCTTTTGTTGTTTGAGTCCCCAACCCTCTGTAATAATCTACCTCAACCAGTCAAATTGACCAAATATTTTGACTGTTTTAAGCTGTTTTTTCAAACCCATCTTTACAGCCACAGCCAAGTCACATAATAAATCTGGTGAGGCTGCTTTATGGTTCTTAACTCTGAGTTTCATCTCCATTGCTTCAGAAGTATCCATCACATTCATTACTTAATGATTACTGCAGTTTTTAACATTTGACAGGTTGCTGTACGACTTCTAAAACTTTTCATTTAATTTGTTCCGTTCATGGTATGCAAATCTTAAAGTATAATAATCGTTAACAAAACATGTCTCTATAAACACACCATTGACCGAAAAGGAGCAGGAAGAAGAAAAAAAACATTATATTACCTGCCCCTTTCTAAAAAAAAAAAGGGAAAACTAGAAATAGATGGTCTGTCACAGGCAAACATAACAGTATCTTAGGATAATAAGAGAAACACAAAAAAATACTTATTTCCCACTACAGAAAACAACACCAAAACATCACATGTACAAGGAAAAGTGTAACACCCTCATCTGAGTCCTACTACTGAGCATTACTAATAATGTCTGTAACTCAACAATGTATTTGAGTTTCAAGAGTCCTGACTTAAAAAACAGTCTGTTGGTGTGTTCTCTTGAATCAGCTTTATGTATTATTCTTACTGCCCTTTTCTGTAATATTGACAATGGCTTTATGTTGCTCATAATACGTGTTGCCCCACACTTCTATACAGTAAATACAAAATTGAAAAATTAGTGAACAGTATAACATTCTCAATGCCTTGTAATCTAGCAAATACTTTGCCTTGTTTAGAACAGAAATATTCCTAGACACTTTCGTTTTAACATGTGCTTTTTGTGATTTCCATGTCAGGTTATCATCCAGTGTCACACCTAAAAATTGAAATTCAGAAACCCTTTCAATAATACTCCATCAATGAACAATTAAATGTTTTCATCTTTTTTTCTATTAGCAAAAACCATAAACTTAGTTTTATTCAAATTTAGGGTTAACTTATTTTCATCAAACCATCTTTTAAGTTTGACCATTTCATATCCAATACACTTTGCTAAAATGTTTAAATCGTCTCCTGAACTAAAACAATTTGTGTCGTCTGCAAACAACACAAATTGCAATAATTTTGACGTTTCACATATGTCATTTAATGTACAAAATAAAAAGTTTAGGCCCTAAAGCCGAGCCCTGTGGGACACCACATTCTATGTTCATATACTCAGATGTACTACCAGCAAATTGTACATATTGTTGTCTGTTATCTAATAACTTTTTAACCAATCTAGAACTACTCCTCTTACACCATATGTATGCCATTTTGAAATTAATAGGTTATGGTATATGGCAGGGGTCGATCGCAAAGGTAGTGTGGGTAGATCACATGGCATTGGAAAAAAAAATAACAAACATTTTTTTTCCTTTTTTTTAAAGTTAGCCTATCATCCATCCTTACTATGGCATTTGCCACTTGATTGACGTACAGGTAAGCCAGTCTGAGTTGTATTCTGCCATACAGGTTCATGCAGTTATGAGGGGGCCTCACCTCCTCATCTGGGGCCTCATTTATAAAGGGATATACGCTCAAAAAATGGCGTACGCCAGTTTCTACGCAATGTTTGCGATTTATAAAATACTAACTTGACGGGAAAATGTGCGGTCCTCCACGCAAACTCTGACCCATGCGTACACACTAAGCACAAAAACGGGAGGGACGAGAAACTGCGACACCGTTGGCAGAAGGAAGAATGGAGAGAAATGGAGAGTAGGAAGTGCCATACTCCCTTCCCTCGCCGGTACGCAATGTTTTGTGAATCGGAAAATGTCGGAACATTTCTGTACCTATTTTTTTGCTTTGGACTACGTAAGCAACCTTCCCACGTGAATCCTACGCAAGGTGTTATAAATGAGGCCCCTGAAGCGAAAATGCGGCGCACTATTATGCGCTTACGCGGCGCAATTATTGTAAGTGCGCCACAGTTTATCCGCCGTTCAGTCCCCCCCCCCCGGCGCTCGCGACACAGATTGGGCAGGGGCGGCCCTGTAGGTAGATCATTTGGGCTTGGTCATTTTAAAAGTAGCTCCCAAGCTGAAAAAGTGTGGGCACCCCTGGTCTATGGTGTCAAATGCCTTTTTTAAGTCAATAAATACAACTATTGTGTATTTCTTTCTTTCTATAGCTGTTGTAATAATAAAGCTAAAGCTGTAGATTGATTTTTCCTAAATCCATACGACTCTCACTCAACAACTCATTTTCTTCAATAAAATGATCACATATTTGGACCAACAATTATTCAAGAACCTTGGAAAATTGTGAAAGCAAGGACACTGGTTTGTAGTTGGTAAATTGGCTTTTGTCCCCTGTTTTAAAAAGTGGGATAACTTTAGCTATTTTCATGCTATCTGGAAAAATACCTGTCTGAAATGAAAGATTAAAGATATAGCTTAGCGTTTTAATTATGCAGTCAATAGTCGTCTTCACTATTGTCATGTCGATCCCATGACTATCAGTCGAAGTCTTATTTTTGCATTTGTCTACAATGGATCTCATTTCAATTTTGTTTATCTCTTTCAGAAACATTGACTGCAACACTTTACTGCCCCCAATTCCGCCACCTTCTTTTTGCCCATCGTTTTGTTTTGAAATACTCTTTGCAAGATTAGGTCCGACATTTACAAAAAAATAGTTAAATTCATGTACCACTTCATTCATGTTTTTTACAACCTTATTTGTGTCATTAATGAAGTTACTGGGCAGGCCAGTGGATACAGATTTATTTCATACATAATGAGGTTCAGTAAAGAAACATTTACTTTTGACCGACTTAAAACCAGATTATCCAAGATGTGTGTGTTTATGTGCAGAAGAAAAAGATAAGTTGAACAAATAAGTTGAACAAAAGCAAAAAGAAGATTTAAGAGAATATGTTTTTATTGAGACATTGAGCATAAATGACTTGAGGTTAAGGCTGAAAATGTAATTTTAGCATTTAGCATTATTATGATTGGGCGGCACACATTTCAATCAAGTTTTAAATCATAATGGAGTACATGAAAGAACAATCACTTGTAAAGCCATATGGGATTAAACAGTAAACAGTGGTTAATACCACAATTAAAACCACTTCTAACCCATAAGGCAGGAAAAATAAATGGATAATCTCAACTAGCTGCTTTTTTTAGTTTTCAAAAGAGGCCAACGGTTGGTATTTGATCTTTAATGCTTTTAGTTTGTACAGGGCCACTGCACTGATCATGCCAATGGCTGCAAGCAGACATCCAACGATGAACACCAGGTTCAGATTCATGGGGGTCCCTGGAGGAAAAGAGAAGCATAATTGAAATGTCAACATTCGGCTGTCCACAGAAACAACCAATCGTGAAGAAAAACTCAGATCATGTCAGTTACTGTGCTTATTAGGTATTTTACAATATTATATATCATATGTTTTTATGTCATATATTGCCAAAGTGCTTTTATGTAACTTTCAACAATATGTTAAACCAAAAGGAGAACTATGCTAACTACTGTAAAATGATTTAATTAAGTTTAACAATTTTTACCAAGTTGTGTTTATTAATCTATGCATGTTTAAATAAAAATGCTTGAATGGTGATTTTCATATGAATAGATGTGTAATAGATTACATTTCAATGGCAACGTTGATTGCCTCTGTTAAATCCCCAGTGTTTTAAGCAAGTTGAAGCAGTTGCAACTTTACTTGTATTGGTTACTCACATAATCATATTACTAGCCTATTATATAGATGAACACATCACAGTAAATACATTTATTTTACTACCCTTTATATACCTGTACATGTTAAAGTATATACAATGAATTATACTAACTGCATACCTGTACACATGTGTTTTACCACATGTATTTAAGCTGATAATCCATTATATATGTACATACTGCACAACATATTCACATCACCACCTATTTACATTACAATTTAGAATACATGCTCCCTCTTAGCAACATAAATAACCATGATAATGTAAAATATAATTATTTCGCTGATGATCTCCATTTCACCAGAAAACCCCAGTTCTTTAAATGCAATTCTAATTTAGGAGTAGATGTGTAGGCCAGGTGTAGTAAATGGAGTAGATGTAGAAGTGTAATCCAAACAAGTTGTACTGTACGTTTATGAAGTCCAAAAAACATGATAAAAACACACGGAGCAAAGTATCTAGATACGCTGTGAGTAGTCAGCTGTATGGTGGCATAGGAGTCTGCCAGTGTCAGTGCAGTCTCTTTTCCTAAGTCCTGATGAATCCTCTTTCAAATATTTCCTCAAGGAAAAGTGGTTAGGAAAAGACATAGGACCTGATTTTCACTTTTCAACCGTAGCCTCAAAGTAGGCAGGTGTTCTGATGGAAAACGTACCTGGGCTCCCGGTGCTCTCCGCTGATCTCTTCAAACGCAGAGGACCCTGGGAAATGAAGTGCCTGGCGCTCTGAGTGATAGCCTCTCTCTTGCGGTGATGATGATGCCCAGTAAGGGGGGAGTTGATGCACCCCTGTGAGCACCTGGTGCCGCTGCTCCCTGCCTCACACATCAGCACTGAACAGCTGATGTACACCTGAACGCAACACAACACACTGTCATTACATCAGCAGATATACAGACTTCTCTCAGAATAGCAGAGCTGTATTACTGGTGTCATTTCCTGGTTGCTGCGTGGGGTCTGCGAGACAGCGAGACAGCGAGACAGCGAGACAGCGAGACAGCACGAAACTCATCCTGAACTCAGCCTGAGCACACACAAACACTCACAGCCGAAGTAAAAACAATGTGTGGCTTGATATTGAGTAAGAAAAAGGTTGATAAACGCTGTGAGAATGGGTCTGCGGAGAGCATTTCTCCGCGATCCCAACTCGTCTATTACCAGCGTTCAGGGAGCTCTATGCAAGTCAATGGGACTCCCTGTTAGTTGATAATTGACGCTAAAGGTCCCCCCACTGCGTTTGATAGTGACGCCAAGGGATCCTGCTGTGTGAGGAGCTGCGCGGATTGGTCCAAATGGACCAATTGGTTTATTTGGATATGGTCACGTACCCAGGAAGAAAAAAATGGAAAAAGAAAAATCTCCAACGAGGCGTTCTGGGGCAGCATAGACAGGTATTTTCTGTGTTAGAGTTTTACTCGCTACAGGGTGTACTTTGAGGGGTTGTGACTTTGCAGACCGTTTACATGCATAAAACGCTACATAACACACAAGGGGACAGATAATAACCGGAAAAGCATGACATGGGATCTTTAAGTAAAAGATCAGAGAGGTTCCTCCACCAGAGTATAACCTCATATTTAATTCTTCACCTGGTCGTGCAAGCCGATGAACTGGAAGGCCTCCATGCTGAACCTGAACTCTCTGGGGTTGGCCTTCGGATGCACTTGAACCGTTTGATCAACAGTACACCTAACAGCAAAACAAAAAAAAAGATGTAAGAAATAATGCGTCTCTCTCCATGCGTCACAAACAGTAATAAATGTGGTGTCTGATGTATTAAAAGGAAATTTTCACACACAAATAGCCACATTTCATCCTTTAAGTGTATTTTTAGATACCTTTTTCAACCTTTTTCGAAACATACTATGAAAGCAAAGTAGACCAAAAACAATGCATACCATGCATCGTTTTTATTATTTTGAATTAATAAAAGGACTGCAGATGGATGTGTTTGCCTGATTAATTCCCATATAAATCCACTGCCTACAAACATCTCAGTCACACCTACGGGCAGTTTAGTTACACACCTCTCTTATGAAAGAAAACCAATGCAATGGTAAATATATGCATTGGTAAAGATATGCCACTAGATGGCGTGCTCATGCCTACCCATTCTCGATGATGGAGTATGTTGGCCAGTAGTTGGGGGTGTCATACGGCGCCGCGCTGCAGGACTCCACAAACAGCTGGGTGTTGTTGACGGTAGATTTGGCCTCTATCTGCATGTAGATCCTGTTCGTCACATCGTACTCAAGAGGGTACAGCGCTGGATCAACCATTTTTCTATATTGGCTGTCTGGGTAGAACTCAAACTCATAGGTGAACTTTCCGAAGCCTTTATCCCACACCACAACATTCCTCCTGTGTGATGTGAAGCCCTGCGACACGTTCCCACGTTTGGGGTACTGGCAGTAGAACTGGACCTCCAGCAGGTGGTTCCTGGTGATCAGGTCGTGTACGCTGTCCACCGTGGTGATTTCATTTTTGAAAACCAAGTTTTCCTCATCTTCCTGCAGAGTTAAAGGGGACATATTGTGTTCAAGTTCATACATGTTTTTGGGGTTTCTACTAAAACATGTTTTCATGCTTTAATGTCAAACGTGTAATTTTACTGTCTTTTATTTCTTAAGACCAAGTCTCGAAAAAACCCTATGGCCCTCATGGCGTTTCCCCTCTAATTGTTCAATCATCAAACTCCTAATAAAAAGCAACAATAGTTTAGAGAAAAACCCGGCGGGTGATGAAACAGATGCCCGATTGTTACCTCAATCTGAGTGCCGCAGGCGTTGAGGGGTACGACCGCGATGATGTGCGAGCTGTTGGAGTTCGTCTGCAGGTTGCAGGCTGTGTTGCTGGGGTCATTGAGGCGTAAATGATCCTCATGAAGTCCAGGGAGAGAAGATCTGGTAACCTCTACCGTCATTGAGGACTCATGGCAGGTCACATGGGATTCAACTAGAGCAAGAGATAAATAGTTTACAAAATAAATACACATTAGATTAATGGTTCTAGTCTACAGGTGGCAGTTGTTTTGTTTAAGATTCTACCCAAACACATCAGCTTTGCAAAAGTCGATGAAGCCACTAATGGAATTTAGCATTTTGGTTCAAATATAATAAAAGTTGTAGTTCTACTATGAAATGTTGACGTTAAACAAAAATCGTTCTTACTTAGTCTTTTACCGATGTTCACCAGAACGCACCTCATCTCGGACTGATAGATTCCGGACCTGAAAAGCATCAGTGAAGATTTATCTAGAATCATTTTTCTTTTGTTAGGGAGGCATTTGCTTCTGACTGTAGTATTTAAATCCTAATTTGTTATTTTGATTAAAAAATTAAACTGTTACATACTGTGGAGATTCGGGGACGTGGACATGGTCCTGGTGATAGGTTTTGGCTGGGGGGGGGATGGTAGAGGTGGGACTGTAAAATGTGTGAAAAGTTAAATCAGTATTACACACACACACATGCATACTAAATGTATCAAATAGAATATGAATTTAAGGCTCACTCACTCGATTACTGATTCAACAGCAAAGCAGATTGGGTAATGATCCCCCACATCATCAGGGCCAGGCGTCCACCTAATGACAAAGTCTCCACGTGTGCTTCTGTGCTTTCTGATATTCAGTGGCCCACTGATGATGATATCATGTAGTCTGTGTGAAAACAAAAGAAAGAAACCAGATATTTCCTCCTTATCGCTGAAGTTTTCTCACTAGCAGAAATGCTGATAATGTTCTGACGCCACAAGGCAATACTCATCACGTTGATTCTCACTTACGTTGCATGTGAAGCTTTTGCTCGTACTCTGATCTCCACTTCTTTGTTGACCTCTGCATTGATATGTTGTCCATTTTCAGGTGTTGGGTGCACAAACGTTGGCAAGTAGAGTCCATCAACACATGAGGGAGCAGGTGGGTCCACTGCAGTTAAAAAAAACCACTTTTTAATTGTCTTTGGCTCAAATGTCAAAGCTGTCACAGCAGATTATATTAATTAACTGTCAAAGGCGAAATATCTGCAGCTTTAGGTTATATGTTTTTTTGTATTTCTTTCCTGATATTTTGGGCGGAATAGGGTTAGGGTTAGGGTTTTCAGAAAAACTAAATAGTCTTTATACAGGTTTAGAACATGTACCTTCTTCTTAGTACAGGACGTTGCAAATTAAGTTGTCACTAGAGCTGCAAGAAGTGCATGACATTCTACACCCATTGAAGGCAGTGCTTTGCTGTGAGTATGGATTTAATCATTTAGGACAAGTAAAACCTGACTCACCAAGAAAGGAGAATTGCAAAGGCAGTTTACTGAGAGGAGGCGTGGTGCCATGCATGGGCCGGTTGTCTTTGGTGGTTGGAGATGTATGCAGCCGCGGTTTGGTTGTGGTGGGTGGGAGTGAGGCTGATGTCAGACGTGGGGTTGGTGTGGTAGTAGTATGATGATGCCACCACCATGGGGTTGGGGTTGGCGCTTCAGTCGTGGTTGTTGCTGAAGTTGCACGATGAAGCCACCACCATGGGGTTGTGTTTGGCACTTCAGTTGTGGTTGGTGCTGGAGTTGGATTATGATGCCACCACCATGGGGTTGGGGTTGGCACTTCAGTCGTGGTTGGTGCTGGAGTCGCATGATGAAGCCACCACCAGGGGGTTGTGTTTGGCACTTCAGTTGTGGTTGGTGCTGAAGTTGGATTATGATGCCACCACCATGGGGTTGTGTTTGGCGTTGCAGTCGTGGTTGATGCTGAAGTCGTGGTGGGGTATGTATGGTTCAAGGCTCGTTTATGCCTCATGGGAATCAGTGGAGCCTTGTATGATTGGGTTCCATCGGTGTAGGACAGAGAGATGGGCCTTTGCGGAAAGTCCTCCACCACCAACTCAAATCCAAAAACACTTGGGTCGGTGTTGGCAATGTTGTAATGTAAGGAGCAAGAACCCTAACAATGTAAACATTCAGACATTTAGTGAGGCAAAGGCTCAGTCAGGTATTGGACAATGTATAAGGAAATGTATTTGTTCTTTTACAAACCTGATCCAAGACAAAGCCTGAAGGTTGGTTACATCCACTGCACTCTATATTTCTGATATTTCCATATCTGCAGCGAACTGTGTCGCCATCAGGGTCGAAGGACATCAGCTTGTAGGTCCGTGGGCAGTTCTGGGGAACTCTTGAAAGGACACATTAAGAAGAGTGAGGAACACTGTTCTGCCCATAATCCCATACACAAAAGGATTAAATCATTAGTTATAACTGCACATGTGAGTAGATAGACAAATAAAAGAAGTAATATAAAGACAGTGAATTTTTTGACTGTAATCAATTATAAGATACAATTAAATAGTGTTTTTTATTGGTTTGGTTGAATTCTTTTTTGTTCTGTCTTCTTGGAAAGATTGAAAGAAAGTCATATTACATGAGCTACAAGCACATATGTAGTCAAAGTACGGATTTTCTGAATTGTTCCAATGTCATTTGTGATTTCTTTAGACATACTGTTGGAAAACAATCCCATTGATTCTGGTATTTATGGACTTTCAAGGGTAACGTCCACAGTGTCTTCTTTTACTGCCATTGGGGGGAACTAAAAAGGTTATTCAACAACATAATAAAAGGTTAGACAAAACCTTTCATGCTTACTTCAGGGAACTTACCGTAGGAAAGGTAGAATGGCAATGTCTGGGGATCTGTTTGGTTTGCCAGTGTCAGATCTTGTTCCCAAATCTACTTGAGTTAGAAGTCTCCAACCTGAAACTCTGTTTCGTGTTCTGGTCCAACAACAGCTACTTGCCCTGATAGGTGTGGAAACAAAACTCTTGAAATACTGCATCTTACAGCTGCCTCTTGTTATGTTTGCAATGCAATTCTGGAGACGCCACAAATATAACATTAGCATGATTTGAGTCAAGAAAAAGCTCACCTCATCTGGAAAGGTTTGTCAGTTGCGACTTTTCTTTGTTGAACTGTTTCTGTTTCACACCATTGTCTGTTAAATTGCGGTGCATTGGTGCTCCTGTCAATTGTGCCTCTCTGTTGATTAGTGACAAAGCCACAGTTGTTGTTGTAACAGCTCCAGGAATGGGAATACTGACACCCATCATAGGTCGCCCTGTTTCGAAAGTCCACCTTTGAAAAGAACATATATATAGTTAGATGCTTTACTGAAGTTAACTTTTTTAATTAACATTTAGTCTATTTTGTAAAAATAAAAAGTAAAATAATTATACAATACTGCCAATTTTAAGAAAGGCATGTATCTTTTTGAATCACTGTACTTTCTGAAAGTCTTTCTGCCTTAGTCAAATAAAGCATACGTAAAAAAAGGAAAACCAATAATGTTGCAATATGCTTAAGTCACTTATTGGTTCTTGAGAATTGTAAAAGGCAATGAAATCCCTAATCATAACAGAGAAAGTATAAAATACACATCAGAAAAAGGTAAAGAGGATAACCAGCACCGACTAAACTACAGTTGAAAGATCCATTACAATTTAAAGTAATCGTCAGATATCTAGTCAGATACTAGAATTACACTTTCTGGAACCCATTCCTTTTTTTTTGGCAAATGGGAAATTCCACAGCATTCTTCATTTAACGTGATAAATCGTGCAATCTTTCTTGATATGTGAACAAAAGTACATTTTTGTTTAGAAATCTGAAAAAAATGTTTCATTTTTTTCTCAGAATTCAGACTTTTTAGAATGTTCCACAGAGCTCTGAATTTATTTCTGAGTTTTTTCTCCGAATTCAGATTTTTTCTCCAGATGTCGATTTTTTTCTCAGAATTCTGACTTTCATATTTGAAAAAATTCACTTTTGGTCAGATCTAAATAAAATCACAATCACCCTAATCTTCCTCCGAAAAGGTATCATAGATTTAATAAATAACGTAAGTGGTGTAAAATGTCTTTATTCTACCAAAAAATGTGATTACTCAAATCGATTACGCATCTTTTTGATGAACTCAACGACCTCCAAAAAATGAAAATCAAGATGAACATTTTGAAAACATAGTTGCAGGAAAAAATAAGGTTAAATATATTAGACGAAATTGTCATATTCTACAAGCACAATCAGAGTAATCAAACCCAAATAAAATAACAACGGCAATAGTATGAATACATTAGTTAATTGTTAACTGATGCATGGGTTTAAAAGTAGTTTCTCTCACCCTAAATGTTCCGTCAGGGTTTCTTCCTTTGTAGCTGAAGGACACGGTTCCCCCGTAGTGATGTGCTGCAGACGCCAGTGAGACCAGCTGAAGCAGGAGCAGCAGAGCGGTGGCCATCTTTTCCCGAATTCACCTCTCTCTCTCCAAGTATCTGCTGCTCCCATCCACCTGCAGCATCCTTTTATACACACCTGGCCATGGCCCCTCCTGCCAAGTTATGAAATCGATCTTTAGGAAGAAGCCGGCTGCAAAACTGGTTCCACAACATTTGACAATGCCTTAATTAAAACGCCCACAACTACAACAAAACTTTTCTTGAAAATAATGTTTGCTGGCAGCATGTGGACCTATTGTTGTATTTGCGAATGCAAAGGAATTGAAACCATGAGCAAAACTATTGTTGTATAAGAGTGCTTTAAACTGACATTGTTGCATTAAATGTACTGAATGCAGGGAAAATGTCAAAATAAGTTGGTATGCAGTCAAAATAATTGCAAATGTTATTTTTCTGGCCGCCCTTTTACCATTTGCAGGATTGGTCAATGTGGAAGTGCAAAAACAATCCATGAATTAAATATTATTAAAAATAACATTACACTTCAATTTTTTTCCCCATATTTTCTGCAATAATCCAAAATCCCATTGGCTTTGTGTGGAGGGATCCAGGTAGATGCTGCCTTCAGAGTCCACTACAAAACAATGTCATCACTGCAAGACTTAATTAACTAGAACTAGACAAATAATAAAAATGCCTTTTTTCTAGTTTACAGGATTGGTCAACATGCAAATGCAATAACAATCTATCACTAATAAAACACTTCCTCCTCACATCTCTTGACTTAACAATTGTGAAATCCAAATTGTTATTCTTTCGTCTTTCATCTTAGCTGCATCACTTCTTGAAATGTAGGTATCTTCCTTTATTGCTATGCTAAGCTCCTCTCTGTCACATTAAGGAGAGGCAACATAAAGCAGCTGGAGGCACAGAGAAAGCTTTTGATGAAATGTTGATGAACTGTTATGCTGATTAAACACACTCTTTTTTCCCTCCGCTTAAACACTGACTGTCGGTTTATTGGTCTGTTAAACATAAAATACGTCATGCATGCAGCGCTCCATTAACCCTCCTGTTGTCTTCGGGTCAAATCTGACCGATTTACTACTTTCATCAATCATAACTTTTTTGTTTTACATTTGATTGCATTAAGGCTTTATGATATCCTTCACAGTAGACATTTGAACATATACAATTGCTGATCACCACTTTCATTGAGTTTTGGATGATTTAGTCAACTTTGTAACACCCATGGTGTTCCCATAAAGAAAAGGAATTAGTAACCATACGGATCAGATAAAACACACACACAAACACACACACACACACACACACACACACACACACACACACACACACACACACACACACACACACACACACACACACACACACACACACACACACACACACACTCTAGATGTGTTCCCCCCCCTTATGTGCTCTATCCCCCCATGTGAAACACACACACACACACACACACACACACACACACACACACACCCACACGACAATTTGATACATTTCCCGCTCTTATGTGCCCATCCCCCCACATGGATCACACCTGGCACACGCAATACTTGGCAATACATGTTCAGTGTCTATTCTTTGTATATTTACTGCAGTCTTTCATGTATTCCAGTAGTCTGATACAATATTTACAGTTTGAAAGTGTGTTAAATTAAATTTGGTGATGATTAATGGTTTTTGTGTTAATGTAATAGCAGTTAAAACAGGACCGGTCAGATTTGACCGCAAACAACAAAGTAAGGGGGGGGGGGGGGAAACTAAGACAATAGGAGGGTTAAGAATAACAAGCCATTTCCTGCTTTGGCTTCCTGTAACATTAATAATCAACGCAATCCTGTCCTTACTCTCAGTTAAATTTCCCCATTCTCGTTTTTTCCCTTCCTCATTCTTATTCACTATGATTCTCAAACATTGGCCTTTTGTTCATACCGTGCTTCGACAGTTTTAGCCCTCAACCCTCTGTAATTATCTTCCCCAACCTTCAAATCACATTTTTGGGTTTATTTTTCAGAATATTTAAACAGTTTTAGGTTGCTTGTTTAAACCCATCTTTACAGGCCTCCTGATTAATCTTTAACCTTGCCATTTGATTTGGTTCTCTCTTGATTGCATGTGCATGTGTATTCTGTATAGTGTGTATAACTGTGTGTGTATTGCATATGCATGTGTGCACCTGTATACTGTGTGTGTGTGTGTGTGTGTGTGTGTGTGTGTGTGTGTGTGTATGAAAAAAAAAAATAATACATTACATTACATGTCATTTGTTAGACACTTTTATCCAAAGCGACTTACACACATTCAGTACTGTGGACAATCCCCACAGGAGCAATTTGGGGTGAAGTGTCTTGCCCAGGGACACAGCGTCATGCTGACTGCAGTGGCAACACACTTGATTGTTATGATGTATTTGGGGGGTAGGACACGTTCGAGTCTTGATTTGGATAGTGTGCCGTCGATGGGTTTCATTCAAAGTGCTGTTTGACGCGGTGTAAACTTTGCGTACTGCCACTCCAACATCCAATTACAGAGCTTGAGAACTAATCACGGGGTTTGTCAAACAAAGCACATGGTGTAGTCCCAAACGATAGCTGAGGATTCTCGGTAGTGTAGTGTCTTCTGCCATCCTAAACTCAGAAATAATATTTGTTTCTCCCAATGGAAGGGGAAAAATACAAAAGCATTGCACACAATTTAAACCAATCAATGTTGTGTAATTAACAAGGATAATCTGGTGTTTTTGAGTTGATGAGTAGTGCAGATATCACTGTAAAATCAATCGACAGTAAGGAGAATAGTTACTTCCGGGTGTAAAACCCTCCGTTATCCAATGGGAATGGACGCTCACATTGCCTTTAAACAGGCGCCGACATAAACGGATGCGGTGCTTCCATGAGCGTCAAATACCGCCGCCGATGGGAATACATTGCAATCAGTTGAAAGCTCTTTGCGTCCGTTTATGAAGCTGAAGGAGCCTCGGTGCGTCCCAACTGCACACCACGGGACCCTGACCAAGCGTCGCTCCTGGACGTTTAGGGAGTGAGAGTGTGTTGGCAGTGGGACTCGAACTTGCTACCCCCTGATTTGAAGTCCAGCACACTATCCACCGAGCTACAGCCTCCCTATAATACAAGCCAGAGTGAAAAACTGAATTAATAAACGTTAATCTTTTTCTTCTTTTATTGCACTGTGTTTTATATTGTAGTGTCTCCTTCTTATTTCATATGTTGCACCTGTGTGAAGTACTCTGTAACTTTGTGTACTGTGCTATAAATATAAAGCCTAACCGATAAGTACGTATATAGTTACTTTCCTTTATTTCACTCTCACTTTCTAAGTGAAAAACAGACATATGAGATGGAAAGTGTTGAGAAAGGATTGCGATGTTCGTGCAGAACATGTCATATTGCGCTACAACATTCCTCATCTGCCATCTCTTGATGTTATCTCTTGTCTTCGGGTATATCTCATTTGGTTTCTGTTCTACAATCCTGTAAGATCGTTTTACTACCGCTCTATTATCAATGGCTATGTTTTTCATGCAAGCATCTGTAAAATCCCCGCGGTTTGCAAGGAAGTTGAAGCAATTGTAACTTTTCTTGTATTGGTTACTCACATTTATATATATGTTACGGTCCTTTATATGGATGTACACATCACAGTAAATACATTTATTTTACTACACATAGTTTACCTGCACACATCACAGTATGAACATGTTTGTTTCCACCTTTATAAGCATGTTAAATGTTTGTATTATTGTTTTACACATTCAGAATAAATCTAATCAAATCAAATCAAATAAACTGATAATTCATCACAGTACATATGTGTATTCAATCTTCTATATATACATATCTATATATACAGTGGAGGATATAAGTATTTGATCCCTTGCAGATTTTGTAAGTTTGCCCACTTACAAATAAATGAACAGTCTATAATTGTAATGGTATATTTTAACAGTGAGAATGAGAATATCAAAAAGAAAATCTATAAATTGACATTATATAAAAGATAAAAATGTATTTGCATTTAACTGTGGGAAATAAGTATTTGATCCTGTTGCAACAAACAAGCATTCTGGCTCCCAGAGATGGTTACATAAGTATATTTCCTTCAGGAAAGTACTCATAATATCAATGTGTTAGCTGTATAAAAGACACCTGTCCACAGAATCAATCAATCAGATTCCAACCTTTCCACCATGGGCAAGACTAAAGAGCTGTCTATGGACCTCAGAGACAAGATTTTCCCTGAGGTCCACACCCTCTAATGACTGCACAAGGCTGGAATTGGCTACAAGACCATCAGAAAGCATCTTGGTGAAAAGGAGACAACTGTTGGTGCGATTATTCGGAATATAGAAGAAAGACAAAATGAGCATCAATAGCCCTCGGTCTGGGGCTCCACACAAGATCTCGCCCCATGGGGTATTGATGATCATGAGAAAGGTGAGCTATCAGCCAAGAGCTAAACGGGAGGAACTTGTTAATGATCTCAAAACAGCTGGGACCACAGTCACCAAGAAAACTATTGGTAACACACTACACCATAATGGATCAAATCATGCACCGTCCCCTTGCTCCAGAAGAACATGAACGGCCAGTCCCAAATTTGACAGTGAACATCTGAACGATTCAGAGAAGGCTTGGGAGAAGATGATGTGGTCAGATGAGACCAAAATTGAGATCTTTGGCATCAACTCGACAAGCCGTGTTTGGAGGAAGAGAAATGCTGACTATATCCCCAGAACACCATCCCCACCGTCAAGCATGGAGGTGGAAACATTATGCCTTGGAGGTGTTTCTCTGCTAAGGGGACAGGAAGACTTACTGCATCGAGGACAGGATGGGCGGGACATGTACCGTAACATTTTGGCCGAAAGCCTCCTTCCCTCAGCCAGGACACTGAAAAGGGGTCATGGATGGGTCTTCCAGCAGGACAATGACCCTGAACATACGGCCAAGGCAACAAAGGAGTGGCTAAAGAAGAAGCACATTTAGGTGATGGAGTGGCCTAGCCAGTCTCCGGACCTTAATCTCATAGAAAATCTCTGGAGGGAGCTGAAGCTTTGAGATGCCAAGCATCAGCCTCAAAACCTTCAGGATTTGGAGAGGATCTTCAGAGAGGAGTGGACCAAAATCCTTCCTGAGATGTGCACAAACCTGGTGACCGACTACAAGAAGCGTTTGACCTCTGTCTGTCCTACAAGGGTTTCTCCACCAAGTTCTAAGACATGTTTTGCAAGGGGATCAAATACTTATTTCCCTCAGTTGAAGGCAAATACATTTTTATCTTTTATATAATGTCAATTTCTGGATTTTACCACAGTATTACTTTTATTTTATATGATACTTGTATACTCTACTGCAAAATTGTATGTCTTGTTTTTTTATTAGATTTGGTTCTGCTTTTTAGTCTCTCTTTATATATATAGGCTATATATATATTTGTTAGAGCAGAGTTTGAGTGCTTAACGTTCACTGCCAGTCAAAGCGTGCAAAAACAGAGCTACAAGGAAGTAAAGGCAAGCATAATACTGAGTCCGTGTGATCAAATGTCCTTCAGCATGCAAACAATGTTATGCGAAACTATACCTGAGTGAGTTCAGGTTACGGTCCAATTCACCTGAAAATATGAGGAAACTTTCACATTAGGGAAACTAAGAGTACACCTGCTGACTAACCGTATAAACAACATGCTAACTGAGATGCTTAACTACCTGCTAACTTACCTTATAAACAACATGCTAATTGAGATGCTAAACTACCTTCTGACTGACCTTATAAACCACATGCTAACTGAGATGCTAAACTACCTTCTGACTGACCTTATAAACCACATGCTAACTGAGATGCTAAACAACCTGGGCTGCATCTCAGGTCGGTTAAATGGAGTCCTTGCGTCCCTCACTTGTGTCGTTTCCCTGCGTTTAGTCCCTCCCACCAGGGAAGCATGGAGAGACGCAAGGAAACCACGAGAAGCAGGGAAATTAGTTTTAAGAGCAATGGGACGTCCTTTCCTCCAGAGCGTCACGTGAAACGACGTCCGTTTGTGATGACACCGCACATATCCTCCCACGACTTCAGCGCCAATCACGACTCCAGCGCCAAACACTATGGTACCAACAACACACTCATGGTGGTGGTGGTATCATCATACACCTCCAGCACCGACCACGACTGCTGCACCAACCACAACCCCATGGTGGTGGTGGTATCATCATCCAATTCCAGCAACAACTACACGTCAGACACCAGCCCCACCTATAACCACATACTGGCCGTGGCTGCATACAACTCCAACCACCACAGACAACCGACACCTGTACATTCATGGTCTTCATTTGAAAATGAATGGGGTTGCGGTAAAATGTCAGGGATAATACGGCCTCACAGCGTTCTGCAACAATCCGCACAAACTAGTGGAAAAGCCGTAATTGTAAGATAGTATTTGATCCTGTTGCAACAAACAAGCATTCTGGCTCCCAGAGATGGTTACATAAGTATATTTCCTTCAGGAAAGTACTCATAATATCAATTTGTTACCTGTATAAAAGACACCTGTCCACAGAATCAATCAATCAGATTCCAACCTTTCCACCATGGGCAAGACTAAAGAGCTGTCTATGGACCTCAGAGACAAGATTTTCCCTGAGGTCCACACCCTCTAATGACTGCGCAAGGCTGGAATTGGCTACAAGACCATCAGAAAGCATCTTGGTGAAAAGGAGACAACTGTTGGTGCGATTATTCGGAATATAGAAGAAAGACAAAATGAGCATCAATAGCCCTCGGTCTGGGGCTCCACACAAGATCTCGCCCCATGGGGTATTGATGATCATGAGAAAGGTGAGCTATCAGCCAAGAGCTAAACGGGAGGAACTTGTTAATGATCTCAAAACAGCTGGGACCACAGTCACCAAGAAAACTATTGGTAACACACTACACCATAATGGATCAAATCATGCACCGTCCCCTTGCTCCAGAAGAACATGAACGGCCAGTCCCAAATTTGACAGTGAACATCTGAACGATTCAGAGAAGGCTTGGGAGAAGATGATGTGGTCAGAGGAGACCAAAATCGAGATCTTTGGCATCAACTCGACAAGCCGTGTTTGGAGGAAGAGAAATGCTGACGATATCCCCAGAACACCATCCACACCGTCAAGCATGGAGGTGGAAACATTATGCCTTGGAGGTGTTTCTCTGCTAAGGGGACAGGAAGACTTACTGCATCGAGGACAGGATGGACGGGGACATGTACCGTAACATTTTGGCCAAAAGCCTCCTTCCCTCAGCCAGGACACTGAAAAGGGGTCATGGATGGGTCTTCCAGCAGGACAATGACCCTGAACATACGGCCAAGGCAACAAAGGAGTGGCTAAAGAAGAAGCACATTTAGGTGATGGAGTGGCCTAGCCAGTCTCCGGACCTTAATCCCATAGAAAATCTCTGGAGGGAGCTGAAGCTTTGAGATGCCAAGCATCAGCCTCAAAACCTTCAGGATTTGGAGAGGATCTTCAGAGAGGAGTGGACCAAAATCCTTCCTGAGATGTGCACAAACCTGGTGACCGACTACAAGAAGCGTCTGACCTCTGTCTGTCCTACAAGGGTTTCTCCACCAAGTTCTAAGACATGTTTTGCAAGGGGATCAAATACTTATTTCCCTCAGTTGAAGGCAAATACATTTTAATCTTTTATATAATGTCAATTTCTGGATTTTACCACAGCATTACTTTTATTTTATATGATACTTGTATACTCTACTGCAAAATTGTATGTCTTGATTTTTTATTAGATTTGGTTCTGCTTTTTAGTCTCTCTTTTATATATATAGGCTATATATATATTTGTTAGAGCAGAGTTTGAGTGCTTAACGTTCACTGCCAGTCAAAGCGTGCAAAAACAGAGCTACAAGGAAGTAAAGGCAAGCATAATACTGAGTCCGTGTGATCAAATGTCCTTCAGCATGCAAACAATGTTATGCGAAACTATACCTGAGTGAGTTCAGGTTACAGTCCAATTCACCTGAAAATATGAGGAAACTTTCACATTAGGGAAACTAAGAGTACACCTGCTGACTAACCGTATAAACAACATGCTAACTGAGATGCTTAACTACCTGCTAACTTACCTTATAAACAACATGCTAACTGAGATGCTAAACTACCTTCTGACTGACCTTATAAACCACATGCGAACTGAGATGCTAAACTACCTTCTGACTGACCTTATAAACCACATGCTAACTGAGATGCTAAACAACCTGGGCTGCGTCTCAGGTCGGTTAAATGGAGTCCTTGCGTCCCTCACTTGCGTCGTTTCCCTGCATTTAGTCCCTCCCACCAGGGAAGCATGGAGAGACGCAAGGAAACCACGAGAAGCAGGGAAATTAGTTTTAAGAGCAATGGGACGTCCTTTCCTCCAGAGCGTCACGTGAAACGACATCCGTTTGTGATGACACCGCACATATCCTCCCACGACTTCAGCGCCAATCACGACTCCAGCGCCAAACACTATGGTACCAACAACACACTCATGGTGGTGGTGGTATCATCATACACCTCCAGCACCGACCACGACTGCTGCACCAACCACAACCCCATGGTGGTGGTGGTGGTATCATCATCCAATTCCAGCAACAACTACACGTCAGACACCAGCCCCACCTATACCCACATACTGGCCGTGGCTGCATACAACTCCAACCACCACAGACAACCGACACCTGTACATTCATGGTCTTCATTTGAAAATGAATGGGGTTGCGGTAAAATGTCAGGGATAATACGGCCTCACAGCGTTCTGCAACAATCCGCACAAACTAGTGGAAAAGCCGTAATTGTAAGATAGTATTTGATCCTGTTGCAACAAACAAGCATTCTGGCTCCCAGAGATGGTTACATAAGTATATTTCCTTCAGGAAAGTACTCATAATATCAATTTGTTACCTGTATAAAAGACACCTGTCCACAGAATCAATCAATCAGATTCCAACCTTTCCACCATGGGCAAGACTAAAGAGCTGTCTATGGACCTCAGAGACAAGATTTTCCCTGAGGTCCACACCCTCTAATGACTGCGCAAGGCTGGAATTGGCTACAAGACCATCAGAAAGCATCTTGGTGAAAAGGAGACAACTGTTGGTGCGATTATTCGGAATATAGAAGAAAGACAAAATGAGCATCAATAGCCCTCGGTCTGGGGCTCCACACAAGATCTCGCCCCATGGGGTATTGATGATCATGAGAAAGGTGAGCTATCAGCCAAGAGCTAAACGGGAGGAACTTGTTAATGATCTCAAAACAGCTGGGACCACAGTCACCAAGAAAACTATTGGTAACACACTACACCATAATGGATCAAATCATGCACCGTCCCCTTGCTCCAGAAGAACATGAACGGCCAGTCCCAAATTTGACAGTGAACATCTGAACGATTCAGAGAAGGCTTGGGAGAAGATGATGTGGTCAGATGAGACCAAAATTGAGATCTTTGGCATCAACTCGACAAGCCGTGTTTGGAGGAAGAGAAATGCTGACTATATCCCCAGAACACCATCCCCACCGTCAAGCATGGAGGTGGAAACATTATGCCTTGGAGGTGTTTCTCTGCTAAGGGGACAGGAAGACTTACTGCATCGAGGACAGGATGGACGGGACATGTACCGTAACATTTTGGCCGAAAGCCTCCTTCCCTCAGCCAGGACACTGAAAAGGGGTCATGGATGGGTCTTCCAGCAGGACAATGACCCTGAACATACGGCCAAGGCAACAAAGGAGTGGCTAAAGAAGAAGCACATTTAGGTGATGGAGTGGCCTAGCCAGTCTCCGGACCTTAATCCCATAGAAAATCTCTGGAGGGAGCTGAAGCTTTGAGATGCCAAGCATCAGCCTCAAAACCTTCAGGATTTGGAGAGGATCTTCAGAGAGGAGTGGACCAAAATCCTTCCTGAGATGTGCACAAACCTGGTGACCGACTACAAGAAGCGTTTGACCTCTGTCTGTCCTACAAGGGTTTCTCCACCAAGTTCTAAGACATGTTTTGCAAGGGGATCAAATACTTATTTCCCTCAGTTGAAGGCAAATACATTTTTATCTTTTATATAATGTCAATTTCTGGATTTTACCACAATATTACTTTTATTTTATATGATACTTGTATACTCTACTGCAAAATTGTATGTCTTGTTTTTTTATTAGATTTGGTTCTGCTTTTTAGTCTCTCTTTATATATATAGGCTATATATATATTTGTTAGAGCAGAGTTTGAGTGCTTAACGTTCACTGCCAGTCAAAGCGTGCAAAAACAGAGCTACAAGGAAGTAAAGGCAAGCATAATAATGAGTCCGTGTGATCAAATGTCCTTCAGCATGCAAACAATGTTATGCGAAACTATACCTGAGTGAGTTCAGGTTACGGTCCAATTCACCTGAAAATATGAGGAAACTTTCACATTAGGGAAACTAAGAGTACACCTGCTGACTAACCGTATAAACAACATGCTAACTGAGATGCTTAACTACCTGCTAACTTACCGTATAAACAACATGCTAACTGAGATGCTTAACTACCTGCTAACTTACCTTATAAACAACATGCTAACTGAGATGCTAAACTACCTTCTGACTGACCTTATAAACCACATGCTAACTGAGATGCTAAACTACCTTCTGACTGACCTTATAAACCACATGCTAACTGAGATGCTAAACTACCTTCTGACTGACCTTATAAACAACATGCTAACTGAGATGCTAAATTACCTTCTGACCACGGCTGCCAACCTTTGAGTTAAGCTTGGAGTGAGAACAAAAAAAAATAAACGTTCATGTGTCCAGTGTTACAAATGTATTGAACAACAGGGATTAACTCTAATAAATTAGAGGTTGCTTCCATAAACCATTGGCGGCGCCAGAGATTGTCTTTTGGGGGTGCTGTGGGGTTGCTTGATGTTTCAGAGGGTCCTCAAACATGTAGGATTTCCCATTAATGTACCGGGCGCTACAGTGGAATACGCACATACACAGTGTACCCGCGACTCTTACAATGAAGGCTCGATAATCAGCTCACAGCATATAGGTGTAAGCAGGGGTTAAGTGCTATTTTTTATAAGTGGGGGGTGGACCTAACACAGGGTTGCCAACTCTCACGCATCTGGCGTGTGACACACGCTTTCACTCTCAATCTCACGCTCTCACGCTGCCCAAACTATTCTCACGCCAAAAACAAGAATACCGAAGACTAGAAACGGTTTTGAAAACTTTTGTCACGTAGTGATCGTCTTCTCAATAGAACATCTTTGATAATGTCTTCTGGCCAATCAGAATCACGATAACGGCGTGGTGTTGTTGCAGGAAGTCCCGACGGAGAATACTTTTGCTGTAGTACATCTCTATATACATCGATACAACATTACGTGTTGATAGAAATCAACACGTAATGAAATAAGACCCCACGGTTTGATGATTGATAGGTGTGTGGGCTGTCTTTCATTTTGACACACAGAACAATGGGGGCTATCCACCCTTATCCAAAATGTAAAGTAATTCACACAGCCTCTCTCCTCTTCTCTCTGTGAGGAGCAGCAGGTTCAGCTTTCAGAACAAAGTAACAAAAAACAAAAATGGCTTTCATTTTTTTAAATATGTCGTGTAGTAATAGATTTATTTATTTTTCTTCTCAAGAGAGTACCAGAATGTGTATTTTATGTTAGTATTTAACAAACAAAAATACTCTGGAGCCGCAACTGTCGACCCGTATTGCGCATGCGCAGATCTAAGATCCAGTAGAAATGATAAAAAAGTAAAAGTCTGCTGCTTATTGTTCTACTAGGCCAAAATAGAGTCAAAGAGTATATGAGAGTGAGAGTGTGTTAATTAATATATTTGGCAGTTTGGAGTAAGTCTGTAGATTTGTTTGTGTGTGTGTGTTTCATGTATAGGCCTCTCATGATAATTAATTTTGTTGGATACATTTTCCCGGAAATTATTGCGATAAACGATAATATTGTCGCCACCGTTGTATGACCATTTTAGACCACTGACATAATGATAATATATAATAATAATTCAAGTACATCCTTTCAAACTGCTAGTCACATCCTCATGTAAATGGCAATTTATCGAGGTCAGAAAAGTTATCGAGTTCATTTTTATTTATCGTATGATAAGTCAATGAATTGCTTATCGCGACAGGCACACAATAAAACAGTGGAAACAAACATGTTTGACTTTCATTAGTGTGCCCTTTATAGTCTGTGTCCATTATTGTGTATTTGTATATATTGTATATATATCCTATATATATGCTAAGGTCCCGCTGCTGACACGATAGCAAGTCATTTCGTGCGCATATGTTTAATTAAACCGAATTAAACCCATGATATCAAAATCTCACTCCAGCCAGGTACCCAAAGTTGGCAACCCTGCCTAACATCCTGTCGGGGAGGTCCGGATTTTTTTTTTTTTTTAATATTGAAGTTAAATGCATCAATCTGGTACATGTTAAGTATTACTTTGTAATAGCACCCTTACTGCATGTTTAATGGTATGTTCCGTTGTGACGTCATAAGCATGATAAGCGTGGAGCGCTCTATGTCTCATGTTGATTACGCAGCACAGCCATGCTGGTTCATGTCCCTGAATAAATGGATGAGAGAAGAAGATGACTGCGCATACTTTATTGATTTAACAATACATCTCTCAACACCCATATGAAACAGAACTGTAAACAGATTTTCTTTTTCTTTATGGATATAAAGCTCCCATTGGCTCACACATAACTCGAACCCTGGTGGAGAGTCTATAAAACCGGTCCACACCTGTCACCTGTAAAACATGAACAACCCATTTGTCCGACTAGAGGTACAAAGGGAAGTGACAAAATATAAAATAACCGGGCGAGAGAAAAAAGAGAGGAAACTGTTTGCTGAAGCCACAAAGTGAGGTTTTAATTAACCTGTTAAGCCCTGAGCCTGTTTTTCAGGTCTCAGGCTCGAAAATGACATTCCCAGAACAAATGACCATATCTTCCCTTCTAAAAGGGTTAAATTAATAATATTTTTTCTCAAAGTAATGATAAACCTGTGAGTTGGATGTAGAAAAGTCAGAATCAATATAGATGTTTTTTATTTTAAAGAAAATTCAGATTTTACATACAGATGGAGCCTCTTATTTTGGACCCCAGCATACAGCTTCCTGCCTACTGCCAGTCAGTTACCTGCCTAAGACCTGCCAAAGACCAGTATTCAGGAATGTTAAGCCCTCCCACTATTCTCCAATTTCAGGGTTTAACCAGGAGATGGCGCTATATATTAAATAACTATGGCCAAACTAAGACTTAGTTTTTCACAAGAGACAATGCAGATATTATATAAAAAACTAAAGTTAAAATCTTGTTTTTAATGCCCCAAGAGCAATAACATCTTGTCACAAGCTTTTTGGAAGAAAAAGACTTCAAGAGACCTGTAGTTGACTAATTACAGGCCTCAATAAAGTTCTGCCATTGGTTGTGAAAAACAACGGTGGACATAGTGGAAAGTGAAATTGACATTGTCGAATTTAATAAAAATACAAAATAATGTATCTGTGTACGTGTTTTATGTGATCTGCATGCACTTATCAAACATCTAATTAAAGAATGGTAGCTGTACCTCTCAAACAACCTAAACTAGTTATAAATGTTTATTTTAAATAAAGTCTTTATGACTCGGAATATGAATAAAATGGGACCGTTACAGTTTGTTTTCATCTGATTTCAAATAAACAAAGTCTTGGCTTTCAGAATATTAAACTTGTTTCGGCAAATTTAGATGATAAACTTTAAACTTTCACACACGTTGACCGGCGAAAAACTCTGCCCGGTTCACCGACCCCCCTCTGAGTGAATACCCAAGATATCTTGGTTTGATTTGGAGAATTTATTTAGCTACTTGGCACAAAGAGTACAGATATGTCTACCCTTTCTTTTCAGAGTGTAATATCTGCATTTTCTCTTTTGGTTTGAATAGGAGAAGGGCAATGGTTATCGACGGTGCTTTTAATGCCTATTGTATACGAACTGTGTGATTTATATTGCTTTTCAAATGCATATAAGCCCCCCATTTACACTGCACTTCCCCGTCAAGAAAATGAATAGCACTTAGTTAGATCACTTTACAGATCAGGTTGGACCAGCCCTGTCGCTACTCTCTGCATTTCCTACTGCAGATAAAAAAAAAGCTGCAAATATGTATTTCTTAATAAACTAAATAGGCCACCATTGGTAGCAGTTCTCATTATATACTTCTCAGTATACTTCCCCCACCCGCCCACTGTTTGTTGTAAATGTAAATTGTAACTACCCCCCTCTGAGTGAATACCTGTTGTACCTGTCCGGGGCTAAGCCCATAGGACGATGCTCTGATGTCATCACCCTCGCACATTGGTCATATGTTTATGAGATCACTGTGATTCACTTCTCCGCGGCTCCTCCGTGCAGAGAGGCCCCCCCCCCCGTTGACAATTCACGAGCGTCTAACTCTCTCCCCCCTCCCCCGTCGCACCTTCTAACAGAACCCCCCCATATCTGGATTTGGCCCACAGACCTAGAGAGTAGCAAAATACAGTGAGTCCTAAACACAAGTAGTCAGGGTTCATTTATAACGCTTATTTTGATTTATTTTTCTCAAATGATGCTGTATGTTTCACTTTCTGAAAGCGTTAGAATCGCACATGAAAAATATTGAAAGCTGCCAGCTGCCCTCGGCCATGTCTTTGGCGGTGATCCAAGCTTCGGTACCACAGTGGATAAAGTTAGTAATACATTTATAGGCTACTGATCAAATGTCAATACATTACATAAGTCTTATTCTCATTCATACTTAATTTATTTCTTCTTCTGTCAGTATGAACACAAAAAACTAACCGGTATTACATTTCATTCTAAAGTTTACGGTCTAAAAAGGTATTTAAAACAGATAATTTGTCGTTGCTGTACTGAGCATAGCAATATATTTATTTTCACTATGTTATTTATTTATGATTATCCTTGGGCTCAGCAAAGATTTGATGTCAGCTGTTGCTGTCTTTTTTCTATAGTTAATACTGAAATAGAGCCCTGCTGTTTTGTCAGGGCCCTTTCTTTAAATATAATTTTAAAATGTCGATACAGTAGCCCTTTTTTTTAAATGTCTATGCTTAAGTTTTTGTGTTGCTATCTGCTTTGTGTAGCGTGGTTCTACAAGCAAGTCAGTGCATTCATTGGATGGTATCAGAGAGATACAAGGGTCTGTAAATGCAATGAAAACAATTGGCCACAGCAAATAATTGATATTAAACATGTAATTTTTACTTTTGAATACTTCAGTACAAAGGATGTATTGAATAATTTAAGTGATATGTGTACACATATAAATCATTAGTCAAAACAGGGCTACATTTGATTGAATTATAAAAGGTATAATATGTGGTAAACTGAAGAGCCGTTTGGGAGCCGAAAGAGCCGGCTCTTCTTGGTGAGCCGAGCCA
The DNA here is from genome assembly GCF_902827165.1 of Trematomus bernacchii. Lineage (NCBI taxonomy): Eukaryota > Metazoa > Chordata > Actinopteri > Perciformes > Nototheniidae > Trematomus > Trematomus bernacchii. The sequence continues at coordinate 793,116 of NW_022987772.1, forward strand.
AATGATCCGGCTCACCAAGAAGAGCCGGAATTCCCATCACTAATAGACCTAACATGTGAAGAAACATACTTTATTTAAAATAAACATTTATAACTAGTTTAGGTTGTTTGAGAGGTAATTGAAATAGCTAAGGGTGATGATCTGCGAACACAAACTACAGACTGCTGGAGAAGAGATATCACAGGGGGGGGGGGGTTGGGACACACACATTCCGATGGCCAATTCGTTTTAAACAAAGAGTAGGCTATACTCAACATAGTGGGGTGGGGGCTGGTGAACGGTATGGTCAATGTTTGTAAACACTGTGACATTTTGACTTTATTTGATCATTTCAGTTAAAAACTAACGTTCATATTTCATATTACTGTTTTGCCTGGCTGGACCTGTAATTTACAGGAAAGGAGTGCACGCTACTAAAGAGACACGCTACCATGGAAACCAAACAATGGTGTTGCTGTATTGAAGTCCGAGTGGAAACAGTCATATTTGGAGCGTTATGTTAGAATGAAACAGCGAGGTCGTGACTCACAAAAAAAAAGTGTTACTTCACTAACTGTAATGGCGCATTTCCACTACACGGTCGGCCTCGGCCACACTCGGTACGGCTCGGTACGGCTTGGCCGCGTTGGGCCTTAACAGGGCCGACTCACTTCATGCTGCGCTTCCATTACAGTTTAGGAACTGGGGTAGTTACTATAGTAACGCAGTGTAGGCGGAGCCGTGACGTCATCTTCAATGAGAAATCCAGAAACACAACACAGCCGTTAGCTGTGAGCACTCAGAGCTCACAGCTCCTTATATATGTTCAGAAACTCGACAAAAGTTAAACAAGTACACACCACAGACTGCCTGTGTCATGGTGAATACAGTCGCTGCCTTATTTATGTCTGTATAGGCCGTTGTTGTGAGTGTGGACGGTCGGGGCATATACTGCGTTAGCTTAGCCAATCTCCATCTAGAAAAACACGAATTTTAAAAGGTTTTTCGCCTGCCGTCTAGTCATGTCGTTACTTTGTGGCCATGTAATAACCGGGATAATTTGCAGCAACTTGGTCATTATGGGGAAAAATAACACCCAGGGATCAGTAATTTTTAGTGAATTACTGAGTTTAGGCACGTTAATAACATTTTAATGAAGTTGAATACAGTATATTCATATTTGTCAGTGATTTCATGTCAATTCGGCGAACATAAACGATTAAATTAGGATTAAAAATCGAGAGCCGGCTGCTGTTCGTTACGGCAACCCAACTAGGACACTTGACACAGTGGCTTTTGGCAAAGCACACAAAGAAAACAAAAAAAAACGAGAGAGATGAGTTATTGTTATTACAACGTGACTTCACTATTATTTAACAACTATTTTTATTGGGTTCTTTTATTTGGGGTTAAGTACATTGTCAGAATAAGTGAGAAATGGATTTAACTTCTGTTAGACAGCTATCATACTGAATAAATATTTATGCAAAAATGTACGGCATTAATAATGTATATCTAATTACATTTAAAAATGTATGGCATTAATAATGTATATCTAATTACATTAACTGTGAATGTCTTTCATTTTATTTAAAATGAAATAAAATTACATAAAACATTTTCCAGATATACTGTACACGGACATTTTAGTGAACCAGACCAGCTGTTTCCGCCGGGTCTTCGCTTCCCGGGCATCACGTTGTTTACAAGTGTGTTCAGATGCTAAATAAAAGTTTAGCTTGTACTTTTGATACCCCGCCTCTCGGCACCACAACATCCAGTTTACTGTATTTCACATGAGCGATGTCGAACATTGAAAAGTCCTTATAAAATCTCTGTTATTAGATCAGTACTTTTCTTATATGACTATTATTGACTTGAACACTGAGAATGTATTTATTAACTTCAGACATTTGAAATATTTGAAATCAGATGAAAACAAACTGTAACGGGCCCTGCCGTGTTATCTATGATTACTATGCCTTACTGTACATTCATAATTTCAGCCGGAGGTAGGTGGTAGGCGTTGCGGAGGAGCAGATTGCGAGTGAGGTGCCTGTTCTAAACGAACTATTCCAGCTGTTATAAAGCATTAAATAAAAAGTAAGCAAGGAATACAGAATGTTTCGTTACGTAACTTTGTTGAGAATGTGGCCATGTACATGTAATACATGGGATCATTTGCAGCGACTTGGTCATTGTGGGGAAAAATAACACCCATCCTGATCGTTTCAATGAAGTTGAATACAGAATATTCATATTTGTCAGTGATTTCATGTCAATTCGGCGAACATAAACATCAATGATGATGATTAAATTAGGATTAAAAATCGGGAGAGCCGGCTCGTTCGTTTTTTCCGACTAAACAACATTATTTAAATGATTACATGTCTTATTTAGCACAGACTATGATCCTATCCGTGACATATGGATCTTAACAACAAAGAAGTTGATTTCACATGACTCCAGTGTGGAACCCCACTGCACCCCCTGGTGGATCAATGATCCATTGCAGCTGGCTTCACAATAATTAAATGTATTTATCACGGGGGCGGTATCAAGTCAGACTGGGGGCCGGCCGGCCATCACGGAACGTGCACGAACCGATCACGACCCTCACATTTTAAACTGTCCAAAATAAGACGCTTCATCTGTAGTGAAAAACTGTAAATTATAGTGTCTGTCCAAAAATTCTTTTTTACTTATAATGAAAACTACCCTTGGATGATGGTAAGGTAGACTAAAAGCTTTAGGAATCCAAAGTACAACATATAATAAGTACCCTGTATCAAGATTGATGCAAAACATGTGACATTTGACCTTTTTAGAGAGATTTAGCAAAAAGAAACCACTTCTGGGGTCATTTGGGTGGATTTTCCATATCTCTGGAACCCCTCGGTCGATTTTGATGGTTGACACCTCTTTCTGACCGTTAGAGCCAATAGAATCGAAGTGGGGGTCCCACACACACTCATTGTGAAAAGAAAAGGTGGGGGCTTCGCGCATGCAGTTTTGCATCAGAGTGAACCTATCTCTAGCTTTGACATCTGGAAACGGAAAAGCAGTTTTATTGCTTATGGATTATCAGAAATCATTTCAAAGGGACACAGACACATTGGATTAACCTATGGATTAACTTCAGCAGCGTTTTTATCGTTGTAATGCCATTGAAGACCACTTTGGAGAGACTACAGAGCCAAGGTAAAAATGTTAGCATTTTTAGCTACCTAGCGTCACCTGTTTTGATGTCCGTTTTTGCTTATAACGTCGCAAATCCGTATAATTCAGTGATAATGTGGGTACCCCTCGATTCTGTGTCACCTCACGATGTGAAACGATGTCATGGATGAAGAGAAGAGATATATAATAAGGTTTTGTGATTGATCTTCGGGGCAGCAAGGTGTTAGCATTTTTCGCTCGTTGCTAATTCAGAGGCTCAGTGTTAGCATTGTGGGTTTTCTTTTTAAAAAAAAAAAAAAAGATCAGTTAGATGAGTTTCTTCCCGTTACATGGATATAAAACATTCATAGTTTTATTAAATGAACATGCACACTGTTTCCTGCAAGATGTTGTGTCAGTGCCCCGGTACCGGGGTCTCTCGGGCTTAACCAAGCCCCCAGGAAGTGCGCCGGACTCAGATGAAAATATTTGTGGTGGCCAAACGGCGGTACTACACTTCCGTTTGGTTGCCAGGCCCGGAAACCCTTTTTCCCATTGACTTCCATGGGGAAAGAGTGGTCTGTAAATCGTTGGATAATTTTTTTTAAACTAAATAAACTACCCAGTATGAACACTTGTATAGCCCTTATTAAAAACATTCGTTCTTCAAGTTGTAAAAATGTGCTAATAACGTTATTCTGAGAGTTATTTCCCTCTGCATTATGAACGCGCATCTAACCCACGGGACCGCGCCGCCCGGCACGTTCATGTTACGTGTTCAGCACTACATGCGTTTATCTTTACCCATGGATGCACAATAAGAACGGACCCATATCGCCTTACTGCCAGCCCACGGAGCTATAATAATGGATATATTGCACATGTTTGCTGTAATTCATCATTTGTAAAATATTATACTACATGGGCTGTATGATGTAAATCTTGTATTAAATAAAGTTAATATTACCGACGTAGATTAACGTCCCTGTAGCTTCTTATTGCACTTGCAATATACCATTAAAGGAGTTGAACGTTGCTGTTTGCTATTTCTATAATACCACGCAGGGATAAGCCAGAGTTTACAACCTTTGCATGTGGGCACAACACATTTTGACCCAGATTAATTAGCTATACCATATGATATCGCCCGAGGAAGTCGTCATACTTATACATATATAAATAAAGATATATGTGTCAAAGCTCTAATCAAATTAACAGTTGTATTAATTATACTTGTATATGTATATATATATATATATATATGTATAAAGCCTGTGTTGTATATTTATACACACAAATGAACAACCTTGTGTGTGTCAAATAACAAGTTGTATTGTAGTGTTTATTTTAGTGTTGTTTTATGCTTATCCACATTTTGATTTCAGAGCACAGGAGAATGCTGGGCACAACATAAAGCTCAACAGTGAAGCTGGCAATGCTGAACAAAACCATCTAGAGTTATAATATTTATTCAGCTGAAAAAGTCAAAGCTCTACGAACATGTAATTAAAAATACATTAGCATTTCAGGTAGAAATCAGCATTTTATATAGAAATTCACAAATATAAGAAATGAAACCTAAAATAGATGTATACCTCTGATGGCTGGCATAGTAGAACTAGGTGAAAAAAATAGTGACAACAATTTTTAATACAATTTATATAGATTAAAAGGTAATATAATATTGATTACAATGATTCTATTAAAAAATCCACCAAACATGATCAACAGGAAAGCCCTCTGAAGGCATGTTATGGTTTGAAAAAAAGTTGAGGATGGGGTCCAGACAGTTAAATCAGGAGAGACTTCATTTTGTTTAAAGAACATTTATTGACACATGCCATATGATAAATGTTAAGTCTTTGGCGATTAGACCCCGATCCTGAAATCGTATATCTAAAGGGGGAAATGCAGCCGTGAGCATATAGGCAACCCCCCGGGGTCTAGACACTGGTGATGATGCTGAAGATCTGGATATGATGAAAGGAGATGGGATGAAGAGGAGGTGTGATGAGGTCTTTGGATTAGCTCTCCTGGCACTGGATATGATGAAAGGAGATGGGACGAAGAGGAGATGTGATGAGAAATGCTGTTTTCACCCCAACCTCTGCTGCTGAATGATTTTATATATTGTTACTAAAAGTGCTTGTCTTTGATATTATAATGATTAGACCAGAAAGTCACTCTTTGTCAGATTTATTTTTTCACATTTTTCCCAGCCACAAGATGATTTCATTCATTGGAGGCCTCAAAGCTGGGTGAAGGTATTGATGCACAGATCAATGCAATCCTTTACAACAGCATTCCACTATGGTTGTCTGTAAAAAAAGGAGAAATAATCTTAAACAAAACAAGTGTCGCAATATAGGGAAACAAACTGTGACAAAAACATATCAATTAGATCAGAATCAGAATACATTTACATTGTTACAGCAGAAAAGAGCCAAAGACAGCCTAATGTTACTTAAAGTATGCATAAAAAAAGTATTAAAGACTAAAAACCAGAAATTATAATAAAAAAAGTTACACATTTTACTAAATACACATCCTGTAACAGTTTGGAGGATTTAGCAGCCTGGTATATTACACAGTTTAAAGGATATGGTGGGATTCTTTTCGGAGTATTGAGGATCGTTTCCCCGACATCGGCGGTGCCTGCTACAGGACAACACGGAACGTGAGCAATTTGGACGCGAGGAGCAGTGCTAGTGGAGCACGCGCGTGAGCTGCGAGCACCAGAGCCTCGCAGGGGCGAAACTGAGGCTCCGTGGTAAACTGTGGTAACGTGAAGAGCCGTTTGGGAGCCGAAACAGCTGGCGCTTTAAGAGAGCCGAGCCAAATGATCCGGCTCACAAACGTAAAAAGACAGTATCTATAAGGGACGACTCAAGTCAAAATTAAACCCCTCCGGCTCTCGGGGTGGACGCCCTCTCAGCCCTGGTCTGGCGGAAACACTGGGCAAAGGGGACGTATGTGTCAGGAGCTCTATCATAAGAATCTCGATGAGGGGGATCACGCTGAGAAAAAAACGCTTTTGTGTATAAGTGCAAACTCATCTGCCAGAGTGGCAGCCTGCTGAAGGGTAGTTACTTTTTGCTCATTTAAGTAAACTACTGTACGCTGGGGTACACCGTTTTTAAATTCCTCCAGCATCATTAGCTCACACATTGAGGTAATGTCATCAGCTTTACAAGCTCTACACCACCTGTCAAAGAGGATTTTCTTCTCCCTCGCGAAGTCCACATAAGTCTGGCCAGGAGTTTTCTTCATGCCGCGAAAACCCTGCCTGTAGGCCTCAGGCACTAGCTCATATGCCCTGAGAACAGCCCCTTTCACATTGTCATACACCAAACTATCCTCGACAGAAAGAGAAGAGCAAGCCTCCTGAGCCTTGCCGACTAGCTTGCACTGTAAAAGAATGGCCCACACATCTTTTGGCCAGCGCAGAGCAGCAGCAATGCGCTTAAATGCACCAAAGTAGGTCTCCACTTCTGACTCACGAAAAACAGGGACCAAAGAAATGTGTCTACACACGTCGAAGGAGGCAATAGGACCAGACTGTGTAACAGCAGAGTCATCCACCACAGCTGCTTGGAGCTCTAGCTAACGCATCCAGACAGCAGTGTCTGCCTCCAGCTTCCTGATCTCCAGCTCCCTCCTGAGCTAAAAATCTCTATCACGCTCCTCCTTCTCCCACTGGAGACGAGCCACACGCACCTTTATTCTGGCATCTAATTTAGAGCCTGTAGGAGAGGACTGGGCCGAAAGCGGGTCAAACTGAGGCGGGTCAAACTGAGGCAGGGGAGGCAGAGCCTCCCCTGTCATCATACTTGCCAACCCTCCCGATTTTCGCGGGAGACTCCCGATTTCACTGCCCTCTCCCGGTTTCCTCCCGGGGTCATATTTCTCCCGCATTTCTCCCGATTTCTGACTAAATCAGATTTACTCACGACTGTTTCCACTGAGGACTTTAATACAGCTACACCATTGTTTGGTTTCCATGGTAGCGCATCTCTTTAGTAGCGCGCGCAACTGAAAGTCTGAGAGGGTGTTCAGCATGGTGGGGAAGATAGTGGTGGTTTTTAATTTCTCCCGATTTCTGAGGTCTCGAGGTTGGCAAGGATGCCTGTCATACTCCAATGTAACGGAAAAACAACTAAAGAAAAACTAAATAGTAATAATAATAAAATGTCTCCACTGATCTGTGTTGTAAGTGTGATTTATGTATGATTCCAATCGCTTTTTATAGTCAAAATCTGCTAATTTGCCGAGCTCCGCTACAACTACGGGGAGCGATGAGAAGTGAGGCAGGGACGTGCTCTGCCTCTCGTAAGCCCACAGTAACTTGCTGGAGCACGGGCACTAATTTAGCGCGGGCACTTATTTTGTGAGCGCGCTCAAGCCAGTTACTGTGGGGTGAGGTGAGGCACAGATGAGCTCTGCCTCACCTCAGAATGCGTCACCCCACAGAAACTGGCTGGAAAGCGGGCCCTAAGCGCATGCCTGTTACCATCTCACTGTATGTCACCAATGTAATGTTTGTAGATCTCTTTATTACATTTATCCTCGCCATCCATAGTTTCTAAATAACTTATTTCACATAGATATGATATTTAGGCTCGCTGGTCTCATCATACAACGGCAATGAAAAAAGCACCAGGGGAGGCAGCCATAACCTCTGCCGCACTGAAGGGGTCGCACGTGAGCCCACAGGTTCTTGTTGCTACTGTAATTCTACGCAGAGACGGTAGACACAAACAACAAACTAGACTTTTGAAACTACAGGAAGATAAGGAGGACTTTTACAAAAAAGTAATAGAGATTGTTGTCCAGAAGGATAGCATGGACTTCATCTTCAAGTCAAGGTAAGACCACAATTGTAATGAAAATTGGATATTACTAAGAAAGAACAATCCAATATTTAGATTGTGGGTATCCTTTTGTTGAACGGTCTGTTTAAAATGAATCCAAGCATCAGACTAAAGAAGCTTTTGAAAATAACCGGATATTTCGATTAAGGTCAAAATATAATATTTGTAAATCTGACTCTGAAAGAGTCAGTGCCTCACCAGCCATGAACCTCACCGCACGTCACTGATAGATATATATTCATTTTTGAAATGCTGTGACACAACAACCTACCACTAATGCTTCACAAACATTGACGCAAGTCTTCCAAATAACAAACTTCCTCAGATCCTGCCTACCACAAACTTACCGAACTATCTTCTGGAGCGTGCCGGGCACGAGGCGATTTTAAAGGCACACATCAGCGGCCGAAACCCTGAAACGCCTGCCCCCAACAGGGACTAAATCCCCACCCAGGATTACCCCGAAAATAAAAAAGGCAAAATAATAACAATATTGATGTGTTCAAATGCTCTTCTAAACAAAACTGAAAGTCCATGAAAAGTTGTCTTTCTGTATTTGTGAATGAAGCGCCATCTCCATCCATTAAATCCTGAAATTGAAAATCTGGCAACGCCCTCTTGGAAAATAGTGGGAGGGCTTAACATTCCCAGATACTGGTCTTAGGCAGGTAGCAGGCAGGAAGCTGTAAACTGGAGTCTGAAATAAGCTGCTACATCTGTAAATGATCCATCAGGGTTTCTTCCTTTGTAACTATAGGACACGGTTCCCCCGTAGTGATGTGATGCAGACGCCAGTGAGACCAGCTGAAACAGGAGCAGCAGAGCGAATTCACCTCTGTCTCCAAGTATCTTCTCACATCCACCTGCAGCATCCTTTTATACACACCTGTTCAAACACCCACAACTACACTACTGACCTTACTGACTAATGGCCCGCTTTTTTTTGCTTTTCCACTAGGGGTAGTTACGACTCAGGGCTACTTGTTCACCTTTTTTCTGGCCCTCCAAAATCGAGGTTCTTACCGGGCCAACAATCGGGCTGAATATGCTAAACTAGTGACGTAAACACTCTCGACTGCTGAATGGTCAGAGAGAATCGCTGGCAAGGGGGCTAGAACAAAATGAACATATTTTACCGTGATTTAATTGTAATACACGTTTCAAAATGATGCCGAAGTAACAACATACTGATACCGGTAAGTAAAAACCATGAATTAATGCTTTGACAAGTCTGCAGACAAGTCGGCAGGCAAAAAACCTTTTAAAATGCGTGTTTTCTGAATGGAGATCGGCTAAGCTAACGTTGTATATGCTCCGACCGTCCACACTCACAACAACGACCTACAGACATAAATAAACCAGCGACTGTATTTGCCATGACACAGTCTGTAGTTTGTACTTGTTTCACTTTTGTCTAGTTTCTGAACAGATATGAGGATCTGTGAGCTCTGAGTGCTAACAGCTAACGGCTGATGTTGGTTTTGTTTCGCATTGAAGATGACGTCATGGCTCCGCCTACACTGCGTTCTTATAGTTACTGCCCCAGCTACTAAACTGTCATGGAAACGCAGCATAAAGTGAGCCTGGCCTACCAAGGCCTAACTACATCGTACTAAGCTGTGCGAGGCCCTGCAGTGAAAAGCGCCATAACACACCTCATTGTGGCAGCTTTTTTTGTTTGCTGATTTAAGATAAGACAAGATAAGATGGACCTTTATTAATCCCCGTGGGGAAATTCAGTTGTACAAAGCAGCAACAGGGTAAGCGTGAAAAAACAGGACAGCAAAGATTCACACAGATTAATAAAATCAAAACTAAAATCAAGAAAAAAAAAATTAAAATAATAATGATAATAATAATAAAAGACTATGAAATAGGAGATGAGTAAAAATAAGAGTAAAATAACTGTCAGCATATATACATATTTTTTTAACATTTTTGACCCCTTGTTGTGCAGCCTGATGGCTACAGGCACAAAGGACTGTCCGAGGCGCTTGGTGCGTTGTGGAGGGATGAGTCTGTGGCTGAATGTACTCCTCATCTTCACTAGCTCTGCATGGAGTGGGTGGGAGGGGAGGGGTTTTCTAGGACAGTGGTTCCCAAACTGTGTGCCGCGGCACACTGGTGTGCCGTGAGGCAAGTCCGGGTGTGCCGTGGGATTTTGTGACAACCATACGTGATTATTGCAATATACAACTACACAAAAATAATTATTTTTTAATTTACTATATCAGTACTTTGTATGCACTCATTTCATAATACAGAGGCAAACTCTATACCTAAAAACAATTATTTTAATAAAAATCCTCACGGAACCCCATATTTCGCAGGTAACGCAGTTGCAGGTGGGAATTATACGACCGTGACACACCGAAGGCTGAAGGACAACATTAAAACAAAGAAACACGCAAGAGGGAAAATGGAGCGCTTTCTTGTGCGGAGCAAACCACCAACCACCAGTGCAGAGATTGCCGAAAACCCACCACCGAAAGAAAAGAGGAAAAAAACTGTCAGCAGACAGTATCATGACAGTTACCTGTCTTATGGCTTCAGTTGGACCGGGGATGGCAACAATCCTCAACCCGAGTGCGTCGTCTGTCAGGAGAAGTTAGCTAATGCGAACATGGTTCCAAGCAAGCTGAAGAGGCACTTGGAAACCAAACATCCCTTCCATGTTCAGAGAAACTTGGCCTACTTCATAAGAGCGCGGGATCTGAACCAGAGGCAGCAAGACCGTTTGTTGGATTGTGTGAAAGTGTCTGAAAAGGCAATGGAGGCTAGTTACATGCTAGCGGAGCTCATTGCAAAGCAGAAGAAACCTCACACAATAGCGGAGACACTCATCCACCCGCTTGCAAAAAAATTGTAGGTATCATGCTGGGTCCAGATGCCGCAAATGAGCTATCCAAAGTGCCGTCGTCTGATAATACCATCAAAAGAAGAATCGACGACATGTCAGAAGACATTGAGCAACAATTGACAGAGAAACTGCAGGCGAGCGGCATGAAGAACAACAGGAGGTCACGGCTCTCTGTTGAACAGGACTTGCGAGTGGCCCTCTCCTCAGTGCCACCAAGGATTAAAAAAATCTGCGCGCCCCAACAGGCACATGTATCTCACTAATTTGTAAGTCGGCAAAAATATTTACAATAGCACATGTTTCTATGCTGATTGCTGAAATGTTATATTTATAATTTGTAGTTCAGGACCATGGACAGTGCAGCTTCCTTGCATTGACAGTTCTCTGTGCTGAATTTCTGCTGAGTTTCCTTTGCCTCATTTTTTATTGTGTGACCTGTCTGGTTTAAATGAGTGTGTTGCTGCTTTGATGAAGCCTAATTTCATAAACTTTCAAATTAATTGAAATATTTCGTTAATAAATATTTCATTAGTAATATAGTTGTCTTTGTCACATTTTATTTGGCATTAGTAAATAATTATGCACATTTACAGATATTTTACATGATATGAGTGATAACACGTGTTATACGGGCTATTTTGCACAATAGGTGTGCCTTGAGATTTTTTTTTGTCCTTTCGTGTGCCTTGCGCCCAAAAAGTTTGGGAACCACTGCTCTAGGATGCTGCCGAGCTTCCTCCTCGTCCTCCCAGTTGTAAAAATGCAGGAAAAACGCAGATTTTTCAAAATGGCCGAATTCCTGGGGGCCGGGGCTAAAGGAAGCCAATTGGAAATATGTCTGCAATTACATGAGGAATGTCTGTGTCGGGCACCTAGCGAGGTGTTCCAGGCACGTCCAGCTGGGAAGAGACCAAGGGGTAGACCTAGGACCAGGTGGAGGCATTATATCTCTTCGCTGGCCTGGGAGCGCCTTGGGATCCCCCAGTCAGAGCTGGTTGATGTGGCCAGGGAAAGGAAAGTTTGGGGCTCTCTGCTGGAACTGCTACCCCCGCGACCCGACCACGGATAAGCGGGAGAAGATGGATGGATGGATGGATGTCTTTGTCAAATTTCATGAATATTGGAGAAACTGTATGCGACTACCACACATTAGGGGGCGCTACTGAGCTGTTTTAATAAAAAACATCAGCCCCCTATGGACCAGGATGAAAATGCTTTGGTATGCCTATTTTCCAAGACAAACTGAACATATCCACAAAAATGTGTGATAATTGGATAAATCGTTGATAAGTTGTGAGCATTTCTTTCTATGCCATGCCTTTTTGCGAAGACGTTTTGATTAATGGCGGCCACGTTTTTTTACTGACCTTGCACATTTCTTATGGATACATATGTGACCCCCCACTGATGATGTATGACACATTTGGTGTTGACAGATTTTCATAGGGGGCGCTAGACAGCCAGCGTTCAACTTTTGAGCAATGTCAATGCATTTTTTATTTTCTGCACCAGACCTGACGTCCGTGCAAATTTCACAACTTTCCGAACATCGGAAACTGCCACCCAACAGGGAGGACTTCATCACGGCCCAGCAAGGAGACTAAACTCTTTCTTAATGCTCACTGCTTATCATTCTCTGGTGCTATCATTTGCTCATGACAGGCAGGGGTTTCACAACTACCAATATTTACTAGTCAACAAGTTTTGTTACGTCATAATAAAGACACACAAAGAGAGGTGTAAAACTGTATTTTGTATTGCAATGCATACAGTTACGTTAAACACTGTAACAAAGCAGCATTTTAATTTGTGTTACATGCTGTTACATGGCTGATTAAATTAAAAACAGTAACTGGACTCACCAAATCTACTGCAAAAACTCTGTTAAGAACATAAATGCAACGTAAATCCAGTGCGCATTGCGCAACACTTTACTCGCTGTCACTGTCCTCCTCGATAACGATGTCCACCCTTCCAGGTTTTTTGGTTTGCGTTAAGGAAGACCAAAGCATCAACATGTGAGGGAAGGAGGCTTGATCGCTGTCGGGTGACAGTGTTGCCTGCCAGGGAAAACATCCGTTCACTTGGGGTGCTGGTGTAGCCAGGTAGCTCCTGGAAAGCTTGGCTAAACGGGGGAAGCGGTTCGCGTTTTGTGCCCACCACTTCAGAGGGTTATCCATTGTGGGGATATGGGGTGTCTGCTGGCAGTAATCCCGTAGCTCATCCGCACCACTGTTGACCCGTGTTTTCTTATTGCTCTCGAAATGAGGTCCAAACAGCTGTTCAAAGAGGGGGTGCTAGTGGAGCACGCTCATGAACTTTTAGCGCCGGAACTAAAACTGAAACTGTAGAGTGCATAGGTGCGGCGCATTTGCGCATAAGATGAGGACCCCTGAATGTCGGACGTGTTTTGCTGGAGCATTTTGCAGCACCTCAGCGCCAATGTCGGCATCCTCATCTCCCACGTTTGCCTCCATTTTGTTCACGACTAGATGACTAGGGCCTACAGCGCCGACTAGTGGTAGAGGTAGTCGACTAGTCGAATAGTCGATTAGTTGGTGAAACCCCTATGGTTAGGTCACATTGGGGTCAGATAGAGTACTCAGACACTTATTTTCCACCAGGACTCAGGTCTGACATCAAACCAACACACTCTCTTCAGTCTGCGTACAAATGACACGACTTTACACATTGGAAATGCGTGCAATAGATACGCAGAAGTCCGATTTTGCGTGCATATGATACGCTAACCATTCCCATTGAGATCTGAGGCCGAGTTTTGCATGCATATGATACTCCGACGTCACGTTTGTTATGAACGTATCTCAAATACGTTTATTTTCAACATATCTTTGCCATTTATTGTCTTGCTTATAATAATGATAATAGTCATTTATAAATATCATTTTAGAGCACACATTTGAAATCGAGAATCGGGCTCGATATATGGTTAAATTAAAATCAGTAGGCGAGACTGTAATTTTGCCAGCTGTTACTCTCATGAGCGAGGCAGAAAATAATAGTTTTATCATGCCAAAAAGCTGCTGTGTCGTTTATTGCACCTCAAACATTAAAACAAATCCAGAGTTACGTGTTTCTGTACTTCCTCTAAGAAGAAAGGACAGTAACAGAAGAGCTCTGTGGCTTCAGGCTTGATCGCCGTTCAAATGAGCGTTGGTTTCCACAAAAGTGGTGCACCTGTAAAGTGACGTCGATTTTACTCTCATCTATTATTCAAAACCATTCTATTTATTCTAACGTAAATTACATGCCAGTGTTTTATCTTTTTATTTATTTGTTTTTATTTTAAATCGTATAATGTCGTACTTTTTTGCCGTCTGTGAGGAAAATAAATAGGGCTTAGAGCCTCAAAATACTGAAATCTGTATTTTTTTAAATATTTTTTTCCTTCTAATTTGCTATTCTTTTCTAAATAACACACTGTTATTTACTCAACAATAACACACAATTATCCTTGTTTTTATTTATTCGTTTAATTCTATAATCTTGGGCTTTTTAGCATGCTTTTTAGCCGTAAATAAAGTCACCGGAAACAGACGTAGGCCTATAAGGGACATTTCGAGGGATACACACACCACACACCCACTGAACTGATTACCCAAGATCCTCAGCTTGAAGCTCGTTGATTGTATGTTTTAGCCGCAATGCACGTTGGGATATGTTGTTAATGCGATATGATATCCGAAAACATTTAAAAAAAAAGAAAATAATACTTTACTCCGAGTGTTCTTGCTTTTCTCTTTGAAAGTCATCACATAACGGCATTGTAATACACGGTTCGGCTGCATTAAATATTACACATCTGCCGTAGTTCTTTATTTATAGAGCCCTGATGAGAAGACTTCTGGACAAACTTGAGGAACTGCCGCCAAAACTGAATATGTGACGTGGATCATAAATATATCAACAATTAAACAACACCTTACATTTATTTTCACAAAATACGTCTCCTTGCAGTATCAATAGTAATTCAGCTGACTTTTATATTTGATCCAATTGGTAGATAGGTTATATTTACACCATAACGGTGCACAGCTGATAGAAAAGGACTTGTAGTTTTTAAAGATATTACTGATTTTCTTTGAATATAAGAAATACTGAGAAATACTGAGTTGAGTTGAGTCAGGAGTTTTGGGTGATGGGAGACACATCTATGGAATCACAATTTCAATAGCTTACCATTAAATGACGGATATACCTTTCTGTGTCTGATGTTTTACAAATCAGATATTAATGTGTAGAAGTAAAACATGAGAAATAATATAGCAATATCCTGTAAAATTATGTAAAAACATGAATAAAACTACACATCTTCAGATGTTATACATACATAAGTGTCCTACACTAATAATACAAAGTTATTATTAGTATGCTGTGTGTACCTTGTGTGCACCGCCTAGTGGTTAAAGCACGTTATTGAATTATTGTTGTTGAATAATGTTATTTTATGAAAAAAATATTAAGAGTACATACTTTCATAGGGGGAAAGTAGAAGGTCAATGATAGAAATATAGAATATAAAAAATCAAGAAGATACTGTAAGTGATCTCTACAATAAAACAGTTTAGTTGCCGGATGTACAAAGATATTAATATAAGGATGTGCAAAACAGACAAACTAATTAACCTTTATTAACACATTAAAGAATACTTTAGGTTAAGGTCTTCTTTTAAATAAGAAAAAAGCTTTGGGGGTATTTACAGATAAATATTAAGCCTGACAAAGTACTTAACGTCTAATATATTGCTTTCCTGCAATGTTAACTGTGTTGAAGCACTTATTTTAACTGATATTATACACATTAATTATACTCTTATGTATGTAGATAGAATAAGAAATGTGCAGAATATGACAGTTTAATGGTGGAGGTATACACACATATTGATAGATGTCTTGTAATGCACTGTTGAGGAACCTGTGACCCAAGTTTTTCATTCATTGCATAACTACACCGTAGTTTTGTATATGATATGTCAATAAACCTTAGAAAATCTTGAAATCTTGAAAGGGATGTGCAAAATAGCCATTATATACAGTTTTTATAAGGGACCTATCATGCAAAATGCACTTTTGTACGTCTTTTATACATGAATATGTGTCCCCGGTGTTCCAGGGAACTCACCAAGTGTCAGAAAACACTACCCTCTCTATTTTCCTCCATACCCAAATCTCTAAAAAAGGGGCTGCAACGGATCTGATAAAAACTGATCCAGATTTGAACACTTTACTGACGTCAGGAAAGTGGCGCTACGGCTATTGGGCCAACTCTCCACCTATCAGGGGAATGTGGGGTTGGGCCACGGCCGGCCATTGCCGCTCGAAAGCGCTGGAGACGCTGTAGTACATATGCCAGGCCTGTAAGTGGCGCTGTAGTCTGCCATAAAAGCAGCGAAGAAGACTTGGTTACCATGGTTACCCTTCTGTTTATTCTCCGCTGTGGCTTTCTTTCTCCCTCCCCAAGGCAAGCGTTTGCTCCTTCTGCTGCTTTAATTCAATGCAATCCCTCCCCGTCGAGGCAAGCACTGTAATTCTCTCCGGTTAGTCCACCAGCAGATGACAAACACCCACCTCTTCACCTCTTCCAAGGAACGAGGGGACCGTGCGGCAGAGTTTCAGTTTCAGTTTCTTTCGCCGGTCAAGATGTCCGTTAAAGTTTAAATCTTCCGGACAAAATTAGAAAAGTTCCGGTCAAAGGTCTTCTTTGTTATTTATTGAGCTTTAAAACAAATGAATAATGACTCTATATAATAAAACACGGAGGACGGAGATCTCTTTTTCTCCCCCTCTTCTGACAGCCCAGCAGCTGATCAGAGCGGCTCCCCTTTCCTGCAGGGGGGCGTGGTCAGCTGCAGCTCACAAAATCAGACCCGTAGACAGCAAACAACACATAGAGCGAAATGAGGCATGGCTAAAATGCATGATCTGTTTGGTATTTTGAAAACAGAAACGTATAAATATACCTTATATAGGTATGGCCCTACAATATATCATTTAAATATAGCATGATAGGTTTCCTTTAACTATTAGTAGAGAATAACGAGTAATGAATATACTTTATAGAGATCTACAGATAAATGTTTAGTCTTCTCAAGCACCAACTATCAAATATCTCTCCTGATTGTTGGCACTTTTACTCAGGTGTAACTAAAGTCTGCTTTAAGGGTTGTTTATATTTCACATCATTAATCAGAATCTGCAAAGTAACTAAAATAAATGTAGTGGAGTAAAAATAGGTTAACCTCTGAATTGTAGTGGAGTAGAATTACAAAGTAACAATGAGCTGTCATGTGGGTATATATTAATGTTAGCGATTTTCACCCATTTATTAATTACATGTTTTAAATTTGTACACACCAATTTGTTTCCTATCGCCTAAACCTCCAGGGCTGTACACAGTTTAATACTGTCAACTTCTAATTTTGGGAAAAACGAAAAGTCTTTTAAAACTACAATTCCCAGCAGAGACGGGCCATAGAACATGTTGCGAAACACAATAGCCAGCATGTGTACTTCTGGGGGGGCGTTCGAGTCCTGTTTTGAATAGTCTGCCGTGGTTTCGTTCCACATAGGGTAAGAGCTTTGACGCTCGGCGTAACCTTGGCGCACTGCCACTCCAACATCCAATCCCAGAGCTTGAAGATTAATCACGGGGTTTTTCAACGGGACTGTAGTCCCAAACGATAGCTGGGGATTATGGGTAGTGTAGTGTCTTCGGCCATCCTAAACTCAGATTTTTTTTTCGGATATCATATCGTATTAACACCATATCCCAACGTGCATTGCGGCTAAAACATCCAATCAGCTTCAAGCTGAGGATCTCGGGTAATCAGTTCAGTGGGTTTGTGGTGTGTATCGCTCGAAATGTCCCTTATAGGCCTACGTCTGTTTCCGGTGACTTTATTTACGGCTAAAAAGCATGCTAAAAAGCCCAAGATTATAGAATTAAACGAATAAATAAAAACAAGGATAATTGTGTGTTATTGTTGAGTAAATAACAGTGTGTTAATTAGAAAAGAATAACAAATTAGAAGGTAAAAAAGATTTAAAAAAATACAGATTTCAGTATTCAGTAGCCCCATTTCTTTTCCTCACAGACGGCAAAAAAAGTCCAACATTATACGATTTAAAATAAAAACAAATAAATAAAAAGATAAAACACTGGCATGTAATTTACGTTAGAATAAATAGAATGGTTTTGAATAATAGATGAGAGTAAAATCTACGTCACTTTACAGCCCCGCCCACTTTTGGGGAAACCAACGCCGTCAATTGAATGGCGATCAAGCCTGAAGCCACAGAGCTCTTCTGTTACTGTCCTTTCTGTTAAAATCACTGTTACGGATTGCGGAAAAGGTAGGACCCAAAAGCAGACTACAAAAAAGGTAAAGGTCTATAAACAAAAGCGAGCTTTATTTAAAAGCTGAAAAAACAAAAACATGGCATGAATCGAAAAACATAGATAGTGCAAGGTAAAACACACAAAACTGACCGTGACCAACATGGAGGGAGACAGGAGAAACAAACAATGAACCGACGGGGAAACACAGGAAAAGACAAGACTAAATACAGAGAGGGGTAATCACGGGACAAGAAACACCTGGGCAGGGGAGGTAGAAACACAAGGGCAACAGGTGAACACAATTAGACAATCAAACACAGGAGGAAAAACACAGGAAGGCAGACAAGAGACATGAGCCTCGTCTCAATACCCCTCCTCGACTCCTCCTTTCCCTCACTCGCGTCCCTTCCTTGCGTCTTAGCTCCGCCTCCGTAAGATGCGAGCGAGAGACACGAGGAGGTGACGCGAGGACAGAGGAGTCCTCAGGTATTAATTGGGATGTCCTCGTTCACTCAAACGTCACTCTTAAACGACGTCTGTTAATGATGACATGTGCACAGCTGTATCCCCTCTCATTGGGCTTAACTGAATAACCCCTTAGAACTGGACCATTTATTGTTAAATATGTATTTAAATTATGAATCTGTCTCTTTTTAGTCAAGGAATTCAATGAATGATGGTTGGTCCTGCTTTTGTGTTCCGTTTTGGTGTAAAATGTACTTTTCAATAAAATTATAATTATAATAATGTGAAAGCCTTTACTCTGAAAATGTGTGTCCTGTAGATCCCCACATTTACCACAAACCCACATTCACCACAAACCCACATTCAGGACTGTGAATTTTAAATAATTTAACTCCTGAATATCTTAACACAAAACAAAACAAATAATTTGTATTTATCAAGATCTAGCCATTTATGAAATAGCTTTCTTAATAGCTATGTTTTAGTGACGTTCAAGATCATTAAACATGACTTAAATTGTTAGTATAACCTTAAGAAATGAATTGCACATAATAATTCCCACGGAGCTGTGAGCACTTATACATTTATGTGACGCTTTTCCACTCATTCTTCCAGTTCTCCGTTTTCCTGTGTTGAAATCGACCAGCTGTGAAGGTGGGGGCGGGGCTTTTATACGTGAGTAGTGAAAACACTTCCGCGTAGTCTGCTCTCGTGTATCCTCCCTTTCGTCTCCTCCCGCACCCCTCCTCCCTCACCCCTCCTCGACTCCTCCGTGTGCATTTCAGCTATTGGGACGTCCTTCAAAATGGCGTGTCTTGATCGATTTCCGGGTCAAGTCCCGGAGGAGGGGAAGAGAGGAGTCGAGGAGGGGTATTGGGATGAGGCTAGGGAGAACATAACCACAAAACAACACCCATAACAAGACATACAAAACTAAAAACGTGACAAAACATCAAGATCGTGACACTTTCTTCTTAGAGGAAGTACAGAAACACGTAACTCTGGATTTGTTTTAATCTTTGAGGTGCAATAAACGACACAGCAGCTTTTTGGCATGATATAACTATTATTTTCTGCCTCGCTCATGAGAGTAACAGCTGGCGAAATTACAGCCTCGCCTACTGATTTTAATTTAACCATATATCGAGCCCGATTCTCGATTTCAAATGTGTGCTCTAAAATGATATTTATAAATGACTATTATCATTATTATAAGTAAGACAATAAATGGCAAGATATGTAGAAAATAAACGTATTTGAGATACGTTCATAACAAACGTAACTTGGGAGTTAAGGCTGAAAATGTAATAATGACATTTAGCATTATTATGATTGGGCGGCACACATTTCAATCAAGTTTTAAATCATAATGCAGTACATGAAAGAGGAATCACTTGTAAAGCCAAGTAGTAGTACATATCCCGCTTCAATCTCATTAGTATGCATACAAAAGTGACAGGTCACACCTTCTAAGTCCCGCCCCCTAATTATGTTAATGACCCCCCTTTGATATGCTAATGAGCCCCTTTGTTCGAGGTGTTATCGCGTACAGGTGTGACATCCTCCCCGGTAGCCCCCACCCCCATCAGCCCACCCTCCTCCCCCTCACATACAGGTGCTACATCCTCTCAGGTACCCCCCACCCTTCTCAGCCCCCACCCTTCTCAGCCCCCACCCCGCTCAGCCCCCACCCTCTCAACCCACCCCTCCTCATCCCCCTCCTGTCCGGTCAGCAGGGCCGTTACAGTTTAAATCTTACGGACAAAATTAGATATGATTCGATATTAAACAAACTAATTATAGTAGATTAATTAACTATTCAAACGTGTACAGTAATTTATAATAACACGGGAATAATAAAA
The DNA here is from genome assembly GCF_902827165.1 of Trematomus bernacchii. Lineage (NCBI taxonomy): Eukaryota > Metazoa > Chordata > Actinopteri > Perciformes > Nototheniidae > Trematomus > Trematomus bernacchii. The sequence goes on from NW_022987772.1 coordinate 813,672, forward strand.
CGGGGGCGCTCTCCCTCCTCTCATGACAACACGCCAGTATCATGCAGCTCGCGGGTCCAATAATGAGTGACTCGACAGTAAAACTAAAACATATCTATAAATAGTTTAGGTAGTTTGAGAGGTAATTAAAATAGCTACGTGTGATATCTACGAGTGTGTTTTGTTCCGCTCACCGCATGCAGAGATGCATGTCGAATAGTCCGCAGCACCGGGGTCTCCCTCCGTCAGCAACAACGGGTCTACTCCGTCAGATTAGACGTTACTAGCGTTTATGTCCATGCATAATCAGCCCCTATAGGACATCTTTTGTCTGTCACACACTATTCTTGTATGTCACATAAGAGGTGCAACTGATGCGGTATTGCGCTAAAGGGGGTATCATTCTGGCCGGAGAGATTTCCCTCCACACACACACACACACACACACACACACACACACACACACACACACACACACACACACACACACACACACACACACACACACACACACACACACACACACACACACACACATACCCGTATTCCCCTCCTACCCCGCTTTTTTTTTTTAAATAAGAGTTGGGTTAATAACTAAGGAGGCTCTCTTGAAGTGTACGGATGGGTCACACACTATTCTTGTATGTCACATAAGTGATGCAACTTTAGATACACTTTTGAAGTAAGCACCACTCTACAACTGGTAGAAAGTTAAGTACTTTGTATGGAATTGGGTTTTCTTTAGAGCTGTTTTCAGTGAGACAATGCAGTTTCTGATCATTTTAAGTTTCAAGTTTCAAGGCTTTATGGCATATGCCCATTAGCTACAGTGTAGATATGTCAATGAAAAACATAGGTCACAGGCTCCTCCAACAGTGCACATAAAACAGATAAAATACTGCAATTTGTGCGTAATTCTCTCACAAAGGAACTGTAAGATACACGTTTATGTATGGAAAACTATATAACTTGGTAAAATATTCATTCATTTGTAATGAATTGAGTTTTCTTCAAGAATCAAACTCTAAATGGAGAGTTTGTGATTTTAACACTGTTTCGATGAAACAATGCAGTTTTGATAACTTGACTAACATTACTTTTTTTAAATATATGTTTTTAGATGCTTTACTTTTGATTTCTTTCATATTATTTTAACACAACATTACTTTTTTCATATTTTTTCAACATACTGTGATATATATATATATATATATATATATTTTTTTTTTTCTCTCCATTATATTTTTGAATATACAGTGATTTGTATCAAAATACAACATGCAACTATTACATTATACAATATTATGGCTTTTTGCGATATTTTCAACACAATATACTTTTTTTTTTTTTGTAGGGCTTCAGGATATTGGGCATGTCATGCATAAAACCGATGTAATCTTTCCTGAAACTGAAGTGCTGTCCGTTTTACAAACAAGTTATCTTTCTGCTTCTTCAACCTCTGAATTTTCCTCCCCCGTCCCTCTTACCTCAGCCATCACAACAGCAATCAAGTCAGATCTGTGAAATTAAACACCTCTTCCCAAAGCGTGACTTCCCTATTGAGGGAGTGGGGCAGTGGGGTCTAACCCGATTTGGCCAAATATACTAACATGCAGAACATATGGTATGTTTGAAAAAAGACTAACCATCTATCCAGTTCAAGCTGTCTTTAAGATGTGACATTGCGCTCTGACTTTTTCCCGTAAAATCGTGACAAACTATTACTTATTAAATTTGACCTCATGCTGCTTGGTTGAAAATGATAGATGAGCATTTACCAACAGATCAACGCGCAATCAACCCATACAGGAGATCTCTCTCTACACATTAATGCTTTTTGCTTTTGTTTTTGTTACTAAGATACTTTTTAGCCTTATGATAGGATGAACTTAAGCTGTAGTCAATAAAGACATGTTTAATAGAGTGTTGCTGTTAGAGAACATACCTGCGCAGCACTCCACCACGTCTTGGCTTTGGCTTCATGGCCTTCACTGTCCTCTCCCTTTGAGTTTTTTCAAAGGCTGGGATACATTTTTCCAAATGATCACTTGTTACCTGGTAACAAACATATGGTTATATAACCTTAAAGAACTAACAAAAAATAATTAAGTATTTGCAATGCATAAACATAGAAGTTATCACTGTCAATATTATTCACCTGGGCATTAGTGGGCTTGAGGGTCTCAGGGAGCGTGGACAAAGTGACTTGTCTCTGTATTTGAGGATTCTCAGTGCAGGCACTAACAGGAAGCTGCTGTGCATTAGTGGAGAGTCCTCTGAAGGCAGCTGTTATTTCATTCACGCACTCATCTGTTACCTGCTGACTCCTCATAGTAAGTCTAGCCAAGTCAGCTGTTAAGTTGTCCATACCATCGCTTGATAACTGGTAACTTTTGATTGACAGTCCAGCCATGGCAGCTGCCAACTCGTCCATATAATTCTTAAGAACGTGGTGACAATACTACAAAAAAGTGTATATATTAGGTCAGTTAACCTTGAAGAGCTAAACAGTTCAAGTGGTAAGTAACTAAGTATTTGCAATGAATAAACATAGAAATGATCACTGTCATATTATATAATCACTTAATATGGAGATAAGTAAAACTGACACAGACAGTTTAAACTGCTTGTTAAAACGCTATTGCTTATTGTGTTTTCTCAGCACACTAACATAAATAAGGATGTATAATATAAAAAACTAGAAAACGATATAGTATTTTCAAGTCTTACTTTAGTATGGTAAAATTAAGAATAAGTCACATTAAAGTGTGTCATGATTTTCCGTAAAAAAGTCAAGTATAGTTTGTCAAAAGAATATGAAAAAATCATTTTGTAGAGTAGTATGTTGAAAATCTCAGTGTTTAACTGAACACACCTACATGTGATAACGCCTCGAACAAAGGGGTAATTAGCATACAAAGGGGGGTCACTAGCATCAGTGCGGGAAAGGTGCTACGGGAATGAACTTTGAGGAGGGGGAACTTGTAAGAATTTCCAGCTTTTGAAGACAATTATATGGTACCCGTCCTTACAGCTAAACAAATCCTATGCCAGGTATTCAACAGACCACAAGAAGCACAAGAAGCCCCAGAAAGGATTACATTCAGAGCTAATAATGGTGAAACCGAAGAAGAAGCAAAGCAGATTATAATCGTTGCGGGTGAAAGGATAGAGAATTTGCAAGTGATGTTAATGCACTTATCTGATATAAAAAATGCATTCATTTACTTCCAAGAGACCCCTAAACATCTACTTGGGCAATGTGAATTGAACGATAAACCGATCACTGTAAATGAAACGCAGAGAGAGGCAGCAGTGCAAATCGTTAAGTCTATTGCCTTGTATGCACTACGACATTAACTTGGTCAAATGTAATATGTCTTTCTGAAGATGTGGCGAATGGTGTGTTTTTCAATTAAACAACCATAACAAATGAAAATGTGTTTTATTTTTGCTTTCATATATAGTAATAGTATTAACTCCTCTGACTAGACTGTACTAAAATAAGACGTTTCACTGTTAAATAAAAATGGAAGTAGAAAATCGAGATAATGATGAGGCTCGTTATGTATCCAGTAACTATGAACAGCAGTTTGAAAATGTTATTTAACCGTTTAACTCTAATTGACAAATCTAAAATAGCCTCTAGCTTATCTATAAGTTTGTGATTTTAACACTTATTCACTGACACAAGGCAGATTATGGCTTTTTTCTCTTGCCAAGATACTTTTAGACACACTCTGAGGTATGCAAAACCTTAAAACTAGAAAATGAAGTACATTGTCTGATTAGTTTTTTCGTAAAGACTGTTTCTCTAAAAGGCAAGTTTGTGATTTTTAACACTTATTTACTGACACAAGGCAGATTTTGACTTTTTTTCTCTTTTCATGTGTTACCAAGATACTTTTTTAGATACACTTTTATGTATGCAATACTTAACAAAGGGGTATAATATGAAGTACTTTGTAAGGGAATGGGGGTTTCTTTAATACCCCTTTTTTTATTTCTAAAAAACACTTGTACAGTTAAATAATGTAGGTTTTTCTCTGATATTCTAGTTATTTTCAGCTACCAAGATACTTTTGTTGATACACTTTTATGTAGGAACATTTGGCAACTGGTAGAATGTCAATTATTTTGTAACAAAAATGTATTTTCTTAAAGACTGTGACTCTAAAAGGGAAGTTGGTGATTTTAACACTTCTATTTTTCCCCCGTTGTCTTTCACTTACTGTTTTGATACAGTTGTATGTATGACAACTTTACAACTGGTAGAAAGTTAAGTACTTTTTCTTTCATATTATTTTAACACAACATTACTTTTTTCATATTTTTCAACATACTGTGATATATATATATATTTTTTTTTCTCTCCATTATATTTTTGAATATACAGCAAACTCCTGGACTACTATCGTCACCACCATTGTGGACACCCACATATTGCTGTACTACTGCTGCTGATGTTACTCCTGGGGCCAAGACGTCTCTGTTTCTGAACATAGTGAAATCGGAGTTGGTTGATATTCTGGAGAGGGTGCTGCATCGGTACAGAGAAGAAATCTGCAATGGATGTCGAGTCAGCCACCCCAGTCAGAGGCAACACGATTGTCTGAATGACATTCCAGAATATTTCTTCAGAAACAATTACAACGCGTTAATGAAAAGACTTTGGCTCGCCGACTTCATTACTGTGATTGACCAGAGTCTTAATGATAAAAACATTTACACGGCTGAATGGAGGATCCAAGGCGCTTCGGAGGCTTTTCTGCACAACCTCAAAAACTGCAGACGCCTCAAGGAGAGACTTGAAAAGATCCATGCCGAGCTGGATGGAGAAGAAGAAGACTAATAACCAGCGGTTGATTGAAGCCAGGGATTTTTATTTTATTTTTTTTTTCCGATACTTTGACTTTTCTTTAAAGTAAAATTTAAAAAAAAAAGGGATAACTACTATGGAAAACAATCTGTATATATTTATCAGAATGCAGTCAATACCTGTTTAATAAGTGTGTTGTTGATGACGATTGAAAACAGAATGAATAGTGATCCCCGTGTAAACAGAATGGCTGAAGTTTGTAAACTAGAAGACATTTTGGATATCGTTCATTCTGGCAGTACTATTCCGGGTCATTGGGAAACGATTGTAAACGAAACATTTAAAGTGGTACTGGAATCTTCATTTTCCGAAACATTCTGTAACATTAGTCAAGTCATAGTATAGTTTGACAAAAAGATCTTGAAAAAGTCATGACATTGTGTGTTGAAATGGTTTTGAATAAACACATCAGTATTTAAAAAAGTAAAATTGTATCAAGTGCATCAGACAACTCAAATTACTCCATTTGAACCATATTATAAATAAGTAAAGAATGGTCATAGTATATAGCAGGGCTGTTTAATAGTTTTCTGTGTTCTGTGTTTCAGTGTGTCAGTGTGTGAGTGTTTCAGTGTTCTGTGTTTCAGTGTTGCAGTGTTTCAGTGTTGTGGGTGTCAGTGTGTCAGTGTTGCAGTGTTGCAGTGTTTCAGTGTTTTGTGTGTCAGTATTTCAGTGTGTCAGTGTTTCAGTGTTTCAGTGTTTTCAGTGTTTTGTGTTTCAGTGTTTCAGTGTGTTTGTGTTTCAGTGTTTTCAGTGTTTTGTGTTTCAGTGTTTCAGTGTGTTTGTGTTTCAGTGTTTTCAGTGTTTTGTGTTTCAGTGTTTCAGTGTTTTTGTGTTTCTGTGTTTTTGTGTTGCAGTGTTTCAGTGTTTTCAGTGTTTTGTGTTTCAGTGTTTCAGTGTTTTTTGTGTGTCAACGATCAAAATCGAGCAAGGGGGGCCAGAGATATAGAAAAAAAAACATTTTCACCCAAATCACCTCAGAGGTGGGGTGGTTTTGGCTAAACCTCTCTAAAAAGGTCAAATGTCACTTGTTTTGCATCAATCTTGATACAGGGTACTTATTATATGTTGAACTTTGGATTCCTAAAGCTTTTAGTCTACTAACCCATCATCCAAGGGTAGTTTTCACTATCTGTAAAAAATAATTTTTGGACGGACACTATAATTTACAGTTTTTTACTATGTAAAATCTGAATTTTCTTTAAAATAAAAAAAAATTATATTGATTCTGACACTACTACATCCAACTCACAGATGTAACCTTGCTTTGATAAAAGAAATTATTCATATAACCCTTTTAGAAGTTAAGTTGTAGTCATTTGTTTTGGGCATGTCATTTTCGAGCCTGAAACATGAAAAACAGGCTAGGTGCTTAACAGGTTAAGTGTATTTTTAGATACCTTTTTTAACCTTTTTCGAAACATACTATGAAAGCAAAGTAGACCAAAAACAATGCATACCATGCATTGTTTTTTTTAGTTTAAAGTGGACCTATCATGCTATATTTGAACCATATATTGTAGGGCCATACCTTTACAAAACATGTCTGTAAAGTTTTCAAAATACCAAACAGTTCACCCATTGTAGCCATCCCTCATACTGCTCAAACCCCTCTTTTGAAACCCAGTTAGAGAAACGCGGATCTTGGGTCCTTAGCTTGAAAAAAAAGAAAGAAGAGGAGGCGGAGCTAATGCCTGATCAGAATTCTACCGGAGATAAAGTTAAATACTGCTGTGATAAAACGCCATCCTGTTTAAACCACGTCAAGGATTATTTCTGAAATAGTATGGAGCTCAAATGCTTTTTCTCTTGCAGGTTTATCACAAGGTAAGTTCTTTTTTTATTTCCTGCTTTTTAAACACATGTGCTCTCCAGTACAGGTTAGCTCTGAGTGTTAGTGAGGCTTGCTAATGTAAACAAAGACGAGATTACGTCCAAAACACGTCAGGCATTGTTTCTGATGACAACTTTCTGTGGGTCCGCTGCCGATTTGACGTCAGTTCGGATGGAATCTGTATCCGCCCGTTGTACACCCGTTTTTAAAAGATTTGGGTACGGAGGAAAAGAGAGAGGGTTTTATTTTCTGACGCTGCGTGAGTTCCCTGACGCACCGGGGACACATATGTATGTATAAAATACATCACAAAGTGCATTTTGCATGATAGGTCCCCTTTAAATTAATAAAATGTTGTACCTGACGGAGGAATGCAGATGAATGTGTTTGCCTGATTAATTCCCATATAAATCCACTGCCTACAAACATCTCATTCACACGTGCGGGCAGTTTAGTTACACACCTCTCTTATGAAAGAAAACCAATGCATTTGTAAATATATGCATTGGTAAAGATATGCCACTAGATGGGGTGCTCATGCCTACCCATTCTCGATGATGGAGTATGTTGGCCAGTAGTTGGGGGTGTCATACGGCGCCGCGCTGCAGGACTCCACAAACAGCTGGGTATTGTTGACGGTAAATTTGGCCTCTATCTGCATGTAGATCCTTTCCGTCACATCGTACTCCAAAGGGTACAGCCCTGGATCAACCATTTTTCTATATTGGCTGTTTGGGTAGAACTCAAACTCATAGGTGAACTTTCCGAAGCCTTTATCCCACACCACCACATTCCTCCTGTGTGCTGTGAAGCCCTGCGACACGTTCCCACGTTTGGGGTACTGGCAGTAGAACTGGACCTCCAGCAGGTGGTTCCTGGTGATCAGGTCGTTAATGTTGTCCACCGTGGTGATTTCATTTTTGAAAACCAGGTTTTCCTCATCTTCCTGCAGAGTTAAAGGGGACATATTGTGTTCAAGTTCATACATGTTTTTGTGGTTTCTACTACAACATGTTTTCATGCTTTAATGTCAAACGTGTCATTTTACTTTCTTTTATTTCTTAAGACCAAGTCACGAAAAAAAATCCTATGGCCCTCATGGTGTTTCCCCTCTAATTATTCAATCCTCATACTCCTAATAAAAAGCAACAATAGTTTAGAGAAAAACCCGACGGGTGATGAAACAGATGCCCGATTGTTACCTCGATCTGAGTGCCGCAGGAGTTGAGGGGTACGACCGCGATGATGTGCGTGCTGTTGGAGTTCCTCTGCAGGTTGCAGGCCGTGTTGCTGGGGTCATTGAGGCGTAAATGATGCTCATGAAGTCCAGGGAGAGAAGATCTGGTAACCTCTACCGTCATTGAGGACTCATGGCAGGTCACATGGGATTTAACTAGAGCAAGAGATAAATAGTTTACAAAATATATACACATGATACCAGGTGGCAATTGTTTTGTTTAAGATTCTACACAAACACAACAGCCTTGCAAAAGCCCAAGAAGCCACGAATGGAATTTAGCCTTTTTGTTAAAATATAATAAAAGTTGTAGTTCTACTATAAAATGTTGACGTTAAACAAAAATTGTTCTTACTTAGTCTTTTACCGATGTTCACCAGAACGCACCTCATCTCGGACTGATAGATTCCGGACCTGAAAAGCATCAGTGAAGATTTATCTTGAATCATTTTTTCTTTTTTTAGGGAGGCATTTGCTTCTGACTGTATTATTTTAAATCCTAATTTGCTATTTTTATTAAAAAAGAAAACTGTTACTTACTGTGGAGATTCGGGGACGTGGACATGGTCCTTGTGATAGGTTTTGGCTGGGGTGGGGATGGTAGAGGCGGGACTGTAAAATGTGTGAAAAGTGAAATCAATATTTAACACACACACATGCAAACTAAATGTATCAAATAGAATATGAATGTAAGGCTCACTCACTCGATTACTGATTCAACAGCAAAGCAGATTGGGTAATGATCCCCCACATCATCAGGGCCAGGCGTCCACCTAATGACAAAGTCTCCACGTGTGCTTCTGTGCTTTCTGGTATTCAGTGGCCCACTGATGATGATATCATGTAGTCTGTGTGAACGCAAAAGAAAGAAACCAGATATTTCCTCCTTCTCGCTGAAGTTATCTCACTAGCAGAAATGCTGATAATGTTCTTACGCCACAAGGCAATACTCATCACGTTGATTCTCACTTACGTTGCATGTGAAGCTTTTGCTCGGACTCTGATCTCCACTTTTTTGTTGTCCTCGGCATTGATGTGTTGTCCATTTGCAGGTGTTGGGTGCACAAACTTTGGCAAGTAGAGTCCATCAACACACGAGGGAGCAGGTGGGTCCACTGCAGTTAAAACAAATAGTTCTTGATCAGTTTTTAAAACCACTTTTTAATTTTCTGTGGCTCAAATATCAAAGCTGTCACAGCAGATTATATTAATTAGCTGTCAAAGGCGAAATATCTGCAGCTTCAGCTTAATTTCTTTCCTGATATTTCAACACACTCTCACTCCCTAAACGTCCAGGAGCGACGCTTGGTCAGGGTCCCGTGGCGTGCAGTTGGGACACGCCGAGGCTCCTTCAGCTTCATAAACGGACGCAAAGAGCTTTCAACTGATTGCATTGTATTCCCATCGGCGGCGTTATTTGACGCTCATGGAAGCACCGCATCGGTCCATGTCTGCGGCCCTTAAAGGCAATGTGAGCGTCCATTCCCATTGGATAACGGAGGATTTTACACCCTGAAGTAACTATTCTCCTTACTGTCGATTGACTTTACAGTGATATCTGCACTACTCATCAACTCAAAAACATCAGATTATCCTTGTTAATTACACAACATTGATTGGTTTAAATTGTGTGCAATGCTTTTGCATTTTACCCCTTCGATTCGGAGAAACAAATATTTTTTCGGAGTTTAGGATGGATACACTACCCAGAATCCTCAGCTATCGTTTAGGACTACACCATGTGCTTTGTTTGACAAACCCCGTGATTAGTTCTCAAGCTCTGTGATTGGTTGACCTCCAACTGCATTCCATATGAAAAAAAAAAACGTAAAAGATAAAATCATACTTTATTCAGCAGTGCTTGCTTTACTCTTTGAAAGTCATCACATGAATGCATTGTAATAAATGGTTCGGCTGCATTAAATATTACACATCTGTCGTAGTTCTTTATTTATCTACAGCGATCGGGCCTCAGAATAGACCGGAAACTATTCTTTTACCGTTCTGTTTTAATTTCACAATAAAGTTAGTAGTAATATTTTGATTTGATATTATTGTTTTTTATTAACTACTAGACCGCTGGGTCATGTTAACACCATCTTTTCTGTGTTGCTGTGGGTTTTTTTCATCGCTTTTGTGTTACAAATATCAAAACAATAACAAAATATATCCGTCGTAAACTAAACCGGAAACAGCAGTATATTTTATTTTGTTAACACTGTAAACTTGACAGCTTTTTAACCCAAACCACCTACTGGTTAAAGCACGTTATTACATGTTTAGAGTAATTGCAATGCAGGTAGATTGTGTTGCTTTTTAATGACTGTTTAAAATGCCTTTTTCTTAATGTCTTTCATTTTTGTAAATAATAATAATAAAATTATAAAATGCAATAATGTGCTTTAACCAGTAGGTGTCCCTTTCTATCAGCTGTGCACAGTTATGGCGTAAATACAGCCTATCTACCAATTGGATCAAATATAAAAGTCAGCCGAATTAGTGTTGATACTGCAAGGAGACGTATTGTGTGAAAAGAAATGTAAGATGTTTTTTAATTGCTTATATATTTATGATCCACGTCACGTTTTCAGTTTTGGCGGCAGTTCTTCCTGTACGGCAGATATGTAATATTTAATGCAGCCGAACCGTGTATTACAATGCCGTTATGTGATGACTTTCAAAGAGAAAAGCAAGCACACTCGGAATAAAGTATTATTCTATTTTTTTTAAATGTGTTCGGATTGCACATCGCATAAACAACAAATCCCAGCGTGCATTGCGGCTAAACCATCCAATCATCGAGCTGAGGATCTTGCCTACGTCTGTTTCCGGTTTCGTTTTCGTTTATGTATTTTGTTATACACACATTCCTTCCCATTTAAATTTTAATTTACATTAAAGTATTTCGTGAGGCCTTCTAACATGTTTTTAAATATAACTACGGTTGTAGTTGAAGAGTTTGTAAATTAACATGAACCGAAGCTGTTGCCTGTTGCAACAGAGGATTGTGGGTAATGTCCGTCAAACTTCCGGGATCCTCCATGGGACCTTATTTCGGAAAAAGTATGCATTGAAGTCAATGGAGAGACAAAGATTATCTTTCGATCCCGTTTCAATTGTGCCACGAATTACACATATGATGTTTGTCAATCTTAAATAATAATTTCCATGTCAAAAAAGTCACAGTTTGTCGTAAAACTGTTGAAATATAAGACTATGAAAAATACGCAACTAGAAAGACTACAAATCCCAGAATCCCGCATGCTAGCTCTTATGAACCGACTGACTCCCCTTGTGTGTATGTACAGCTCTCAACATGCCCAGACTTGTAGTGATTTTCATCTCTTTTAATACTTTTAATACCACATTACATCACACGTTTGATGCGCGCCCGTGATGGAAAATCTCTTTATTTAAAAAATACGGGGAATACGGATCTCGGGGTCTCCCTGCTCCCTGTGCGCAGATGCGACACGTCATATGACGTCACATGTCTCGATTGAATATGCTTTATTTAAAACAAAAACAAGGACAATAAACAAAGCAGTCTTCACAACGGCCGGACAAAATACTTTGAGCCGCCCTATAGCCAAAGCCCGAGACACTGTTTAAAGCATAATAAAGACAATATATAAAGAGCATAATGTTTTTAATGCAATGCAGTCTCGCAACGTATGCTTCAGCAGAGAATGGCCCGCGGCGGGAAGCTCGCGATCTCAAGTCATCTACAACATACGTTTAGGGAGCTATATAGAAGCCTATGGACATCCCGGAAAGTTGAAAATGTACGCTATGGGCCGCCCCCCTTGCGTTGGAAAAAGACCACAGGGGACCTTGACATAACGTCAACATACGCCGATCTGGGAGTGAGGATGTGTTGCCATGAGCGTCAAATACCGCCGCCGATGGGAATACATTGCAATCAGTTGAAAGCTCTTTGCGTCCGTTTATGAAGCTGAAGGAGCCTCGGTGCGTCCCAACTGCACGCCACGGGACCCTGACCAATCGAACAGAAAGCCCTTCAGCTAGCTTCCACTGAGGAAGTTGGCAATGCTAAAAATCACTGCTGAAGAAATCACTCTTTTTGGTCAACTTTTGTAAGGTAATCATATCCTTTTTGACATATTTTAGTGTCAGAGCACTGACAAAACATATTTAGATAACTTGATGCACAAAAAAAAGTTTTAACAAGGGTGTAATTATTTTTTTGAAAATATGCTCAACCAATCGGTCGAATTGGCCTTTTATGGTAAGCTAGTAATATGACTTTTTCAGAGTTTCAGAGATGTTTTCCAATAAAATATCGTAAATAAATGGCTAGATTCATGGTAATATTACTAAATCTAGTACTGCCAGAGTGAAAGAGTGTTAATAATTTATATAGCACCTTTCATGCATGGCATTCAGCCCAAAGTTGCACACAGATGAGCAAGTTAGGCCAACACAGGATATAGACATTTGCTGTTAAGCCAGTGGTTTCTTGTTAGGCCAATTCAGCATATACAGCAAAATGAGAAAGTATTTTTTTTATTATGAAAAAACCTTTACATTACTTTTTTCCATCTTTTTTTTTTTTTACAATTATAATTTATTATCTTTTATGAATATATCTGATTGTATATATTGCTCATTTTCCATAAAAGAAACAAATGTATTTGAGTTAGTGTTTTATTTGAGTTTGATGCATACAAATACTGTACTGTATATGATGATTGTTGAAAATGCACTTTTACCATAAAAGGCCAGCTCGACCAGTTGGTAGAGGCTCATAAAAACAAAACTGTGTGGTCAGTCAAAAAAAAAAAAAAATTGTTTGTGGTTATTTGTGGCCCATTTGATAAGAAAATGCAAAAAAAAAGGGTTAAGTTGCCACTAGAGCTGCAAGAGGTGCATAACATTCTACACCCATTGAAGGCAGTGCAGCAACAGCTTTGCTGTAAGTATGGATTGAATCATTTAGGACAAGTAAAACCTGACTCACCAAGAAAGGAGAATTGCAAAGGCAGTTTACTGAGAGGAGGCGTGGTGCCATGCAGGTATGTATTGTTCAAGGCTCGTTTATGCCTCATGGGAATCAGTGGAGCCTTGTAGGATTGGGTTCCATCGGTGTAGGACAGAGAGATGGGCCTTTGCGGGAAGTCCTCCACCACCAACTCAAATCCAAAAACACTTGGGTCGGCGTTGGCATTGCGGTAATGTAATGAGCAGGAACCCTAACAATGTAAACATTCAGACATTTAGTGAGGCAAAGGCTCTGTCAGGTATTTTCGAAAATGTATAAGGACATTTATTTGTTCTTTTACAAACCTGATCCAAGACAAAGCCTGAAGGTTGGTTACATCCGCTGCACTCTATATTTCTGATATTTCCATATCTGCAGCGAACTGTGTCACCATCAGGGTCGAAGGACATCAGCTTGTAGGTCCGTGGGCAGTTCTGGGGAACTCTTGAAAGGACACATTAACAAGAGTGAGGAACACTCTTCTGCCCATAATCCCATACACAAATGGATTAAATCATTAGTTATAACTGCACATGTGAGTAGATAGACAAATAAAAGAAGTAATATAAAGACAGTGAATGTATTGACTGTAATAAATTATAAGAACAATTAAATAGTGTATTTTATTGGTTTGGTTGAATTATCTTTTGTTCTTTCTTCTTGGAAAGATGGAAAAAAAATCATATTACATGAGCTACAAGCAAGTCAACAACAAGTCCTCCAACTCATACGACCAAATGGGTCGATTGTTCAAGCCCTTATTACGACCAAATATGTTGTTTGTTCAAGCGCTTAATACGACCTATAATTACGTTTTAAAGTTTTTCGCCCTCTAGTGCTCCCATTGAATGCAAACGTTACAGAGGGTCGTTTATTCACAAATAACCCTCTCTGTAAAATCCTATATTGTAGGATAGTTTGGCCATTAAAATGCTTTTTGATTAGATTTCTAGCGAGAAGTGTATATTGTACTTGTAGATTCCACGTCCAGTCGATATGTAGGATCTATAGTTTGATAGATATTACGAAGATGATTTGAGGTTTCGTCAGGAGAACGTGTATATGCGGCAAGCTTCCATGTAAAGTTACGGGTTGAAAACAGTATTTCCGGTCTCGACGTTTTCATAATAAAACCAATGATCAAATGATTTAACAGTGATATCTGCAGTACTCATCCACTAAAAAACATCAGTTTATCCTTGTTAATTATACGACATTAATTGGTTTAAATTGTGTACAATGCTTTTGTGTTTTTCCCATAGGTTTTTCTCTTTAGATTCTGAGAGACACTTTTCTTTTTTCAGAGGTTTTGATAGGCTAAAACATCGAACTACACCCATAATCCTGGATGTTTTAGCCGCAATGCACGTTGGGATTTGGTGTTTATGCGATATGAAATCGGAAAACATTTAAAAAAATAATAATAATACTTTATTCCGAGTGTTCTTGCTTTTGTCTTTGGAAGTCATCACATAACGGCATTGTAATACACGGTTCCGCTGCATTAAATATTACACATCTGCCGTAGTTCTCTATTTATAGAGCCCTGATGAGAAGACTTCTGGACAAACTGGAAGAAATGCCGCCAAAACTGAATACGTGACGTGAATCATAAATATATAAGCAATTAAACAACATCTTCAATTTATTTTCACACAATACGTCTCCTTGCAGTATCAACACTAATTCGGCTGACTTTTATATTTGATCCAATTGGTAGATAGGTTATATTTACACCATAACGGTGCACAGTTGATAGAAAGGGACTTGTAGTTTTTAAAGATATTACTGATTTTCTGAACTACCTTTCCAACTCCTCAAGCAGTTGACTGTTATAGGTCTATACAGGTTCATGGTACAATGCATAAGCTTCAAATCGAGAGACTGAAACTGTATTTTCCTTTACCGTTCTGTTTTAATTTCACAATAAAGTTAAAAGTAATATTATCTTTGATATTATTATGTTTTATTAACTAGACCACTGGTTTTTTAACCCGCACCGCCTAGTGGTTAAAGCACGTTATTGAATTTAGTTGTTGAATATGTTATATTTGATGAAAACATTTCAATATTAAGAGTAGCCTACATACAAAATAGGGGTCAATGATAGAAATATAGAATAGAAAATATCAAGAAGATACTGTAGTGATCTCTACAATAAAACAGTTTAGTGCAGGACGTCCAAAGATATTAACAGGAGGATGTGCAAAACAGACAAACTAATAAGGCTGAATTTTACTCGGGTGTAACTAAAGTCTGATTTAAGGGTTGTTTATATTTCACGTCATTAATCAGAATCTGCAAAGTAACAAAAATAAATGTAGTGGAGTAAAAATACCAGGTTAACCTCTGAATTGTAGTGGAGTAGAACAAAGTAGTACATGCTGCTGTTACAAAAACATTTCCCAACTTGGGATCAATAAAGTATCTTATCTTATCAATTCTTAAGATGATCGATGGCTACTGCCATATTTGCAAAATTTGCCTCTGAACCTATACAAGTGCATGTTTCAGGCTTATCAATTAACAACAGGAGGGGTCACAGACATAAGACCAGCTGTTAAATAAAGCTCTTCTGACCTTAACTGTCATGTGGGTATATTAATGCTGCCCATTATACAAGCAATTTTCACCCATTTATTAATTATATGTTTTAAATGTGATAACACCACTGTGTTTCGTATCCCCTAAACCTCCAGGGGTGTAAACAGTTCAATACTGGCAACTTCTAATTGTGGGAAATACGAAAACGTCTTTTAAAACTACAATTCCCAGTAGAGACATGCCATAGAACATGTTGCGAAACACACAATAGCCAGCATGTGTAGTTCTGGGGGGGAGGGCTGGGCTGGACCCGTCCAAGTCCAGTTTTGGATAGTCTGCCGTGGATCCATTCCATTTCAAAGAGCTGTTGACGCTCGGCGTAACCTTGTCGCACTGCCACTCCAACATCCAATCACATAGCTTGAGGACTAATCACGGGGTTTGTAAAGCAACGCAGATGTTGTAGTCCCAAACGATAGCTGGGGATTCTGGGTAGTGTAGTGTCTTCGGAAACTCTGTAGTGTCTAAACTCCGAAAAAACAATTTGTTTCTCCGAATCAAAGGTTAAAAACACAAAAGCATTGTACAAAATTTAAACCAATCAATATTGTGTAATTAAATAAACTGATGTGTTTTAGTGGATGAGTAAATCAGATATCACTGTGTAATCATTTGACAGTGAGGGGAATACTTCCGGTTTTATTATGAAAACTTCGAGACCGGAAATACTGTTTTCAGCCACGCTAACTTTACATGGAAGCTGCCCCATATACACGTTCTCCTGGCGAGACCTCAAATCATCTTCGTAATATCTATCAAACTATAGATCCTACACATCCACTGGACGTGGATTATAAAAGTAAAATATACACTTCTCGCTAGAAATCTAATAAAAAAGCATTTTAATGGCCAAACTATTCCACAATTTAGGATTTTCCAGAGTGGGTTATTTGTGAATAAACGACCCTCCGGAGCGTTTGCAATCAACGGGAGAATGTTGTTTCTTACACGACCACTAGAGGTGCTACACTTTAAAACGTGACCCTGGGTCGTATTTAGCTACTGAACAATCGACCTATATGGTCGTTTTTTGTAGGAGGACAGGCGGGTAGTCAAAGTACGGATTTTCTGAATGGTTCCAATGTCATTTGTGATTTCTTTAAACATACTGTTGGAAAACAATCCCATTGATTCTGGTATTTATGGACTTTCAAGGCTAATGTCCACAGTGTCTTCTTTTACTGCCATTGGGGGGAACTAAAAAGGTTATTCAACAACATAATAAAAGGTTAGACAAAGCCTTTCATGCTTACTTCAGGGAGCTTACCGTAGGAAAGGTAGAATGGCAATGTCTGGGGATCTGTTTGGTTTGCCAGTGTCAGATCTTGTTCCCAAATCTACTTGAGTTAGAAGTCTCCAACCTGAAACTCTGTTTCGTGTTCTGGTCCAACAACAGCTACTTGCCCTGATAGGTGTGGAAACAAAACTCTTGAAATACTGCATCTTACAGCTGCCTCTTGTTATGTTTGCAATGCAATTGTGGAGACTCCACAAATATAACATTAGCGTGATTTGAGTCAAGAAACAGCTCACCTCATCTGAAACGGTTTGTCAGTTGCGACTTTTCTTTGTTGAACTGTTTCTGTTTCACACCATTGTCTGTTAAATTGCGGTGCATTGGTGCTCCTGTCAATTGTGCCTCTCTGTTGATTAGTGACATAGCCACAGTTGTTGTTGTAACAGCTCCAGGAATGGGAATACTGACACCCATCATAGGTCGCCCTGTTTCGAAAGTCCACCTTTGAAAAGAACATATACATAGTTAGATGTTTTCCTCAAGTTAACTTTTTTTATTAACATTTAGTCTATTTTGTAAAAATCAATAATATAATTATACAATACTGCCAATTTTAAGAAAGGCATGTATCTTTTTGAATCACTGTACTTTCTGAAAGTCTTTCTGCCTTAGTCAAATAAAGTATACATAAAAAAAGGAAAACCAATAATGTTGCAATATGCTTAAGTCACTTATTGGTTCTTGAGAATTGTAAAAGGTAATGAAATCCCTAATCATAACAGTGAAAGTATAAAATACACATCAGAAAAAGGTAAAGACGATAACCAGCACCGACTAAACTACAGTTGAAAGATCCAATAAAATTAAAAGTAATCGTCAGATCAACACATTCTCACTCCCAACTCGGCCTATGTTGACGTTATGTCAGGGTCCCTGTCGTCACTTTCCAACGCAAGGGGGGGCCCTTTAGCGTCGAGTTTCAACTATCAGGGAGTCCCATTGGCTTGCATAGAGCTCCCTGAACGTTGGTAATAGACGAGTTGGGATCGTGGCGAAATGCTCTCCGCAGATCAATTCTCACAGCGTTTATCAACCTTTTTCTTACTCAATATCAAGCCACACTTATTGTTTTTACTTCTTTATTTTAATTGAATAATTTTGGGCTTTTGTTGCTGTCAGTTAGGGGGAGAGTACGGGGCTCAGAATACTGAAATCTGTATTGTTTCATCGTTTTTTCCTTCTAATTTTGTATTCTCTTCTAAACTACACACTGTTCACACTGTTCACACACTACACACTACTCAACAATAAGACACAATTATCCTTGTGTTTATTTATTTGTTTGATTAACAAACACAAGTCGGAGTCCGTCAGGACCGAGGGTCAGAGCAGCTCATAGTAGTTGCTTTAGAGAATTTTACACCCGGAAGTAAGTATTCTCTCCGCTTCGCTTTACAAACCCCGTGATTAGTCCTGAAGCTCTGTGATTGGATGTTTGAGTGTGCGCCGAGGGTTACGCCGAGCGTCGAACAGCACTTTGAAATGGGATGGAACCACGGCAGACTGTCCAAAACTGGATTTGAACGCACCCCGTCCCCCCCTCCCTCACCCCGTCCCCAGAACTACACATGCTGGCTATTGTGTGTTTCGCAACATGTTCTATGGCACGTCTCTACTGGGAATTGTAGTTTTAAAAGACGTTTTCGTATTTCCCATAATAAGAAGTTGCCAGTATTAAACTGTGTACATCCCTGGAGGTTTAGGGGATAGGAAACACTCAAATTTAAAATATATAATTAATAAATGGGTGAAAATTGCTTGTGTCCATAATGGGCAGCATTAATATATACCCACATGACAGCTAAGGTCAGAAGAGCTTTATTTAACAGCTGGTCTTATGTCTGTGACCCCTCCTGTTGTTCATTGATAAGCCTGAAACATGCACTTGTCAAGGTTCAGAGGCACATTTTGCAAATATGGCAGTAGCCATCGATCATCTTAAGATAAGATATACTTTATTGATCCCAAGTTGGAAATGTTTTCGTTACAGCAGCATGTGTAACAGTTGTAAATATGCAGTGGTGTTTATTTGTAAATCATTTAGTATAACCACACAAATTCTGTGTTTTATATTGAATAATTCTGTGCTCTTTATTTATTGAATGTTCAATACCTGACAAGGTCAGAGATTAAAAACTTGGGTCGCAGGTTCCTCAACAGTGCATTACAAGACATCTATCGATATGTGTGTACCTCCACCATTAAACTGTCATATTCTGCACATTTCTTATTCTATCTACATACATCTTATAAGAGTTTAATACATATGTATAATATCAGTTAAAATAAGTGCTTCAACATAGTTAACATTGCAGGAAAGTTGATTGTCAAGTCCCAAAACAAATTATGCAATATATTAGACGTTAAGTACTTTGTTAGGCTTAATATTTATCAGATACCCCCAGAGCTTTTTTCTTATTCAAAAGAAGACCTTAACTTAAAGTATTCTTTAATGTTTAAATAAAGCCTAATTAGTTTGTCTGTTTTGCACATCCTCCTATTAATATCTTTGGACGTCCTGGAATAAACTGTTTTATTGTAGAGATCACTTACAGTATCTTATTGATATTTTATATTCTATATTTCTATCATTGGCCTTCTACTTTCCCCCTATGAAAGTATGTACTCTTAATATTTTTTTTGTTTTCATCAAATATAACGTATCATAAACAAATCAATAACATTCTTTAACCACTAGGCGGTTAAAGCACTCAGGTTTACAGTGTTAACACAATAAAATATACTGCTGTTTCCAGTTTAGTTTATGATGGATGTATTTTTTTATCCACACACATATTGTTTTTATATTTGTAACACCAAACCGACAGAAAAAATATATTATCAAACATAATATTAAAATGAACTCTTATTTTCAAAATACAGCTTCCTGTGTTCGAATGAGCTGCTCCGACCGTCGGTCCTGACGGACTCCAAAAGTCCAACATTATACAATCAAACAAATAAATAAACACAAGGATAAAAGTGTCTTATTGTTGAGTAAATAACAGTGTGTGGTTTAGAAAATAATATAAAATTAGTAGGAAAAAACGATGAAACAATACAGATTTCAGTTTTCTGAGCCCCGTACTCTCCCCATAACTGACGGCAACAAAAGTCCAACATTATTCAATTAAAATAAAGAAGTAAAAACAATAAGTGTGGCTTGATATTGAGTTAGAAAAAGGTTGATAAACGCTGTGAGAATGGATCAGCGGAGAGCATTTCGCCGCGATCCCAACTCGTCTATTACCAACGTTCAGGGAGCTCTATGCAAGTCAATGGGACTCCCTGATAGTTGAAACTCGACGCTAAAGGCAACACCTAAAGGGCCCCCCCTTGCATTGGAAAGTGACGACAGGGACCCTGACATAACGTCAACATAGGCCGAGTTGGGAGTGAGAATGTGTTGGTCAGATATCGAGTCAGATACTAGAATTACACTTTCTGGAACCCATTCCTTTTTTTTTGGCAAATGGGAAATTCCACAGCATTCTTCATTTAACGTGATAAATCGTGCAATCTTTCTTGATATGTGAACAAAAGTACATTTTTGTTTTGAAATCTGAAATTTCTTTAATTTCTTTCTCAGAATTCAGACTTTTTAGAATTTTTCAGAGACTTCGGAATTCATTTCTCAGTTTCCTGAGTTTTCTCTCAGAATTCAGATTTATTCTCCAGATTTTGAAAACATAGTTGCAGGAAAAAATAAGGTTAAATATATCAGACGAAATTGTCATATTCTACAAGCACAATCAGAGTAATCAAATCCAAATAAAATACCAATGGCAATAGTATGAATACATTAGTCAATTGTTAACTGATGCATGGGTTTAAAAGTAGTTTCTCTCACCCTAAATGATCCATCAGGGTTTCTTCCTTTGTAGCTGAAGGACACGGTTCCCCCGTAGTGATGTGCTGCAGACGCCAGTGAGACCAGCTGAAGCAGGAGCAGCAGAGCGGTGGCCATCTTTTCCCGAATCCACCTCTGTCTCCAAGTATCTGCTGCTCACATCCACCTGCAGCATCAATATATACACACCTGGCCATGGCCCCTCCTGCCAAGTTATGAAATCGATCTTTAGGAAGAAGCCGGCTGCAAAACTGGTTCCACAACATTTGACAATGCCTTAATTAAAACGCCCACAACTACAACAAAACTTTTCTTGAAAATAATGTTTGCTGGCAGCATGTGGACCTATTGTTGTATTTGTGAATGTAAAGGAATTGAAACCATGAGCAAAACTATTGTTGTATAAGAGTGCTTTAAACTGACATTGTTGCATTAAATGTACTGAATGCAGGGAAAATGTCAAAATAAGTTGGTATGCAGTCAAAATAATTGCAAATTTTATTTTTCTGGCCGCCCTTTTACCATTTGCAGGATTGGTCAATGTGCAAATGCAAAAACAATCCATGAATTAAATGTTATTAAAAATAACATTACACTTCAATTTGTTTCCCCATATTTTCTGCAATAATACAAAATCACATTGGCTTTGTGTGGAGGGATCCAGGTAGATGCTGCCTTCAGAGTCCACTACAAAACATGGTCGACATGCAAATGCAAATGCAATAACAATCTATCACTAATAAAACACTTCCTCCTCACATCTCTTGACTTAACAATTGTGAAATCCAAATTGTTCTTCTTTCGTCTTTCATCTTGCATCACTTCTTGAAATGTAGGTATTTTCCTTTCTGTCACATTAAGGAGAGGCAACAGAATTTTTTTAAATCAAAACTAAAAACACACTTCTTCTCTCTGGCTTTCTAGTTAGAGCGGAGCACGACTCCTGACTTTTCCGTGTGTTTTATTTTTATTTTGTTTTTTAAGATATATCTGTTGTAATTTATTGTCGTTTATTGTGTTTTGTAGTAATGTGTTTTTATTACATGTACAGCACTTTGGCTCGACCAAAAATCGCTTTTAAATGTGCTATATAAATAAAACCTGATTTGATTTGATTTGAAAGCAGCTGGAGGCACAGAGAAAGCTTTTGATGAAATGTTGATTAACTGTTATGCTGATTAAACACACTCTTTTTTTCCCTCCGCTTAAACATTGACTGTCGGTTTATTGGTCTGTTAAACATAAAATACGTCATGCATGCAGCGCTCCATTAACCCTCCTGTTGTCTTTGGGTCGAATCTGACCGATTTACTACTTTCATCAATCATAACCTTTTTGTTTTACATTTGATTGCATTAAGGCTTTATGATATCCTTCACAGTAGACATTTGAACA
Organism: Trematomus bernacchii; assembly: GCF_902827165.1. Classification (NCBI taxonomy): domain Eukaryota; kingdom Metazoa; phylum Chordata; class Actinopteri; order Perciformes; family Nototheniidae; genus Trematomus; species Trematomus bernacchii. The sequence goes on from NW_022987772.1 coordinate 835,749, forward strand.
TAGACAATTGCTGATCACCACTTTCATTGAATTTTGGATGATTTAGTCAACTTTGTAACACCCATGGTGTTCTGCCATAAAGAAAAGGAATTAGTAACCATCCGGATCAGATAAAAGACACACACAAACACACACACACACACACACACACACACACACACACACACACACACACACACACACACACACACACACACACACACACACACACACACACACACACACACACACACACACACACACTCACACACAGAACAATTTGATACATTTCCCACTCTTATGTGCCCATCCCCCCACATGGATCACACCTGGCACACGCGATACATGTTCAGTGTCTATTCTTTGTATATTTACTGCAGTTGTTCATGTATACCAGTAGTCTGATACAATATGTACAGTTTGAAAGGGTGTTAAATTAAATGTGGTGATGATTAATGGTTTTTATGTTAATGTAATAGCAGTTAAAACAGGACCGGTCAGATTTGACCGCGAACACCAAAGTAAGGAGGGGGGGGAAACGAAGACAATAGGAGGGTTAAGAATAACAAGCCATTTCCTGCTTTGGCTTCCTGTAACATTAATAATCAACGCAATCCTGTCCTTACTCTCGGTTAAATTTCCCCATTCTCGTTTTTTTCCTTCCTCATTGTTATTCACTATGATTCTCAAACATTGGCCTTTTGTTCATACCGTGCTTCGACAGTTTTAGCCCTCAACCCTCTGTAATTATCTTCCCCAACCTTCAAATCACATTTTTGGGTTTATTTTTCAGAATCTTTAAACAGTTTTAGGTTGCTTGTTTAAACCCATCTTTACAGGCCTCCTGATTAATCTTTAACCCTGCCATTTTATTTGGTTCTCTCTTGATTGCATGTGCATGTGTATTCTGTATAGTGTGTGTGTGTGTGTGTGTGTGTGTGTGTGTGTGTGTGTGTGTGTGTGTGTGTGTGTATGTGTGTGTGTGTGTATGAAAAAAATAAAATAATACAAGCCAGAGTGAAAAACTGAATTAATAAACGTTAATCTTTTTCTTCTTTTATTGCACTGTGTTTTATATTGTAGTGTCTCCTTATTTCATATGTTGTACCTGTGTGAAGTAATCTGTAACTTTGTGTACTGTGCTATAAATATAAAGCCTAACCGATAAGTACGTATATAGTTACTTACCTTTATTTCACTCTCACTTTCTGAGCGAAAAACAGACATATGAGATGGAAAGTATTGAGAAAGGATTGCAATGTTCCTGCAGAACATGTCATATTGCACTACAACATTCCTCATCTGCCATCTCTTGATGTTATCTCTTGTCTTCGGGTATATCTCATTTGGTTTCTGTTCTACGTAATCCTGTAAAATCGTTTTACTACCGCCCTATTATCAATGGCTATGTTTTTTATGCAAGCATCTGTAAAATCCCCGCGGTTTCCAAGGAAGTTGAAGCTATCTCAACTTTTCTTGTATTGGTTACTCACATTTATATATATGTTACGGTCCTTTTTATGGATGTACACATCACAGTAAATACATTTATTTTACTACACATAGTTTACCTGTACACATCACAGTATGAACATGTTTGTTTCCACCTTTATAAGCATTTTAAATGTTTGTATTATTGTTTTACACATTCTGAATAAATCTAATCAAATTACATTACATTACATGTTACTTGTTAGACGCTTTTATCCAAAGCGTCTTATATACTCAATACTGTGGGCAATCCCCACAGGAGCAATTTTGGGGTGAAGTGTCTCAGGGACACAACGACATGCTGACTGCAGTGGGGTTTGAACCTGTGACCCCCTGATCCAAACACCAACGCAAAACCGACTGCGCCACACACCTCCATCAAATCAAATAAGCTGATAATTCATCACAGTACATATGTGTATTCAATCTTCTATATATACATATCTACATATATGCAGTGGAGGAAATAAGTATTTGATCCCTTGCAGATTTTGTAAGTTTGCCCACTTACAAAGAAATTAACAGTCTATAATTTTAATGGTAGGTATATTTTAACAGTGAGAATAAGAATATCAAAAAGAAAATCTATAAATTGACATTATATAAAAGATAAAAATGGATTTGCTGTGGGAAATAAGTATTTGCTCCCCTTGCAACCCTGGTTGCGGTCGAATAGTCCAAAAATCAGCTCCTAAGTTCTAACCCTATCGTCTATTCCTTGACCTCTGAGTGAAACGTCATGGGGTTAAGGGATAGTGGATAGGAGAATTCAAAAGGATTTAGGAGAAGAGACTGTGGTACTTTAGAGAATCCGACTGCACTTTCACTATCCGACGTGTTTATGATGCGCCAGCGGAGGTCATAAATGTGCGCCTGCTGCTGTGGGGAAACTATGGAAACTACAGTTTTCTATACAGCGGACTACAACAGGGATGTTTAATAAGAACGAGGGACTACTGTAAACTCATCTAGAGACTCTGCACCGTGCTCTGATGCTGTTGCTTTATGCTTTATGAATGTGGACAACAGAAAAACATATTCTTCATGACCAAAGTTGGAATTGAAATAAAAAAGGAAAGTGAAACTTATGCTCGTCACCCTCTCCCTCCGGTCCACATTAATACAAATGATCCCAATAGGTATGATTGTATGAAAAGATCTTAAAATCAATACAAATGTGTTTATTATAAACGTTAGTCCTTAACATCTATCACTGTGTATATCCCCATTCAAACATCTTTTAAAAGTTGAACAAACCCCACACAGCTCAGTAAAGACTGTGAAATGTTGATTTTATTTGATCATTTCAGTAAAAACTAACGTTCATATTTCTCTTTTTGATTATAATACTGATGAACGTTCAAAACAAAGCACTTTGGCAACTTACCACATACGTTTTAAAATGCTTAATAAGCACCGTAACTTTCATGATATCATTTCTCGTTCATAATCGGTTGTTTCCGTGAACGGCCGACTGTTGTGTGACGGCAAATGCCGCGGCCGCAAGGCATTGTGGGGCAGCATTTTCTCCTCTCCTTTAGGTTAGGGAAGTCCAGTGGTTCCTAAGCTAAAGGAGGTTATAAAGGAAGTTTGAAACCTCCTTTCCTTTCATTTAGAGAATTCGAACGGCACTTATCATGGCTGCCACTGAGGGACTTCCGGGTCATTTCACTCCGTTAGGAAGGTTCCTAAGCTAAATGGACTATTCGACCGCAACCCCTGTCTCCTAAAAATTACGTTCCCACAGAACTAAACTGCATTCCCAATGACGTTTAGCTAGAAACTTATTTTCTCCCACGTTACGTTTGTTATGAACGTATCTCAAATACGTTTATTTTCTACATATCTTCTAGAAACATATTTTCCCCCACGTTACGTTTGTTATGAACGTATCTTAAATACGTTTATTTTCTACATATCTTTGCCATTTATTGTCTTGCTTATAATAATGATAATAGTCATTTATAAATATCATGTGAGAGCACACATTTGAAATCGACGATCGGGCTCGATATATGGTTAAATTAAAATCAGTAGGCGAGGCTGTAATTTCGCCAGCTGTTACTCTCATGAGCGAGGCAGAAAATAATAGTTTTAACATGCCAAAAAGCTGCTGTGTCGTTTATTGCACCTCAAACATTAAAACAAATCCAGAGTTACGTATTTCTGTAAGAAAGGACAGTAACAGAAGAGCTCTGTGGCTTCAGGCTTGATTGCCGTTCAAATGACAGCGTTGGTTTCCCCAAAAGTGGGCGGGGCTGTAAAGTGACGTAGATTTTACTCTCATCTATTATTCAAAACCATTCTATTTATTCTAACGTAAATTACATGCCAGTGTTTTATCTTTTTATTTAGCGATTTGTTTTTGCACTGGGAATGTTTTCATGTGGAACCAGAAGTACGTCACTTCACTTTGTCTTCTTCGTCCCTTTTACGTTCCAGACAATGCATGGCTCAGCATAACAGACTGAACAGCGACCCCAGGTGTGTCTACATTGGAATTACATCTTCATTACTGAAGGAAAAATACTTTACCTAGTGTTTGTTAACTGGGTTTTTAAATGCAGTTGGCTTTTCTTAATGGTTACAATATTGCTATGAGTTGCAGTATATCTGAAGCAAATTATGTTTCTGAAGATGTGTAGTCGATTCCACCCTTCAATGTAGCATAAATGTGAACTCTCATTACAGGAACAATACCGGAAACAGACGTAGGAAAGATCCTCAGCTCGCTGATTGAATGTTTTAGCCGCAATGCACGTTGGGAGATGGTGTTTATGCGATGTGAAATCCGAAAACATTTACAAATAAAATAATACTTTATTCCGAGTGTTCTTGCTTTTCTCTTTGGAAGTCATCACATAACGGCATTGTAATACACGGTTCGGCTGCATTAAATATTACACATCTGCCGTAGTTCTTTATTTATAGAGCCCTGATGAGAAGACTTCTGGACAAACTTGAAGCACTGCCGCAGAAACTGAATACGTGACGTGGATCATAAATATATAAGCAATTAAACAACATCTTACATTTATTTTCACAAAATACATCTCCTTGCAGTATCAATAGTAATTCGGCTGACTTTTATATTTGATCCAATTGGTAGATAGGTTATATTTACACCATAACGGTGCACAGCTGATAGAAAAGCACTTGTAGTCTTTAAAGATATTACTGATTTTCTTTGAATATAAGAATGTAAATACTGAGTTGAGAGAATAGTCAGGAGTTTTGGGTGATGGGAGACACACCTATGGAATCACAATTTCAATAGCTTACCATTAAATGACGGATATACCTTTCTGTCTGTGATGTTTTACAAATCAGATATTAATGTGTAGAAGTAAAACATGAGAAATAGTATAGCAATATCCTGTAAAATTATGTAAAAACATGAATAAAACTACACATCTTCAGATGTTATACATACATAAGTGTCTTACACTAATAATACAAAGTTATTATTAGTATACTGTGTGTACCTTGTGTGCACCGCCTAGTGGTTAAAGCACGTTATTTAATTATTTTTGTTGAATAATGTTATTTTTGTTGAATAATGTTATTTGATGAAAAATATATTAAGAGTACATACTTTCATAGGGTGAAAGTAGAAGGCCAATGATAGAAATATAGAATATAAAAAATCAAGAAGATACTGTAAGTGATCTCTACAATAAAACAGTTTAGTGCCGGATGTATAAAGATATTAATTTTTTCTTATTCAAAAGAAGAACTTAACCTAAAGTATTCTTTAATGTTTAAATAAAGCCTTATTAGTTTGTCTGTTTTGCACATCCTCCTATTCATATCTAATAATATAATTATAAAATGCAATAACGTGCTTTAACCAGTAGGTGTCCCTTTCTATCAGCTGTGCACTGTTATGGCGTAAATACAGCCTATCTACCAATTGGATCAAATATAAAAGTCAGCCGAATTAGTGTTGATACTGCAAGGAGACGTATTGTGTGAAAAGAAATGTAAGATGTTGTTTAATTGCTTATATATTTAAGATCCACGTCAAGTTTTCAGTTTTGGCGGCAGTTCCTGTTTGTCTAGAAGTCTTGTCATCAGGGCTCTATAAATAGAGTTAATTACGGCAGATATGTCATATTTAATGCAGCCGAAACATGTATTACAATGCCGTTATGTGATGACTTTCAAAGAGAAAAGCAAGCACACTCGGAATAATGTATTATTTAATTGTTTTATACAGTCTATGGTTGCTACAGAGGATTATGGGTAATGTCATGTCTTCGGCCATCCAAAACTCATAGAAAACGACTTGTTTCTCAGAATTGAAGGGGAAAACGTGACAAAAGCATTGTACACACACTAAAACCTATCAATGTCGTTTAATTAACAAGGATAATCTGGTGTTTTTGAAGAGAAAAGCAAGCACACTCGGAATAATTAAATAAGAATAGTACAATATTACTTTATCCCAATTAGGCTAAATCTTACTGTAGTTCAAATTGTAATTAAGCTATGTGTCTAGACTGGTTATGTTGAAGTAAAGCTATTTAATAAGTGTTTTAATATGATGTATTAAACCACATACTTCTTTCTAAGTAGCAACAACAACAAAAACCACTACCAATGATGCTGATGCTTGGCCATGGCAGCTACCACACAGTGGTATGTACACAAGTCTGTATATAAGTCTGTATAAATCTGACGTATTTTTTACATAATTGTGTCTCTTCCATAAATGCAATCCAGACTCTGTCGATCTAAAGATCAAGAGAAGGGCATTTGACATTGTCAATGCAATAAGGAGGCTTCAAGAGGAGAAGAAGATTGTTCTCATTGAGATGGACCACCATTGGAGAGCTCTTTAAACCCGTGGTGATGGCCTGAAAGAGCTGTCCTGCCTGCTTTCCAGTGAGACAATGCAAAGTATGTATTTAAATTATAAATGTCATAAACAGAAAAACATTATTACAATTATGTTATTCCAACACTGGCTTTATCTTATTTTGTTTTACTTTTAAGATTTGCCTTGGGTCCTAAGTGAAGAGGGGTTGAGAGGTCTGCAGAGCACCATCCTCAGAAAGTGGCAGAACATCCAACCCAGTCTCACGGCATTTCGTGTTATAGTCACGACATGTAATCTATTGATTCGTGTTCACCAACACGATTTCCCCCTTTTTTTTTCGTGTCACACAGAACGATTTTAAAAGCAATGTATTTCTATTGGTAGTATGTTTCGTGCCTGCACCACGTCTTTTTGTCCGTTCGGGTCTTGGAAGACCGGAAGCTGTGTGGTTCATAAAAACATGTTCTTACTCAATATCAAGCCACGATTATTGTTTTTAATTTTAAATCGTATAATGTCGGACTTTTTAAATGCTAAATGAAAGCTTGATAAAAAACGAAAAAAGTTAATGTAGAAATGTTCACATTGTGCTTAAATATATAAAAATAATCAATATGTTAAAATGTGTATATCAAAATATATACAGTGATGTTTAAGTATTAATAAAACCACAATTTTGCTTGAATAGTACGGTGTAATATTGTATGTTTTGTAATTTTTATGTTACATTGGGTATTATGTTAAAATATCTGATAACTATTATGTTGGTTTCACAATAAAGAGAATAGTGGCGCCATCTTGTGGCATATCAACAGAATAATACATAATGCAGAATCTCTACATTATAATGTTACTGAGAGGATTCAATTACCCCGTTTCTACAACTGAACTTTAGCTTAAATATGGGTTTAAAAACCTTATAATTGCAATAATTTGACAAATGGGACTGTTTTCATTCAATCGCTGAAACCTCAAACTAATCTACTCTTTATAATCAGGATTTATAAACTTATGTTATATCAAGTTGTTTTATTAAACACTTTTCTCCCTCATATCTATATGACAACTTTCCTTTACCAGTCATCTTCAACAGTGAATAAATACAGAGCTCAATCCCAGGTGAAATGCACACTAAAGGGTAATAATGAGGTTCAGTAACAGGAAAGCATTACAAATAATGCCATTTGTATTATAATAAATAAACTATCCAAGATGTGTGTTTGGTGCAAGAGAGAAAGAGAAATAAATTGGACAAAAGCAAAAGAGATTTGAGAGAGTTTTTATTGATACATTAAGCCTAAATGAGTTAGGATAAGGCGGAACAATGAAGTTTGACATGTACTATTAGCATTAAGCATTATAATGATTGGATACACATATCAATCAAGTTTTAAATTGTAATGGAGTACATGATAGAAGAATCACTTGTGAAGCTACATAGGATTACACTGTAAACAGTGGTTAACACCACAATAAACACCACTTATAACCCATAAGGCACCAATGAAGACTCATTATATGATAGCATTAAAAAACAAGAAGCTTAATGTAGTCAAATGCAACCGATAAAAAAATGGGTATTCTCAAATGGCCGCTTTCTTAGTTTTCAAAAGAGGGCAACGGTTGGTATTTGACCTTTGATGCTCTGACTTTGTACAGGGCCACTGCACTGATCATGCCAACGGCTGCAAGAAGACATCCAACGATGAACACCAGGTTCAGATTCAGGGGGGTCACTGGAGAGAAAGAAAAGCATTATTTTAATTTGACATTTCCAAAGACTAACTCCTCAGAGGACGTGGTCGAATTGTCTTATTAGTTCAGGAAGGTTCCTTACAGAGTGAAATGACCCGAGTTCCTAAGTGGCATCCATAAAAACAGCTTTTTAAAATATCAATGATAGGAAAGGAGCTTCAATGCTTAATATCTCCTTTAGGATACACTGGAAAATCCTGTCCCACAATACCTAAGGCCCATCAAGTTTTACACTAAGGTTAGAACCTAATCTGCTCATTCTCATATCAGTATCTAGTGTCTCTACTGGGACATGTCTCCATGCTTTAATGTTCAAAAATATCTTTATTTGTCTCATTCTGCCTGTGCTGCAGTACCTCTTTTCACCCTCTGTCTGAAACCAGAGCACAGTCTGCTCTGATTGGTTAGCTGGCCAGCTCTGTTGTGATTGTTCAACCACTTAGAGATGACCGCCCCTTAGCCTATCACATAGAATGTGTTGCAGCGCCAGCCAATAGGAGCACAAGTGTTACATAGTGATGTCACTATGTTCCAGAAGTCCCGTTAAGGAAAAGTGGTTAGGAAAAGACATAGGACCTGATTTTCACTTTTCAACCGTAGCCTCAAAGTAGGCAGGTGTTCTGAGGGAAAACGTACCTGGGCTCCCGGTGCTCTCCGCTGATCTCTTCAAACGCAGAGGACCCTGGGAAATGAAGTGCCTGGCGCTCTGAGTGATGGCCTCTCTCTTGCGGTGATGATGATGCCCAGTAAGGGGGGAGTTGATGCACCCCTGTGAGCACCTTGTGCCGCTGCTCCCTGCCTCACACATCAGCACTGAACAGCTGATGTACACCTGAATGCAACACAACACGCTGTCATTACATCAGCAGATATACAGACTTTTCTTCAAGTGGAGAAATAACAGAGCTGTGGTTGGATCAAAGACAAGATATATTGACACGTTGTACTTTTAATTTAGTAAAAATGCCAGACTACATGCAACAGAGTATTCCTACACTGTGGTATTAATTATTTGTATTAAGTAAAAGATCAGAGAGTATAGCCACATATTAGATAGTTCACCTGGTCGTGCAAGCCGATGAATTTGAAGGCCTCCATGCTGAACCTGAACTGTCCCTGGTTGGCGCTCGGATGCACCTGAACCGTTTGGTCCAAATTACACCTACAGTAACAACAAAAAGAAAAGTTAAGAAATATTGCTTCTGTGAGTCCATGCCTCACAATTGGTAATCGCTAAAATTGCCAATCTAATGCTAATTTTGATACATTAAAAGGAAATACATTCAGACACTAATAGCCACATTTGGCGTAGAGTATATTTGGATGCCTTTTTTTTTAAATTGGAAAAAAACAGTTTCATTTTTGAATGCACAAAAGTGTGTACCTGATGGAGGACTGCAGATGGAAATGAGTTAAAAGCAAGCATAAATGTTCTCTTTTTGAGATTAGTGTATTTGTATTTATGGTCCTTGTTCAATAAAGACTATAATAATAATAATTGTTTTGCCTGATTAAATCCCATATTAATCCAATGCCTGAAAACATCTCATTGCCACCTACGGGCAGTTTAGTTACAAACCTCTGACATAGCACATCTTTCTCAATGCATAGTTATGTCCCCTGTTGCCACTAGATGGCGTGCTCATGCCTACCCATTCTCGATGATGGAGTATGTTGGCCAGTAGTTGGGGGTGTCATATGGCGCCGCGCTGCAGGATTCCACAAACAGCTCGGTGTTGTTGACGGTAGATTTGGCCTCTATCTGCATGTAGATCCTGTTCTTCACATCGTACTCCAGAGGGTACAGTCCTGGATCAATCATTTGTCTATATTGGCTGTCTGGGTAGAACTCAAACTCGTAGGTGAACGATCCAAAGCCTTTATCCCACACCACCACATTCCTCCTGTGTGCTGTGAAGCCCTGCGACACGTTCCCACGTTTGGGGTACTGGCAGTAGAACTGAACCTCCAGCAGGTGGTTCCTGGTGATCAGGTCGTGTACGTTGTCCACCGTGGTGATTTCATTTTTGAAAACCAGGTTTTCCTCATCTTCCTGCAGAGGTAAAGGGGACATATTGTGTTCACGTTCATATGTGTATTTGTGATTTCTACTACAACCTGTTTACAAAAACATTAAAAAAACGTGTAATTGTACTTATACTATATAAAAACTGTTACTTTGGTAAAACTTAAAAAATGAGGCAACAGTTTCAAGCAATTTTATGAGTTGTTGTGAACTTTTGCATTTTGCATTTTTTTTGTTGGTTAAACTGACTTTTGTAGTTTTCCTGAATGTGTTTCTTTCCTAGGCAGGTTGGAAGGCACCCCTGATACCCACATTTGTCTGCACAAGCACTAATAACTGAGTTTTTCATACTCCTAATAAAAAGTAGTTTGGAGAAAAACCCGGCGGGTGATGAAACAGATGCCCTATTGTTACCTCGATCTGAGTGCCGCAGGCGTTGAGGGGTACGATGGCGATGATGTGCGTGCTGTTAGAGTTCATCTGCAGGTTGCAGGCCGTGTTGCTGGGGTCGTTGAGGCGTAAATGATCCTCATGAAGTCCAGGGAGAGAAGATCTGTTAACCTCTACCGTCATTGAGGACTCATGGCAGGTCACACGGGATTCAACTAGAGCAAGAGATAAATAGTTTACAAAATAAATACACATTACACTAATGGCTAGTCTACAGGTGGCAGTAACGCTCCAGAACAGACAAGAAGAAGACTGCAAAGCTAGTTAACAAAGATTTATATTGACTTGTTTGCTCCTTAAATATTGTTTCACCAAAAAGAAAGGTTTCAGTTCATATAAATTCAGGACATGCACAGTGTTTTTCGCCTACAGTAATGGGTTTGATTTGATCAAACACAACGGCCTTGCAAAAGTCCATGAAGCGACTAATGGAATTTAACATTTTGACATTTAACTTTTTCAGTTGTAGTTCTACTATAAAATGTTGACATTAAACAAAAATCGCTCTTACCTCGTCTTTTACCGATGTTCACCAGAACGCACCTCATCTCGGACTGATAGATGCCGGACCTGAAAAGCATCAGTGACCAAAGATTTATCTTGAACCATTTTCTTATTTTTTTTAAGGAGTAATGCCTGTTACTCATTCAGTAAGGCAGAAATGTCTTATCAAACCATCACAGGTGTTTGAATTGGAGGTAACTTCAACCTCATACTCACTAAAATCAATATGCAGATGATGTATTTGTTTATGTCAATGTCTCTGGCAGAAGCAATCATCAATTGGGATTTCTAACTTTTTAAACACATTTGCATCTGACTTCTGTATTCTTTAAATCCTAATATGATTCTTAGTCGTTCATAGCTTTTTAAGTTTTAAAAAAAATATCAAACTGTTACTTACTGTGGAGATTGGGTGACGTGCAAATGGTAACCGTAATAAATTGTGGTTTGAGGGGGGAGAGTAGAGGCGGGACTGTAAAATGTGTGAAAAGTGAAATCAATATTTAACACACACAAATGCATACTAAATGTATCAAATAGAAAATAAATGTAAGGCTCACTCACTCGATTACTGATTCAACAGCAAAGCAGATTGGGTAATGATCCCCCACATCATCAGGGCCAGGCGTCCACCTAATGACAAAGTCTCCATGTGTGCTTCTGTGCTTGGTGATATTCAGTGGCCCACTGATGATGATATCATGTAGTCTGTGTGAAAACAAAAGAAAGAAACCAGATATTTCCTCCTCATCGCTGAAGTTATCTCACTAGCAGAAATGCTGATAATGTTCTGACGATTCTCACTTACGTTGCATGTGAAGCTTGTGCTCGGACTCTGATCTCCACTTCTTTGTTGACCTCGGCATTGATGTGTTGTCCATTTTCAGGTGTTGGGTGCACAAACTTTGGCAAGTAGAGTCCATCAACACACGAGGGAGCAGGTGGGTCCACTGCAGTTAAAAAGTGCAACAGTTCTTTAAGAGTTCTTGATCAGTTCTTACAACCACTTTGTCAGTAAATGTGGCTCAAAACATCAAAGCTGTCACAGCAGATTATATTCATTAGCTGTCAAAGGCAAAATATCTACAGGTTAGGGTTTTGAAGAGGGAAATACAAAAATTGCTATGTTACAATTACGGCCTTCCACTAGTTTGTGCAGATTGTTGCAGAACGCTGTGAGGCCGTATTATTCCTGACATTTTACCGCACCCCCATTCATTTTCAAATGAAGCCCATCTTCAAAACCAGAATTGTTAGCTCCTTGATTCTGGCCTCTTGTTAAGGCACCGACACATAGACAACATTTTGAAAATGTTATAAAAAAACAAAATTCCACCAGATGGCGCTATAAAACACTTGAAAGAAATCAAAAACGACTGCTTCAAAATACGGCTTTGTAAATAAAAAACATTTAAAAAATCCAACAATCCTGGCATTTTTCCCGATTTATAAATTTCACAACCCTAATCCCTAACATTCCTATTTTTTTAACCTGAAAGAGCCGTTAATGTATTTGCATAAACCTAAGAAACCTAAGGAAAATCGCAAATCCATAATTGTGAGTCAACCTCACCTAAGGGTTAGGGTTAAGGCCCGGACACACCAACACCAAATAACTGACACAGACGGACCACCGACTGTTGTGTCGCCTCGCGTCTCTTCGTCTTGGCCATGTGTCGCACTGGAACACACCGCAAAGACTTCAGCCGACGGCCAAGAAGCAAGTATGAACTGCGCATGCGTGAGTGGCAATAACTCTCCTTACCAGCAGACAGCGGTAGTGTGTATTCGTCATTCAAAAGAGGCAACAACCGGAAGACAGACTGCGTGATAACCGAGAGAAGAAGAACAGACTGCGTGATATAAACAAACAACAAATAGCGTGTGCGTTCCATTTTCACTCTACAACGAGAAGCTCATGGGGCTTTCCCGAACCTGTGTCGAGAGCTGGAGTTAAATGAAATCTCAGATTTGCCTTCTTAATAGTTTGTTTGGGTCCCTCACTTCCGTTTTGCTTCTCATGCACTGATTCGCTAAGCTGAACAGCCAATCAGAGTGATTTCTTTTGCCGACTGCCTTTGGTCGACTGCCCACAAATTCGACATGTTTAATCGGTGGGTTTTCGGCCAAAAAGGTGTCGGCACGGCTGAAAAGACACAACGGTGCGGGACACACCAATCTGAGTAGGTCGTGTCGACTCATCGTCGGCCTGACGCCCATCGACGGCCAAAATCGGTTTGGTGTGTCCGGGCCTTTAGGTTTTCAGAACAACTAAAATGTCTCTATGCAGGTGTAGAACATGTACTTACTTCTTATGCTAAAGAATGTATTTAGAACCAAAATGTAGAACAAAAAATAAGACGTTGCACATTAAGTTGTCACTAGAGCTGCAAGAGGTGCATGACAGGTTACACCCATTGAAGGCAGTGCAGCAACAGCTTTTCTGTAAGTATGGACTGACTAATTGAGGACAAATAAAACCTGACTCACCAAGAAAGGAGAATTGCAAAGGCAGTTTACTGAGAGGAGGCGTGGTGCCATGCAGGTGTCGGTTGTCTGTTGTGGTTGGAGTTGTATGCAGCCACGGCCAGTATGTGGGTATAGGTGGGGCTGGTGTCTGACGTGTAGTTGTTGCTGGAGTTGGATGATGATACCACCACCACCATGGGGTTGTGGTTGGTGCTGCAGTCGTGGTCGGTGATGGAGCTGGATGATGATACCACCACCACCATGGGGTTGTGGTTGGTGCTGAGGTCGTGGTTGGTGCTGGAGGTGAATGATGATACCACCACCACCATGGGGTTGTGGTTGGTGCTGCAGTCGTGGTCGGTGCTGGAGCTGGATGATGCCACCACCACCATGGGGTTGTGGTTGGTGCAGCAGTCGTGGTCGGTGCTGGAGGTGTATGATGATACCACCACCACCATGAGTGTGTTGCTGGTACCATAGTGTTTGGTGCTGGAGTCGTGATTGGTGCTGAAGTCGTGGGAGGATATGTGTGGTAGTAGGATCGTTTATGCCTCATGGGAATCAGTGGAGCCTTGTAGGATTGGGTTCCATCGGTGTAGGACAGAGAGATGGGCCTTTCCGGGAAGTCCTCCACCACCAACTCAAATCCAAAAACACTTGGGTTGGCGATGGCATTGCGGTAGTGTAAGGAGCAAGAACCCTAACAATGTAAACATTCAGACATTTAGTGAGGCAAAGGCTCAGTCGGGTATTGGAAAATGCATAAGGAAATTGATTTTTAATTTACAAACCTGATCCAAGATAAAACCTGAAGGTTGGTTACATCCGCTGCACTCTATATTTCTGATATTTCCATATCTGCAGCGAACTGTGTCGCCATCAGCGTCGAAGGACATCAGCTTGTAGGTCCGTGGGCAGTTCTGGGGAACTCTTGAAAGGACACATTAACAAGAGTGAGGAACACTGTTCTGCCCATAAAACCCAAAAGGATTAAACAATCAGAGTTATAACTGCACATGTGAGGTAGTAGAGTAAGCACGGCCACAGTGACTTCTTTTAGGGTGGCGCCAAACCCACCCTCAAATAATTTAAATTGATACTAATATGCATATTACACAACCTTTTCAAAGAATAAACACAACGCGAGTTGACCTTTTTTTAATGACTATAATTTCATTCAAATGAATGGAAGCAGTAGACACAGTTATTACATAGAGGCAATTGTAAAGCAATCATCTAACAACTGTTTTGGGAAAGAGGTTTCAGCCCAGGATAAGGCAGAACTGTAAAGGTTAACACACATGTTGTTACTTTACTTTGTGAGTGCAGAGCAGAAACTGTCTGCAGGACTGCACCTTCATGATACAGAGCGATTTAATCAAACAACAAAATAAAGAAGGAGCTTACCGAAGGAAAGGTAGAATGGCAATGTCTGGGGATCTGTTTGGTTTGCCAGTGTCAGATCTTGATCCCAAATCTACTTGAGTTTGAAATCTCCAACCTGAAACCCCGTTACGTGTTGGGATCCAACAACAGCTACTTGCCCTGTTAGGTGTGCAAACAAATACTGCATTATACAGCTGCTTGTTTTTATTTATTATTATAGGATAAGCATCAAAACAACAAATACAAGTGTTTCCAATGCAATTCTGGAGACTCCACAAATATAACATTAGCAGGATTTGAGTCAGAGAAAAAGCTCACCTCAGCTGAAAAGGTTTGTCAGTTGGGACTTTTCTTTGTTGAACTGTTTCTGTTTCACACCATTGTCTGTTGCTTTGCGGTGCATTGGTGCTCCTGTCAGTTATGCCTCTCTGTTGATTAGTGACATAGCCACAGTTGCCAGTGCTACATGTTTGGTAATGGGAGTACTGACACCCATCATAGGTCGCCCTGTCGCGAAAGTCCACCTTTGAAAAAAATAAAAAGAATAATATTAATGCATATTTGTATCACTATTTCCAATGTATGTTGTGCTTTGACATATACCAATCGAGGTAACAAGCTAGACAACACAATTAAAAGAAAACATTGAGGTAAACTATATTTAATGTAAGTTTTTGCAAGCTAAGCTTCCAAAAACAAGACCACAAATAGTTTTTAAACGTGATTTTAAACATTTCTGCGAGCAAGCATTTTTTCATGACCTGTGGGATTTTGATTGGAACAAGATCTATCTCATTAGTGATGTTGAACTGGCATGGGATTATTTTCATGAGGCTTTTACTAGAATTATAATGTAATAAAAAACTCATTTGGAACAGAAACTAAAAATAAATTACCAGCCTGCATTGTTACAGACTCGCAAACTCTCACTGACAAATCGGCCATTCTCAACTGCTTTAATTAACATTTTCTTTCTTTCTTAGTTCTTTGTTTGAGTCCCTACATTCGGACCCTGAACAGAACGTTGATTCCTCACCACCTCCATCCCATCCCGTGGCTCAGCCATTCAATTTAACTTTTATCGAGGCGATAGAGGTCCATAAAGCATTGCAATCTGGATCCACACAAATCGGCAGGTCCGGACAAACTTCCTCCTCATTTTCTTAAATTAGCTGCAGACTTTATAGCTGAGCCGCTTACTTATCTTTTTAATTTATCTCTTTCCAACAATGAGATACCTAACATATGGAAATCTGCATATGTTCTTCCTTTAGTGAAAGGAGGGGATCCCTCATCTGTTAATAATTATAGGCCAATTTCAAAATGATGTGTTGTAGCGAAGGTCCTTGAAAAGCTTCTCAGTGAACAACTTAAATTATTCTTGGACACAAATTATATTTTGTCAGAGCACCAATCCGGTTTTAGAAAACAACACAGCACAACAACTGCTGCTATTAAAGGGGTGAACAACATAATTGAGGCATTGGACTGTAAAAAGTATTGTGCAGCTCTATTTATTGATTTGTCAAAGGCGTTTGACACAGTTGATCATACCATCCTGGCGGAAAGACTTCACAGTATCGGCTTATCTAAGCATACTGTAGGTTGGTTTTAAAATTATTTATCAGCGAGAACCCAATGCGTCTAATTTTCTGGGTCCTCTTCTTCCTTCCTCCCGATAGCAAAGGGTGTGCCACAAGGTTCCATATTAGGACCGATTATTTTTACCATATATGTAAATAACCTATGTAATAATTTAGCAAATGCTTCTTACCATTTTTATGCAGATGATACTGTTATTTATTGTTCCTCCTCTTCTATAGAGCAAAGTCTAGATTTCCTCCAGTCTGCCTTTGATGTCATACAAACCCATTTATATCAACTAAAGTTGGTATTAAATGCAGAAAAATCCAAAGTGATGATATTTTCGATGGCAAAAAGTGACCTTCTATTCTACCCAAGATTTGTACTGCTCAAGGGACTGACATTGAGAGGGTCACTACTTACAAATATCTGGGATTTCTTATTGAACAGAACTTGTCTTTCAAGTTACACACGGAAAATGTTGTTTCAAAGCTAAAAATAAAATTAGGTTTCTTTTACAGAAATAAATCCTGTTTCTCTTTTCAGACAAGGAAACATTTGATATCTGCAACGTTTTTACCTGTATTAGATTATGGTGATCTGCTATACATGAATGCCTCCGACCAGTGCCTAAAGAGCTTGGATACTGTGTACCATTGTGCCTTACGATTTATTACTGGATGTGGATATCGAGTACACCATTGCACTTTATATGCTGCTGCTAATTGGCCATCTTTGTCTGCTCGCAGACTTTCCCATTGGTTGGGTTTTATTTATAAATCTCTGCTTGGGTTGGTTCCCTCCTACATTTGCACATATATGTGTCAAAGAGAAAGTCTATATGGCCTGCGCTCCCAATATTTTATTCAGATGCTGGTTCCTACAGTGAGAACAAAACTGGTTAAAACAGCTTTTAAATATGCTGCCCCCACAGCTTGGAACAATGTACAGAAGGAGATGAAACTCTCAGATTTAATCACTATGGGGGAATTCAGGTCCATCTTAAAGGACAGAGAACACGACACCATTGGTAGATGTGAGTGCTCGTATCTCCTAAAATCGTTTTAAATGTTGCCAGTTTTTAATGATTTTTAATAGTTTGTTTTATTTCGCATATTGACTGGTTAATTTATTTGTGTTTTACAGCTGTATTTGTCTGCCTGTCTTGTCTGTGTTTTATCTGTTGTAACTTCGTTCATGCTGCTCTTCTTGGCCAGGTCACTCTTGGAAAAGAGATTTTAATCTCAATGAGTCTTTTTACCTGGTTAAATAAAGGATATTTAATGTATGGCAAAAACTTTAACAGAAGTGAGTGTAAAAATAACAACGGCATAAATATGAATAAATTAGTTAATTATAAACTGATGCAAAAGTTTAAAAGTAGTTTCTCTCACCCTAAATGATCCATCGGGGTTTCTTCCTTTGTAGCTATAGGTCACGGTTCCACCGTAGTGATGTGATGCAGACGCCAGTGAGACCAGCTGAAGCAGGAGCAGCAGAGCGGCGGCCATCTTTTCCCGAATTCACCTCTGTCTCCAAGTATCTGCTGCTCACATCCACCTGCAGCATCCTTTTATACACACCTGGCCATGGTTCCTCCTTCCAAGTTATGACCTTCATCTATTGAATCAGACCAGCTGCATAACTGGTTCCACAACATTTCACTGTAAATGCTTTAATACACCCACAACGATAACAAAGCATAACATTTGATGATAATGAACATTTGCTGGCAGCGTGTTGACATATTTTTGTCATTGTGAATGCTAAGGAATCGAAACCGTAAGCATATCTATTATAGTGTAAGAGCACTTTAAAATGACCCCGGTGGCCTAAGGCCGTGACTCTTGTCTGGCATGTCAATTTTGGAGCAGATCAGACAATGTTTAGCCAATGTTTAAATCCTCTAAAATGAGCCGTTTCTCATTTCTCTGATTTGCAGCTGTGTGTCTGTGCTGCGCGCGGCGGCACATTTGAATTACACCGGGCCAGCGGCAGTGAACTGTCAGGAAGACTCGGGTCTAACTCATGGTCTAACTAACCTTATTTAACAGAAAATAAAATGGCAACAACAGGGCTTGGGAGGAGTGGTCGCGTTAACCGAATACCCCCCCCCGTCAGCGTGAGTGAGTGACGAGTTGTGTACCAACCTGGTCTCACCAGAATGCGTGACATACTTTATTCAGCAGTGCTTGCTTTACTCTTTGAAAGTCATCACATGAATGCATTGTAATGAATGGTTTGGCTGCATTAAACATTACACATCTGTCGTAGTTCTTTATTTATCTACAGAGATCGGGCCTCAGAATAGACCGGAAACTATTCTTTTACCGTTCGGTTTTAATTTCACAATAAAGTTAGTAGTAATCATTTGTTTTGATATTATTGTTTTTTATTAACTACTAGACCGCTGGGTCATGTTAACACCATCTTTTCTGTGTTGCTGTGGGTTTTTTACATCGCTTTTGTGTTACAAATATCAAAACAATAACAAAATATATCCGTCGTAAACTAAACCAGAAACAGCAGTATATTTTATTTTGTTAACACTGTAAACTTGACAACTTTTTAACCCGCACCTCCTACTGGTTAAAGCACGTTATTACACGTTTAGAGTAATTGCAATGCAGGTAGATTGTGTTGCTTTTTAATGACTGTTTTAAAATGCCTTTTTCTTAATGTCTTTCATTTTTGTAAAGCACTTTTGAATGTGTTATATTTGATGAAAACATTTAAATATTAAGAGTACATACTCTTAATATAGTGGGAAAGTGGAAGGTCAATGATATAAATAATATAGAATAGAAAATATCAAGAAGATACTGTAAGTGATCTCTACAATAAAACAGTTTAGTGCCTGATAGGAGGATGTGCAAAACAGACAAACTAATAAGGCTTTATTTAAACATTAAAGAATACTTTAGGTTAAGGTCTTCTTTTAAATAAGAAAAAAGCTTTGGGGGTATCTACAGATACTAAGCCTGACAAAGTACTTAACGTCTAATATATTGCATGGTTTGTTTTGGAACTTGACAATCAACTTTCCTGCAATGTTAACTATGTTGAAGCACTTATTTTAACTGATATTATACATATTAATTATACTCTTATAAGATGTATGTAGATAGTATAAGAAATGTGCAGAATATGTTTAATGGTGGAGGTACACAGATATCGATAGATGTCTTGTAATGCACTGGTGAGGAACCTGTGACCCAAGTTTTTCATTCATTGCATAACTACACCGTAGTTGTGTATGATATGTCAATGAACCTTAGAAAATCTTGAAATCTTGAAAGGGATGTGCAAAATAGCCATTATATACAGTTTTTAATTAACTATTAGTAGAGAATAACGAGTAATGAATATACTTTATAGGGATCTGCAGATAAATATTTAGCCTTCTCAAGCACCCACTACCAAATATCTCGCCTGATTGTTGGCACTTGACAATCACCTTCACTGAATTTTACTCAGGTGTAACTAAAGTCTGATTTAAGGGTTGTTTATATTTCACATCATTAATCCAAATCTGTAAAGTAACTACAATAAATGTAGTGGAGTAAAAATACCAGGTTAACCTTAAAGAAAGCCCTCAGGATTATAAAAGACCCCCATCACCCCAGCCACAAACTGTTCTGTCTGCTGCCGTCTGGCAGGCGGTACTGCAGCATCCGGACTAAAACCACCAGACTCAGGGACAGCTTCATCCCACAGGCCATAAGACTATTAAACACCTGAACTTTGAAACAACATCCATAACATTAATCTGGCTGCTACTTAGAAATTATTTATCTAATATATCATATTCAATCACTTGTATATAGACTCTTATTGCACTATTTCACTTTTTACTATTTTACTATTTTTATTTTTGTATTTACTGCACTATTTTGTCTGTGTATCTGTTTTATTGTGTTGCACTGTTGGAGGAGCCTGTGACCTAAGGGGGGGGGGGGGGGGGGGGGGGGTAGGACACGTTCTAAGCACATGGTGTAGTCCCATAGCTGAGGATTCTGGGTAGTGTAGTGTCTTCTGCCATTCATACACTACGAACAAATATTTGTTTCTCCGAATCGAAAGGGGAAAATACAAAAGCATTGCACACAATTTAAACCAATCAATGTTGTGTAATTAACAAGGATAATCTGGTGTTTTTGAGTCGATGAGTAGTGCAGATATCACTGTAAATAAAATCAATCGACAGTAAGGAGAATACTTACTTCCGGGTGTAAAATCCTCCGTTATCCAATGGGAATGGACGCTCATCGCTCTTTGGGTCCGTAATACAATAAAGGGGACATGATCAAATAGGAATATAATTATCTTTTAAATAACGTTAACTAAAGGGAACAATCTATTTGACACAGCTGAAGCTCTGGCCTTCCTTAAAAACTAACTAATTTAATAAAAATCACAGTTGTATTACACACAATGCACTGTTTTTTGAGAAAAAAAATTGGTAAATAATGCACCATAATACATTCTGACGAAAAATAAAAATGATTATGAATACAAATAAAATAAAAGAAGCCTCCCGTGAGTTACTAGAAGCTATAAAGTAGATTTTAAAAACGTTTTATAGAATAAAAGCTCACTGCGGGACGTTGTAGAAATGCGTGTGTGCACCACGACAAAGGAGCCTCATTCACTTTACATTGGGGTTGTTTGCGTGGTGCAGACACGTAAATCTAGCAAAGTTCGTGACTCCACCACGCACTGCGGTGTTAAGGAGTCGTGGTGGAGTCACGCATTCTGGTGAGACCAGGTTGTTGTGTACAGACTCGACAGGTAATAATGGATTATGACGGAAATGTTACGATCCTGTCCGTCAAAATGACTGACAACGAAAAAGTCTAACGCCACCACTGCTTGGGAGAAAGAAACAATGTGATATTTGGGCCCATTTTCGCTACAATGAGGCGGAGAAAAAAAGCGAATGCATTGTTTTATCAGAAGGGAAGCAATGTGGCCATAACACAGCTGGTAAAAACACCACAAACCTGACCAGATACTCTCTGCAAAGCTCCTTTCTTAATCATTCAACCAGTGTTTTTCATCAAATAAGGACAAGATATAATCTTATTGTGAAATAAGTTTGACTAAAATGACAAATTATTGGTTTTGGCTAGTTTGACTGAAATGTTCTATATAATCTGATGACTAAAAAAGACTCAACAGTTTTCATTGACAAAAAGTAGACAAAAATAATTCGTTTTCTTTGACTAAAATAAGACTAAAATGCTCAGACTTTTAGTCGACTAAAACTTGACTAAATAAAAACAGGATGAAGGTGACTAAATATGACTAAAACTAAAAAGGAAATTGAACACAGGACTACACAGGACACTAAGACTAAAACTAAATAAAAAAATAGCTGACGAAATTAACACTACTACTGAGCTGTTTTAATAAAAATAATCAGCCCCCTATGGACCAGGATGAAAATGCTTTGGTATGCCTATCTTCCAAGACAAACTGAACATATCCACCAAAATGTGTGATAATTGGATAAATCGTTGATAAGTTATGAGTATTTCTTTCTATGCCATGCCTTTTTGCAAAGACGTTTTGATTAATGGCGGCCATGTTTTTGTACTGACCTTGCACATTTCTTATGGATACATATTTGACCCCCCGCTGATGATGCATGACAAATGTGGTGTGTTAATAGACAAAACATAGAGATTTAGATACATATTTAACTGTTTTTAGCATTATGCTAATTAGCACAACATATAAGTAGGCGGAGCTTAGGGGCTCTTGAGGCTTTTTTGTAGAGCAGCTCCAGCCGGATATGTGTTCCTAATTTTAGGTCAATCGGACTTAGGTTGCACGCTTCAGAATTGTTCGAATATTTGATTTTCATAGGGGGCGCTAGACAGCCAGCTTTCAACTTTTGAGCAATTCCAATGCATTTTATCTTTTCTGCACCAGACCTGACGTCCGTGCAAATTTCACAACTTTCCGAGCATCGGAAACTGCCACCCAACAGGGAGGAGTTCATCACGGCCCCGCAAGGAGACTAAACTCTTTCTTAATGCCCACCGCTTATCGTTCTCTGGTGCTGTCATTTGCTCATGACAATCCATGGTCAGGTCACATGGGGGTCATATAGAGCAGGGGTTCCCAAACTTTTCAACCCGCGACCCCCGAAATAACAGTGCCAGAGACTGGCGACCCCCAACGGAAGGGGGGTGCTAGTGAATTGTCAACCGGGGGGGAACCTCGCTGCGGGGAAATTCTACTGATGACCAGTCCGCCCCTGAAAAATGTCTATGTACACGTTATTAATAATAATAATAATAATAATAATAATAATAATAATAATAATAATAATAATAATAATAATAATAATAATAATAATAATAATACAAATAATAATAATATTTAAAAATAAATTGTAATTTAAAAAAAAAAAACCTTGCGACCCCCCCTCGGGCTCTGTGCAATTAGAGAAATTAGATGTCCTTCAAGATGGCGTGCTGACATCGATTTCCGGGTCACTACCGGAGGACCGAGGAGTCGAGGAGTCGAGGAGTCGAGGAGGCGAGGAGGAGGAAATCAGAAAAATGAGAAACGGCTCATTTTAGATGATTTAAACATCGGCTAAACATTGTCTGATCTGCTCCAAAATTGACATGCCAGACAAGAGTCCCGGCCTGAGGCCACCGGGGTCATTTTAAAGTGCTCTTACACAATAATAGATGTGCCTACGGTTTCGATTCCTTAGCATTCGCAATGACAACAATATGTCAACACGCTGCCAGCAAATGTTCTTTATCATCAAATGTTATGCTTTGTTATCGTTGTGGGTGTTTTCAAGCATTTACAGTGAAATGTTGTGGAACCAGTTATGCAACATGGTCTGATTCAATAGATGAAGGTGATAACTTGACAGGAGGAACAATGGCCACTTATTTTCCACCAGGACTCAGGTCTGGTGTTGTTTGACATTGCAAACCGGCCATATTTATCAAGTTACTAGAAAACCAAATCAAGTGATTCAAACTTCTCTTCTCATCTTCATTATAGTAATGGGTGAAACATTTGGGCACTGGTTCAAATCACGCTGCAGTAAACATTCAGCTGTGTCCTTGGGCAAGACACTTCACCCCAAATTGCCACAGTGGGGATGGCCCACAGTCAGAGTTGGGTGTAACCATGGATGTATAATAAGAACTGGATACAGCGTGGGAGGCGGGGCCTCATTCATTCCTATGAGAGTTGCTCATTCGCGCATGATGATAAAATGGCCCAACTTTTGAGAGAGCGAAACGTCACAGATTACCCGGCATGCCTTAGAAGTACCCGTATGTGCGCTCATAG
Organism: Trematomus bernacchii; assembly: GCF_902827165.1. Classification (NCBI taxonomy): domain Eukaryota; kingdom Metazoa; phylum Chordata; class Actinopteri; order Perciformes; family Nototheniidae; genus Trematomus; species Trematomus bernacchii. The sequence goes on from NW_022987772.1 coordinate 859,544, forward strand.
CGCATGCGCAACTTTAACCATGCCCCCCAAAATGCTCGTTCACATCAAGCACGTCAATTTGCGTACACGTAACAGCACCGCACGTTCATGACAGCATGGTAATGGTTTGTTATTATGATAGATTTGATATTAACGAGGCGGCAGTTAGCAGCTAGCGGTTAGCTAGTAATTATGCTAATTTACACATCAATCGTTATGTACTTTTATATTACGCTGTAACAGGATCTAGTGATATCCAAGCAACAGAGCTTCATTTAGCATGAAAGAATTATTGCACTGTATATATATATATATATATATATATATATACAGTGCAATAAGCTTCTTAGTGCAATAAGAAGCTACAGGGACGTTAATCTACGTCGGTAATATTAACTTTATTTAATACAACATTTACGGTACAAGATTTAATCATACAGCCCATGTAGTATCATATTTTACAAATGATGAATTACAACAAACATGTGCAATATATCCATTATTATAGCTCCGTGGGCGATATGGGTCCGTTCTTATTGTGCATCCATGGGTAAAGATAAACGCATGTAGTGCTGAACACGTAACATGAACGTGCCGGGCGGCGCGGTCCCGTGGGTTAGATGCGCGTTCATAATGCAGAGGGAAATAACTCGCAGAATAACGTTATTAGCACATTTTTACAACTTGAGGAACGAATGTTTTTAATAAGGGCTATACAAGTGTTCATACTGGGTAGTTTATTTAGTTTAAAAAAAATTATCCAACGATTTACAGACCACTCTTTCCCCATGGAAGTCAATGGGAAAAAGTGTTTCCGGGCCTGGCAACCAAAAGGAAGTGTAGTACCGCCGTTTGGCCAGCACGAATATTTTCATCTGAGTCCGGCGCACTTCCTGGGGGCTTGGGTGTAACGCGTTACAAAGTAACGCGTTACTGTAATAATATTACTTTTGTCGGTAACGGAGTAGTGTAACGCACCGACACGCGTTACTTCGTTACTTTTATAAAATCAGTCATAATCACACTGACAGACAAAAGGGGTTTCCGCCACAGGTTTATATGTACGTAATCTGCGCGACTTGCGCGTCCACATCTCCACGTGCAGTGCTGCATAAACATGGCAGAGTCAGCGATAACTTTCGAGGGGTGGAGGTATGCCCATTATTTTGAGTTCGTCCGAAGAATAGACAGGAATGTGACGGTGAGGTGCAAACTGTGTCCAGGCCAGAAGCTGTTATCCACTGCTGCAAACACCACGTCAAACCTCAACAAACACCTGCAAAGAACACATGCTAAGGTGAAGCTAATAGCTAAGGACCCCCGAACCCAGAGTGAGGATGATGTGAGTGCGCCGCCGCCGACTCCGAAGCAGCACAAATTAGAATTTGGAGGACCGGTAACCAAAGCAGAGATGGACAGGCTTGTAGCATCCTTCATAGTAGAGGTAATGTTGCCCATTTGCACAGTGGAATCACCATCGCATCGTTCAGAGATATACTGCGCAAAATACAGATAGCAGGAGACAGAGGACAGCCATAGTCAGAGCTATCTGGATCAGTCTTGACATCAGACAATGGAAACTGAACTAAAGAGAACATTTGAAACTTTAGCAGTCTGCGTGATCTGCCTGTAGGGAGGGGCTGGCCGGCCCTGCGAGTAAAGTAACGAGTAAAGTAACGAGTAAAGTAACGAGTTACTTTATGTAGAGAGTAACGAAGTAGTGTAATATATTACTTTTTTTTAAAGTAATATGTAATATGTAATATATTACTTTTTTTAGTAACGACCCCATCTCTGCCCACAGTATTAAATGTATGTAAGTTGCTTTTGGATAAAAGCGTCTATTAAGTCATTCATTTGATCACTGTTGTGATTACTTATACAGTCAAGCTGCTGTTCAACGTTATCATACCAAACATTACCTTATTTTGTTTGAGTCCCAAACCCTCGGTAATAATCTTCCTCAACCAGTCAAATTGACCAAATATTTTGACTGTTTTAAGCTGTTTTTTCAAACCCATTTACAGCCACAGCCAAGTCACACAATCAATCTGGTGAGGCTGCTTTATGGTTCTTAACTCCGAGTTTCATCTCCATTGCTTCAGAAGTTTCCACCACATTCATTACTTAATGATTACTGCAGGTGTTAAAGGAGAGGTGTCATGCTTTTCCGGTTATTACCCGTCCCCTTGTGTGTTATGAAGGTTTTTATGCATGTAAACGGTGTGCAGAGTCAAAACCCTCAAAGTACACCCTGTAGCGAGTAAAACTCTAACACAGAAAATACCTCCCCAAAACGCCTCGTTGGAGATACGTCATTGTCCATTTGATTCTTCCGGGTACGGCATGATGTCAAGCTCTCTGCAAACCCATTCTCACAGAGTTTATCAACCTTTTTCTTACTCAATATCAAGCCACACTTATTGTTTTTACTTCGACTGTGAGTTTGTGTGTGCTCAGGATGAATTTGGCTGTGTTTCGCTATGTATCCTAAACAAGGAAACAACACCTCCACGGAGCTCAGCGCGATTCACAACGTCCCGACCAATCAGAGCACACTGTGCTCACAGGGAGGGTGGGGGCTGGAGCTATTGGAGCTACAACGAGCCGTTAAAGGCAGAGAGTGAAATTCAGTGAATACAAGTAGTTTACAGAGATGCTGTATGAGACCAATGTGAGTTTGGAAAATTGCACAATATAAATCTATTTTAGTAGACCTCAACAATGGAATTATGATCAGTGGAAATGGCCATGACACCTCTCCTTTAACATTTGATCGGTTGCTGCACGACTTCTAAAACATAATGAGGTTTAGTAAAGAAACATTTATTTTTGACTAACTTAAAACCAGATTATCCAAGATGTGTTTGTTTATGTGCAGAAGAAAAAGATAGTAAATTGGACAAAAGCAAAAAGAAGATTTAAGAGAATATGTTTTTATTGAGACATTGAGCATAAATGACTTGACGTTAAGGCTGAAAATGTAATAATGACATTTAGCATTATTATGATTGGGCGGCACACATTTCAATCAAGTTTTAAATCATAATGCAGTACATGAAAGAACAATCACTTGTAAAGCCATATGGGATTACACAGTAAACAGTGGTTAATACCACAATTAAAACCACTTCTAACCCATACGGCAGGAACAATAAATGGATATTCTCAACTAGCCGCTTTTTTTAGTTTTCAAAAGAGGCCAACGGTTGGTATTTGATCTTTGATGCTTTGACTTTGTACAGGGCCACTGCACTGATCATGCCAATGGCTGCAAGAAGACATCCAACGATGAACACCAGGTTCAGATTCATGGGGGTCCCTGGAGGAAAAGAGAAGCATAATTTAAATGTCAACATTCGGCTGTCCACAGAAACTGTTACGCTTCCCGAGAAGTGACTGGAGATGAGAACCTGCTACGCAAACACTAGACGGAGACAGTGGTGAAGTGTCAAACAATAGTCTTTATTTGACCACGGCACAGGCAAGGTGTAGAGAGGAGCTCAGAGAAGACAGACGTGGAGCTGGATAGCTCAGGGGGAGACGGAGGTGCGGAGATGCACGGAGGGAGCACCGGCGTGGAGAGCCGGAGATCCAGAGCTGGCGAATGTAGACAGGATGAGCTGGTGTGCGTGGAGGCACGGAGGACACCGACGAGGAGAGCCGGGAATCCAGAGCTGGCGAACGTAGTCTGGATGAGCTGGTGTGCGTGGAGGCACGGAGGAAACACCGACGAGGAGAGCCGGGAATCCAGAGCTGGCGAACGTAGTCTGGATGAGCTGGTGTGCGTGGAAGCACGGAGGGAACTCAGACGAGGAGTCGGAGGCTGGACGTGGCAAGCAGAGCGGCAGGTGTGTGTAGGTCACTGAAGGATAAACGAAGAACTGGCGAAGTCTGAGGATGGGAACCAGGGTTTTAAGCAGGTGCAGGTGAGTAGTGGCAATCAGTGAGATTTACAACAGCAGTGGAGATGAGTTGGCGGGAATCAGAATGTAGGTCAGCCACGCCCAGCCAGGAAGACAAACAAACATAGAAGTGGCAAAGAAGGAGGAAGTACTGCAGATCCTCACAGAAACAACCAATCGTGAAGAAAAACTCAGATCATGTCAGTTACTGTGCTTATTAGGTATTTTACAATATTATATATCATATGTTTTTATGTCATATATTGCCAAAGTGCTTTTATGTAACTTTCAACAATATGTTAAACCAAAAGGAGAACTATGCTAACTACTGTAAAATGATTTAATTAAGTTTAACAATTTTTACCCAGTTGTGTTTTTTAATCTATGCATGTTTAAATAAACATGTTCGAATGGTGATTTTCATAGGAATAGATGTGTAGGCCAAACAAGTTACAACAGTAATACATTTCAATGGCTACGTTGATTGCCTCTGTTAAATCCCCAGTGTTTAAGAAAGTTGAAGCAGTTGCAACTTTACTTGTATTGGTTACTCACATAATCATATTACTAGCCTATATATAGATGAACACATGCTAGAAAATACATTTATTTTACTACCCTTTATATACCTGTACATGTTAAAGTATATACAATGAATTATACTAACTGCATACCTGTACACATGTGTTTTACCACATGTATTTAAGCTGATAATCCATTATATATGTACATACTGCACAACATATTCAAATCACCACCTATTTACATTACAATTTACATTACATGCTTCCTTTTGGCAACATAATTAACCATAATAATGTAAAATATCATTTTTTCGCTGATGATACTCAGCTTTATATCTCCACTTCACCAGGAAACCCCAGTTCTTTAAATGCAATTCTAATTTAGGAGTAGATGTGTAGGCCATGTGTAGTAGTTGGAGTAGATGTAGAAGTGTAATCCAAACAAGTTGTACTGTACGTTTATAAAGTCCGAAAAACATGATAAAAATACACGGAGCCAAAGATGCGCTCTGAGTAGTCAGCTGTATGGTAACATAAGAGTCTGCCAGTGTCAGTGGAGTCTCTTTTCCTAAGTCCTGATGAATCCTCTTTCACATATTTCCTCAGGGAAAAGTGGTTAGAAAAAGACATAGGACCTGATTTTCACTTTTCAACCGTAGCCTCAAAGTAGGCAGGTGTTCTGAGGGAAAACGTACCTGGGCTCCCGGTGCTCTCCGCTGATCTCTTCAAACGCAGAGGACCCTGGGAAATGAAGTGTCTGGCGCTCTGAGCCTCTCTCTTGCGGTGATGATGATGATGCCCAGTAAGGGGGGAGTTGATGCACCCCTGTGAGCACCTGGTGCCGCTGCTCCCTGCCTCACACATCAGCACTGAACAGCTGATGTACACCTGAACGCAACACAACACGCTGTCATTACATCAGCAGATATACAGACTTCTCTCAGAATAGCAGAGTTGTTGTCAGAAACACCACAATACTTTGACTTAAATAACATTTTGAATGCCAGAACATTACCTGCAACAGAGTATTCCTAAACTGTGGTATTGTTTATTTTTATTAAGTAAAAGATCAGAGAGGTTCCTCCACCAGAGTATAACCTCATATTTCATTCTTCACCTGGTCGTGCAAGCCAATGAACTGGAAGGCCTCCATGCTGAACCTGAACTCTCTGGGGTTGGCCTTCAGATGCACTTGAACCGTCTGATCAACAGTACACCTAACAGAAAAACAAAAAAAAGATGTAAGAAATATTGCCTCTGCCTCCATGCCTCACAAACAGTGCTACATTTGGTGTCTGATGTATTAAAAGGAAATCTTCAGACACAAATAGCCATATTTCATCCTTTAAGTGTATTTTGAGATACCTTTTTCAACCTTTTTCGAAACATACTATGAAAGCAAAGTAGACCAAAAACAATGCATACCAATGCATCGTTTTTATTAGTTTGAATTAATAAAAGGACTGCAGATGGATGTGTTTGCCTGATTAATTCCCATATAAATCCACTGCCTACAAACATCTCATTCACACCTATGGGCAGTTTAGTTACACACCTCTCTTATGAAAGAAAATCAATGCAATGGTAAATGTATGCATTGGTAAAGATATGCCACTCGATGGCGTGCTCATGCCTACCCATTCTCGATGATGGAGTATGTTGGCCAGTAGTTGGGGGTGTCATATGGCGCCGCACTGCAGGACTCCACAAACAGCTCGGTGTTGTTGACGGTAGATTTGGCCTCTATCTGCATGTAGATCCTTTTCGTCACATCGTACTCAAGAGGGTACAGCGCTGGATCAATCATTTTTCTATATTGGCTGTCTGGGTAGAACTCAAACTCGTAGGTGAACGATCCAAAGCCTTTATCCCACACCACCACATTCCTCCTGTATGCTGTGAAGCCCTGCGTCACGTTCCCACGTTTGGGGTACTGGCAGTAGAACTGGACCTCCAGCAGATGGTTCCTGGTGATCAGGTCGTGTACGTTGTCCACCGTGGTGATTTCATTTTTGAGAACCAAGTTTTCCTCATCTTCCTGCAGAGTTAAAGGGGACATATTGTGTTCAAGTTCATACATGTATTTGGGGTTTCTACTAGAACCTGTTTACATGCTTTAATGTCAAACGTGTCATTGTACTTTCTTTTATTTCTTAAGACAATGTCCCGAAAAAACCCTATGGATCTTATGGTGTTTCCCCTCTAATTGTTCAATCATCAAACTCCTAATAAAAAGCAACAATAGTTTAGAGAAAAACCCGGCGGGTGATGAAACAGATGCCCGATTGTTACCTCGATCTGAGTGCCGCAGGCGTTGAGGGGTACGACCGCAATGATGTGCGTGATGTTGGAGTTCCTCTGCAGGTTGCAGGCGGTGTTGCTGGGGTCATTGAGGCGTAAATGATCCTCATGAAGTCCAGGGAGAGAAGATCTGATAACCTCTACCGTCATTGAGGACTCATGGCAGGTCACATGCGATTCAACTAGAGCAAGAGATAAGTGGTTTACAAAATAAATACACATTAGATTAATGGTTCTAGTCTACAGGTGGCAGTTGTTTTGTTTAAGATTCTACCCAAACACATCAGCTTTGCAAAAGTCGATGAAGCCACTAATGGAATTTAGCATTTTGGTTAAAATATAATAAAAGTTGTAGTTCTACTATAAAATGTTGACGTTAAACAAAAATCGTTCTTACTTAGTCTTTTACCGATGTTCACCAGAACGCACCTCATCTCGGACTGATAAGATTCCGGACCTGGAAAGCATCAGTGAAGATTTATCTAGAATCATTTTATCTTTTTTTAGGGAGGCATTTGCTTCTGACTCTATTATTTTAAATCCTAATTTGTTATTTTGATTAAAAAATAAAACTGTTACTTACTGTGGAGATTCTGGGACGTAGACATGGTCCTTGTGATAGGTTTTGGATGGTAGAGGCGGGACTGTAAAATGTGTGAAAAGTTAAATCAGTATTACACACACACACATGCACACTAAATGTATCAAATAGAATATGAATTTAAGGCTCACTCACTCGATTACTGATTCAACAGCAAAGCAGATTGGGTAATGATCCCCCACATCATCAGGGCCAGGCGTCCACCTTATGACAAAGTCTCCATGTGTGCTTCTGTGCTTTCTGATATTCAGTGGCCCACTGATGATGATATCATGTAGTCTGTGTGAAAACAAAAGAAAGAAACCAGATATTTCCTCCTTATCGCTGAAGTTATCTCACTCGCAGAAATGCTGATAATGTTCTTACGCCACAAGGCAATACTCATCACGTTGATTCTCACTTACGTTGCATGTGAAGCTTGTGCTCGAACTCTGATCTCCACTTCTTTGTTGGTCTCTGCATTGATATGTTGTCCATTTTCAGGTGTTGGGTGCACAAACGTTGGCAAGTAGAGTCCATCAACACATGAGGGAGCAGGTGGGTCCACTGTAGTTAAAAAAAATTGTTCTTGATCAGTTTTTAAAACCACTTTTTAATTGTCTGTGGCTCAAATATCAAAGCTGTCACAGCAGATTATATTAATTAGCTGTCAAAGGCGAAATACCTGCAGCTTTAGGTTATATGATTTTTATATTTCTTTCCTGATATTTTGGGCGGATAAGGGAATGCTCTGGTTTTTGGACAAAATTAACATGGGATCACTCCCGTCACCGGACGTACTTCGTCTCACTGGAATAGTAACGGTCATAGTGAATATAAAATCGTCCCCATGTATCCGGCCAATGACGGGAGAGTTTTGAAAGAGACAAAACACTGTTCCATACATTTAAAAACACTTAAACAATTAAACAATGTTTACCCCAGGATTCAGGCCTCTTCCCTGGCTTGTAAAGTGCAGTTATGCGCCTTGGAGGTATTGCACTATTTACAAAATGTATACCCAGGATTCTGGCCCCTTCCCTGGCTTGTAAAGTGCAGTTATGCGCCCTGGAGATATTATACTATTTCAAACAACTTTTCCCCTCCTTTCAAACACTTATTCCTGGGTACAAGTGTTATATTTCTTCCCCCTGGGTGTGTGTGAGACAAGTGAAGTGAGTCAGCCTGCCAACAAGCAGCAGTGTGCTGTCATTTCAAACATGTTACCCCACTGTTTAACACACTTTTACCTGTGTTTTGAAGACTCTTTCCTGGGTCAATGTGTGCTCAAATGTGCCCTCTTTCTCCCCCCTGGGTGTGTGTGAGACAAGTGAAGTGAGTCAGCCTGCCAACAAGCAGCAGTGTGCTGTCATTTCAAACATGTTACCCCACTGTTTAACACACTTTTACCTGTGTTTTGAAGACTCTTTCCTGGGTCAATGTGTGCTCAAATGTGCCCTCTTTCTCCCCCCTGGGTGTGTGTGAGACAAGTGAAGTGAGTCAGCCTGCCAACAAGCAGCAGTGTGCTGTCATTTCAAACATGTTACCCCACTGTTTAACACACTTTTACCTGTGTTTTGAAGACTCTTTCCTGGGTCATTGTGTGCTCTTTCACCCCCCTGGGTGTGTGTGAGACAAGTGAAGTGAGTCAGCCTGCCAACAAGCAGCAGTGTGCTGTCATTTGAAACATGTTACCCCACTGTTTAACACACTTTTACCTGTGTTTTGAAGACTCTTTCCTGGGTCAATGTGTGCTCAAATGTGCCCTCTTTCTCCCCCCTGGGTGTGTGTGAGACAAGTGAAGTGAGTCAGCCTGCCAACAAGCAGCAGTGTGCTGTCATTTGAAACATGTTACCCCACTGTTTAACACACTTTTACCTGTGTTTTGAAGACTCTTTCCTGGGTCAATGTGTGCTCAAATGTGCCCTCTTTCTCCCCCCTGGGTGTGTGTGAGACAAGTGAAGTGAGTCAGCCTGCCAACAAGCAGCAGTGTGCTGTCATTTCAAACATGTTACCCCACTGTTTAACACACTTTTACCTGTGTTTTGAAGACTCTTTCCTGGGTCATTGTGTGCTCTTTCACCCCCCTGGGTGTGTGTGAGACAAGTGAAGTGAGTCAGCCTGCCAACAAGCAGCAGTGTGCTGTCATTTCAAACATGTTACCCCACTGTTTAACACACTTTTACCTGTGTTTTGAAGACTCTTTCCTGGGTCATTGTGTGCTCTTTCACCCCCCTGGGTGTGTGTGAGACAAGTGAAGTGAGTCAGCCTGCCAACAAGCAGCAGTGTGCTGTCATTTGAAACATGTTCCCCGACCTTTTAACACACTTTTTACCCATGTTATGCGTCCTGGAGGTATCAGCCTATTTTAAACAACTTTTCCCCGCCTTTCAAACACTTATTCCGGGGTTTTAGTCAGTCATTTTGCGAGATATCATTTAACATTGACAGTCTCCTGAAAAAGCACATATTCTGTGCATTTTCAGGAGAGCGTCTATGTTAAATGATTTCGTGCAAAATGACTGTCTAAAACTCTCTTCCAGACATTTAAAAATACTTTCCCAGACCATTTAAACATTATTTCTGGCTTGTAAAGTGCAGTTATGCGCCCTGGAGATATTATACTATTTCAAACAACTTTTCCCCACCTTTCAAACACTTATTCCTGGGTACAAGTGTTATCTTTCCCCCCCTGGGTGTGTGTGAGACAAGTGAACTGAGTCAGCCTGCCAACAAGCAGCAGTGTGCTGTCATTTGAAACATGTTACCCCACTGTTTGACACACCTTTAGCCACGTTTCAAGCACTTACTGCTGGGTCAATGTGTGCTCCAATGTGTCCTCTTTCACCCCCCTGGGTGTGTGTGAGACAAGTGAAGTGAGTGCAAGGTTATGGAAGTCCCACTGTTGGGGACTGCTGCTGGAGGTCTATAGTCCGTCCTTGGGGGCTCTGTGAGCGGGCTAGAAAGGTGACCTCTCTGGGTGATTTAGTCAGTTTATGGAGCTTAGCCCACAAATCCTGGATGATCCAGGCCGAATTTGGGTGCTCATAGGCGGACATCGAATCACCATAAAAACCACCCCCCTTGTAGAGTCACCAGGGGCACGAGAATACCCTCCACAGAAGGGGGGGTGATGCCGTGAAGAAGGCCGAATATGGATGCTGATGGGCGGACATCGAAGCACCATAAAAACCACCCCCCTTGTAGAGTCACCAGGGGCACGAGAATACCCTCCACAGAAGGGGTGGTGGTGCGTCAAGAAGGCCGAATTTGGGTGCTCATAGGCGGCCTGCTGCAGTCATTTTCAGGCTCCTCTCCACAATTGTCCCCCTAAAATGATTTAAAATCATTATTTTTGCATTTAAATGCATTTATTCTATCATTTATATGGTTCCCCAACACAATGCACATAGTCTGGAGCTCACTGGGGTCCTGCATATAATTTAATCAGGCGTTTTAACACTTTTTCCCATGAAAATGATTTTTAATCACTATCATGGGGCTATGAAAATAAAATTCCGGGTAATGCAGAGCACAAGTGCACCTTTTACTATTTAAATGTATTTGTATATATATATTTGGGCTAGAAAGGTGACCTCTCTGGGTGATTTAGTCAGTTTATGGAGCTTAGCCCACAAATTCTGGATGATCCAGGCCGAATTTGGGTGCTCATAGGCGGCCTGCCAGGCGCTCCCACCCGTGGAAAGCAAAAAAAAAGTGAAGAAAACGCTTAATTATAACTTAAAATAATCAAAAATGAAGTTTTGAAAAATTGTCAAAAAAATGACAGAGTGCCAACGGGAGAAGGGGCCAGACTATTGGCGCTTCGGGCCGATTCGGGGGACTCCTGCGGGGTCATGAGGCACTATTTTGGGGTACAATTTTTACATTTTGACCCCTTTTCCCGGTTCTCACCAAAGTTGAGTTGGATGATTTCGACCATGGAGGAATGTCAGGGGAGTCCGCGGGGGACTCCTGCGGGGTCATGAGGCACTATTTTCGGACACTTTTTTCCCATTTTCCCCCCTTTTGCCTGGTTCTTTTTATTTTTTATTTTTTTTCCTGTTTTGGCCCGTTTGACCCGGTTCCTTCTGCCGGGGGCACTGCCCGGTCCCGGGTGCCCCCCAAGGGCTCGCGTAAAGCTGTTTCACCCCCCACATTGACGGATTTTGACCATTTTTGGCCGGCTCTCACAAAAGTTGAGTTTGTTGATTTTGACCATGGAGGAATGTCAGGGGAGTCCGCGGGGGACTCCTGCGGGGTCATGAGGCACTATTTTCGGACACTTTTTTCCCATTTTCCCCCCTTTTGCCTGGTTCTTTTTATTTTTATTTTTTTTCCTGTTTTGGCCCGTTTGACCCGGTTCCTTCTGCCGGGGGCACTGCCCGGTCCCGGGTGCCCCCCCAGGGCTCGCGTACAGCCGTTTCACCCCCCACATTGACGGATTTTGACCCCTTTGCCCGGTTCTCACCAAAGTTGAGTGTGATGATTGCTGAGTCATGATGCACTATTTTGGGGTACATTTCCCCCATTATCAACACGGACTAGAGATGTCTCGGAGATGGCTCGGAGCCCACACCCTGGTTCTATGTAACCCTGGAGGAATGTCACATGAGTCGACAGGGGACTGCTGCTGGCTAATGAAGGACTATTTTGGGGTACATTTCCCCCATTATCAACACGGACTAGAGATGTCTCGGAGATGGCTTGGAGCCCACACCCTGGTTCTATGTAACCCTGGAGGAATGTCACATGAGTCGACAGGGGACTGCTGCTGGCTAATGAAGGACTATTTTGGGGTACATTTCCCCCATTATCAACACGGACTAGAGATGTCTCGGAGATGGCTCGGAGCCCACACCCTGGTTCTATGTAACCCTGGAGGAATGTCACATGAGTCGACAGGGGACTGCTGCTGGCTAATGAAGGACTATTTTGGGGTACATTTCCCCCATTATCAACACAGACTAGAGATGTCTCAGAGATGGCTCGGAGCCCACACCCTGGTTCTATGTAACCCTGGAGGAATGTCACATGAGTCGACAGGGGACTGCTGCTGGCTAATGAAGGACTATTTTGGGGTACATTTCCCCCATTATCAACACGGACTAGAGATGTCTCGGAGATGGCTCGGAGCCCACACCCTGGTTCTATGTAACCCTGGAGGAATGTCACATGAGTCGACAGGGGACTGCTGCTGGCTAATGAAGGACTATTTTGGGGTACATTTCCCCCATTATCAACACGGACTAGAGATGTCTCAGAGATGGCTCGGAGCCCACACCCTGGTTCTATGTAACCCTGGAGGAATGTCACATGAGTCGACAGGGGACTGCTGCTGGCTAATGAAGGACTATTTTGGGGTACATTTCCCCCATTATCAACACGGACTAGAGATGTCTCGGAGATGGCTTGGAGCCCACACCCTGGTTCTATGTAACCCTGGAGGAATGTCACATGAGTCGACAGGGGACTGCTGCTGGCTAATGAAGGACTATTTTGGGGTACATTTCCCCCATTATCAACACGGACTAGAGATGTCTCGGAGATGGCTTGGAGCCCACACCCTGGTTCTATGTAACCCTGGAGGAATGTCACATGAGTCGACAGGGGACTGCTGCTGGCTAATGAAGGACTATTTTGGGGTACATTTCCCCCATTATCAACACGGACTAGAGATGTCTCGGAGATGGCTCGGAGCCCACACCCTGGTTCTATGTAACCCTGGAGGAATGTCACATGAGTCGACAGGGGACTGCTGCTGGCTAATGAAGGACTATTTTGGGGTACATTTCCCCCATTATCAACACGGACTAGAGATGTCTCGGAGATGGCTCGGAGCCCACACCCTGGTTCTATGTAACCCTGGAGGAATGTCACATGAGTCGACAGGGGACTGCTGCTGGCTAATGAAGGACTATTTTGGGGTACATTTCCCCCATTATCAACACGGACTAGAGATGTCTCGGAGATGGCTCGGAGCCCACACCCTGGTTCTATGTAACCCTGGAGGAATGTCACATGAGTCGACAGGGGACTGCTGCTGGCTAATGAAGCACTATTTCCGGGTACTTTTTTTTCATTTTCACCCAAATTTCCCTGGATGAAATATTTTTTAGTTTTTTTAGTTTTTAGCCCAGTTTTGGCCACAGCGTTGCCTGGAGGATAGGACCGAGATATGACAGACTCTCTGGCCGCCTCACAAGTCACTATTCACACTTTCTTTGCTTTACCCCGGTTCTATCACTCTTTCCTCCTTTGACCATACAACCCGTTTCCTGCTGGGGTGGTGCCTGGTTCCGGGGTACCCCAAACCCTCTCATGGTCGGGGCACCATGTATTGATGCATCGGACCCAATGTTGCCATCACCAGCCCCGCGTTGGTGCGGAAGTGGGACCATCTGACCCGGTGGTAACCCAATACTTCCCTTCGTCCATGCACCATGAATTGATGCATCGGACCCAGTGTCGCAACCACCGCTCACGCTAACGCATATAAACGGAGAACTATAACATAATTTTGATCAAATTCATTATGTGTGTTTCAGGAAGGATGTCATCTGAATGCCCGGTGTGCAGACTCTTCTATCTGGCATTGAACAAACACCTTAAGCACAAGCATGCAGTGCGGAACTTGGAGGAGAGGGGAATCCTCCTGAAAATAGCCAGTGGAAGGATAAATGTTCGGACCAAACCCTGTCCCATCGCTGGGTGTTCGTACGCTGGGAAGAGACTGGACCGTCATGTAAAACATGACCACCCTGAGTTGTCCCGACATGAGGCACATCAGGTCATGGCAAGGCTGAAGCATAGTGTGGCACTGCAGTTGCTCCATGACCTCCGTGAGACTAACCCCATCATTGGAATGGCTACATCATTGGATATAGACAATGAGGAGGAATACCCCGGGCACCCTCCACCCTTCTCCCCACATACCGAGTGTGACAACGAGGACTGCAGGCAGGTGATGCTGGAAAATGTGGCATTGAGGGCTCAGAAGGATGCCCTCAATGATGAGGTGAAGACCCTGCGCTCCAGGCTGAAAAAGGAGCTAAAACCCAGGAAGCAGAGTGCTGCTGTTCTTGAGGAAGAGGACGAATGTATACGATTTAAGGGCCTGGCAATCCCAAGTACCTCCGGCATAAACACAGTAGCCTCAGGCAGCAATACCCCTGTGAAGAGCCCGGTGAAGACTGTCATGCAGTCCCCAGTAACCTCCGGTAGCGAGACCCCTGTGAGGAGCCCGGTGAAGACTGTCATGCTTGCAGTAGCCTCCGGTGGGAAGAGACCGGTCAAGAACCCTGTGAAGAGCCCAGTGAAGACTGTCATGCTTGCAGTAGCCTCCGGTGGAAAGAGACCGGTCAAGAACCCTGTGAAGAGCCCAGTGAAGACTGTCATATTACCAGTTTCCTCCGGTAGCGAGACCCCTGAGAAGAGCCCGGTGAAGACTGTCATGTTTGCAGTAGCCTCCGGTAGCGAGACCCCTGTGAAGACCCCGGTGAAGACTGTCATGTTTGCAGTAGCCTCCGGTAGCGAGACCCCTGTGAAGACCCCGGTGGAAACTGTCATGTTTGCAGTAGCCTCCGGTAGCGAGACCCCTGTGAAGACCCCGGTGGAAACTGTCATGTTTGCAGTAGCCTCCGGTAGCGAGACCCCTGTGAAGACCCCGGTGGAAACTGTCATGTTTGCAGTAGCCTCCGGTAGCGAGACCCCTGTGAAGACCCCGGTGGAAACTGTCATGTTTGCAGTAGCCTCCGGTAGCGAGACCCCTGTGAAGACCCCGGTGGAAACTGTCATGTTTGCAGTAGCCTCCGGTAGCGAGACCCCTGTGAAGACCCCGGTGGAAACTGTCATGTTTGCAGTAGCCTCCGGTAGCGAGACCCCTGTATGCCGGAAGACCCGTGCCTCTAAGCTGGCTAATGACTTGCCCTCTCCCTCAAATTACTGGTCCACTGGGTGTGGACGGGGGAATACCATGCGTGAAATCACGTTGCCTAGAAGCATGGAGGCGTACCTTCAGACATACTTGGATCACTGTTTGGGTGTCGCTCCGACAGTAAAACAGAAAGACAATGTTGTGTCGAAGATCAGCCGGATAAAGAACTTCATAGTATACATGGCCCATGGTGTTAACCGCCTGTCAGACTGGCTGTTCCTAAGAAACATGAAGATGATCCGTGGCTGGAGCGAGTATATTGTAAAGCCGGGCCGGGCAGTCACAACATCAGAGTTCTTCCTGAAGAATGTGCACCAGTTCATGGGGTACATGTCTGAGTCAAAGCCCCGGGGGTGCAAGCTCACCCAGTCTGATATGACCCACATAATGAGAGAGGTGAAAGCCAACATGAAACACTTGAATAAGGCAGTCACTCTACATCAGTTTAAGGTGAAGAGGAACAAACTGGATCGTCTGCCGAGCCAGGCGGAGCTTCTCGCCGCCATGGCGGCCGCTGAGAAGCGCATCCCGGAGCTCCTCGACCTGATGGCCGGCACGCCGACCTCAACCACCCAGAAGCTTCTCTATGGCTATCTCACCCTCCATTGGAGCCTCCTGTATGGCCACCGTACGGGCGTGTACGCAAACATGAAAAACAGTGAGGTCTTAGAGGCAGCCATAAGGGGAACTGCTGAGGGCTACATCATCCATGTGCAGGATCACAAGACGGCCAAGACATATGGCGAAGCACAGCTGGCGCTTACAGTAGAGGAGTTTAGCTGGGTCATGCGGTGGATGGGGATTAAAGAGGCATTGCTGGGTCCTCAGAATGAATTCTTCCTTTTCACAAGGGGGAATCGGGCCTCCAGGAACCTGAACGCTCACTTGAAGAGGGCATGGGCTGATGCTGGGCTAGAAACAGCCGTCACCTTCACAATCCTGCGCACTGCCCTGGCTGACAATATCAAGCATCACCAAGATCCAGAAAGCCGGTCGATTCTCGCCAGGTTTATGTGTCACGACGTAACCACGGCGGACCGGTTCTACGCGAATGCGCCAGGTATAAAGGAGGCATTGAGAATCCGCTCCATGTTCAGGGCGTCATCAGATGCGGCAGCAGCTGCATCATCATCAGAAGGATGTCTACCGCTGTCAGATGGGGAGACCTCCGAAGAGGGCTGCTATAACAGTACTGCTCTATCATCTTCACCTGATGGGTCATTGGAGCGGCAGCAGCAGCGGAAGCGGAAGCGGGAGGGAAAGAGGCCAATGAAGTCGGGACCGGGGCTGGTTGACACTCCTGATGATGGGGCAGGGGCCGTGGACTCAACCTGTTTGCCCTGGTGCACCGTAAGAATTAGACGCCTAATTTGGTCCCCTGAATCCCGCTAAACATTGTGAATATGTATTCCGTGTATATAATTATTATTATAATCCTGTGTATACATTTTGTAAATAGTACAATATCTCCAGGGCGCATAACTGCACTTTACAAGCCAGGAAAGGTGCCAGAATCCTGGGCATACATTTTGTTAATAGTGCAACACCTCCAGGGCGCATAACTGCACTTTAAAACGTAGGTTAAGAAATGTAGTAGTACTGTTATAGCAGCAGTAGTACGTGTAAATAGTTTATGTTTTAGGCTCTGTGTACTGTGGTTTTTGTTAAAATAAAATAAAAAATAAAAAAAAAACAATAACCTTGATGGTTACCAGGGGCAGAAAAAGTGCCACTTTCCATCAGCACCGGGGAGGCACTCTCCTTGGTGCTGAACCCTGTGATGAGCGCTCAAGTGTTGGCGGAGGAGGTGTAAGCCAGAGGAGGGTGAACAAAAGTTAAAGTGTTTGAACCTCCAGCCCAGAAGGGGGGGTGATGCCGTGAAGAAGGCCGAATATGGATGCTGATGGGCGGACACAGAAGCACCATAAAACCACCCCCTTGTAAGACCACCAGGGGCACGAGAATACCCTCCACAGAAGGGGGGGTGATGCCGTGAAGAAGGCCGAATATGGATGCTGATGGGCGGACACAGAAGCACCATAAAACCACCCCCTTGTAAGACCACCAGGGGCACGAGAATACCCTCCACAGAAGGGGGGGTGATGCCGTGAAGAAGGCCGAATATGGATGCTGATGGGCGGACACAGAAGCACCATAAAACCACCCCCTTGTAAGGTCACCAGGGGCACGAGAATACCCTCCAGCCCAGAAGGGGGGGTGATGCCGTGAAGAAGGCCGAATATGGATGCTGATGGGCGGACACAGAAGCACCATAAAACCACCCCCTTGTAAGGTCACCAGGGGCACGAGAATACCCTCCACAGAAGGGGGGGTGATGCCGTGAAGAAGGCCGAATATGGATGCTGATGGGCGGACACAGAAGCACCATAAAACCACCCCCTTGTAAGGTCACCAGGGGCACGAGGTTCTGGTGGGTGTGAATACCTGTGTTTAGTCCGTGGGGGAGTGCTTAACTGTGGGGGCCCGGGGACTCAGGGTGTGCAAGGTTATGGAGGGTCCCACTGTTAGGGGCCCATGCTGGAGGTAATTAGTCCGTCCTTGGGGCTCTGTGAGCGGGCAAAAAGAGGTGATTTCCCCCTGGTCTCTGCTGGAGGTGCAGAGTCCCACTGTTAGGGGCCCATGCTGGAGGTAATTAGTCCGTCCTTCGGGGCTCTGTGAGCGGGCAATGAGAGGTGATTTTCCCGGTCTCCGCCCTGGAGGTGTGAAATAAACAGAGTCCCCCTGTTAGGGACTGGTGCTGGAGGTCTCTAGTCCGTCCTTCGGTGCTCTGTGAGCGGGCAGAGAGAGGTGATTTTCCCCTGGTCTCTGCTGGAGCTGTGAAAGAAACAGAGTCCCACTGTTAAGGGGACATGCTGGAGGTCTCGAGTCCGTCCTTCGGTGCTCTGTGAGCGGGCAGAGAGAGGTGATTTTCCCCTGGTCTCTGCTGGAGCTGTGAAAGAAACAGAGTCCCACTGTTATGGGGACATGCTGGAGGTCTCGAGTCCGTCCTTCGGTGCTCTGTGAGCGGGCAGAGAGAGGTGATTTTCCCCTGGTCTCTGCTGGAGCTGTGAAAGAAACAGAGTCCCACTGTTATGGGGACATGCTGGAGGTAATTAGTCCGTCCTTGGGGCTCTGTGAGCGGGCAGAGAGAGGTGATTTTCCCCTGGTCTCTGCTGGAGCTGTGAAAGAAACAGAGTCCCACTGTTATGGGGACATGCTGGAGGTAATTAGTCCGTCCTTGGGGCTCTGTGAGGGGGCAGAGAGAGGTGATTTCCCCCTGGTCTCTGCTGGAGGTGCAGAGTCCCACTGTTAGGGGCCCATGCTGGAGGTAATTAGTCCGTCCTTGGGGCTCTGTGAGCGGGCAGAGAGAGGTGATTTTCCCCTGGTCTCTGCTGGAGCTGTGAAAGAAACAGAGTCCCACTGTTATGGGGACATGCTGGAGGTAATTAGTCCGTCCTTGGGGCTCTGTGAGGGGGCAGAGAGAGGTGATTTCCCCCTGGTCTCTGCTGGAGGTGCAGAGTCCCACTGTTAGGGGCCCATGCTGGAGGTAATTAGTCCGTCCTTGGGGCTCTGTGAGCGGGCAGAGAGAGGTGATTTTCCCCTGGTCTCTGCTGGAGCTGTGAAAGAAACAGAGTCCCACTGTTATGGGGACATGCTGGAGGTAATTAGTCCGTCCTTGGGGCTCTGTGAGGGGGCAGAGAGAGGTGATTTCCCCCTGGTCTCTGCTGGAGGTGCAGAGTCCCACTGTTAGGGGCCCATGCTGGAGGTAATTAGTCCGTCCTTCGGGGCTCTGTGAGCGGGCAATGAGAGGTGATTTTCCCGGTCTCCGCCCTGGAGGTGTGAAATAAACAGAGTCCCACTGTTAGGGACTGGTGCTGGAGGTCTCTAGTCCGTCCTTCGGGGCTCTGTGAGCGGGCAGAGAGAGGTGATTTCCCCCTGGTCTCTCCTGGAGGTGTGAAATAAACAGAGTGCTACATTTTGTAAATAGTGCAATATCTCCAGGGCGCATAACTGGACTTTACAAGCCAGAAATAATGTTTAAATGGTCGGGGAAAGTATTTTTAAATGTCTGGAAGAGAGTTTTAGACAGTCATTTTGCACGAAATCATTTAACATAGACGCTCTCCTGAAAATGCACAGAATATGTGCTTTTTCAGGAGACCGTCAATGTTAAATGATTTCGTGCAAAATGACTGGCTAAAACCCCGGAATAAGTGTTTGAAAGGCGGGGAAAAGTTGTTTAAAATAGTCTGATACCTCCAGGGCGCATCACCAAAAATGTACAAGCCAGGGAAGATGCCTGAATCCCGGATACTTTAGGTCTGTCACTTAGGGTGACCGCACCACTCCGACGCTCCCGAGAGCGGACGTCCATTGTTTGTAAGGCACCTAAGAGGGAATAGGGTTAGGGTTAGGGTTTTCAGAAGAACTAAAAAGTCTTTATACAGGTTTAGAACATGTACCTTCTTCTTAGTACAGGACGTTGCACATTAAGTTGTCACTTGAGTTGCAAGAAGTGCATAACATTCTACACCCATTGAAGGCAGTGCAGCAACAGCTTTGCTGTGAGTATGGATTTAATCATTTAGGACAAGTAAAACCTGACTCACCAAGAAAGGAGAATTGCAAAGGCAGTTTACTGAGAGGAGGCGTGGTGCCATGCATGGGTCGGTTGTCTTTTGTGGTTGGAGATGTATGCAGCCGCGGTTTGGTTGTGGTGGGTGGGAGTGAGGCTGATGTCAAACGTGGGGTTGGTGTGGTAGTAGTATGATGATGCCACCACCATGGGGTTGGCGCTTCAGTCGTGGCTGTTGTTGAAGTTGCACGATGAAGCCACCACCATGGGGTTGGGGTTGGCACTTCAGTCGTGGTTGTTGCTGAAGTTGCACGATGAAGCTACCACCAGGGGGTTGTGTTTGGCACTTCAGTCGTGGTTGGTGCTGGAGTTGGATTATGATGCCACCACCATGGGGTTGGGGTTGGCACTTCAGTCGTGGTTGTTGCTGAAGTTGCACGATGAAGCCACCACCAGGGGGTTGTGTTTGGCACTTCAGTCATGGTTGGTGCTGGAGTTGGATTATAATTCCACCACCAGGGGGTTGTGTTTGACACTTCAGTCGTGGTTGGTGCTGGAGTTGGATTATGATGCCACCACCAGGGGGTTGTGTTTGACACTTCAGTCGTGGTTGGTGCTGGAGTTGGATTAGGATTCCACCACCATGGGGTTGGCACTTCAGTCGTGGTTGGTGCTGGAGTTTGATTATGATGCCACCACCATGGGGTTGGCGTTGGCACTTCAGTCGTGTTTGGTGCTGGAGTGGCATGATGAAGCCCCCACCATTGTTGGGCTCGTTTATGCCTCATGGGAATCAGTGGAGCCTTGTATGATTGGGTTCCATCGGTGTAGGACAGAGAGATGGGCCTTTGCGGAAAGTCCTCCACCACCAACTCAAATCCAAAAACACTTGGGTCGGTGTTGGCATTGCGGTAATATAAGGAGCAGGAACCCTAACAATGTAAACATTCAGACATTTAGTGAGGCAAAGGCTCAGTCAGGTATTGGAAAATGCATGAGGACATTTATTTGTTCTTTTACAAACCTGATCCAAGACAAAGCCTGAAGGTTGGTTACATCCGCTGCACTCTATATTTCTGATATTTGCATTTCTGCAGCGAACTGTGTCGCCATCAGGGTCGAAGGACATCAGCTTGTAGGTCCGTGGGCAGTTCTGTGGAACTCTTGAAAGGACACATTAAGAAGAGTGAGGAACACTGTTCTGCCCATAATCCCATACACAAATCATCAGAGTTATAGCTGCACATGTGAGTAGATAGACAAATACAAGAAGTAATATAAAGACAGTGAATTTATTGACTGTAATAAATGATAAGAACAACTAAAAAGTGTATTTTATTGGTTTGGTTGCATTTTTTTTGTTCTTTCTTCATGGAAAGATGGGGGGGAAAATCATATGACATGAAAACAGGATGAAGGTGACTAAATATGACTAAAACTAAAAAGCAAATTGAACACAGGACTAAGACTAAAACTAAATTAAAAAATAGCTGACGAAATTAACACTACTACTGAGCTGTTTTAATAAAACAAATCCAGCCCCCTATGGACCAGGATGAAAATGCTTTGGTATGCCTATCTTCCAAGACAAACTGAACATATCCACCAAAATGTGTGATAATTGGATAAATCGTTGATAAGTTATGAGTATTTCTTTCTATGCCATGCCTTTTTGCAAAGACGTTTTGATTAATGGCGGCCATGTTTTTGTACTGACCTTGCACATTTCTTATGGATACATATTTGACCCCCCGCTGATGATGCATGACAAATGTGGTGTGTTAATAGACAAAACATAGAGATTTAGATACATATTTAACTGTTTTTAGCATTATGCTAATTAGCACAACATATAAGTAGGCGGAGCTTAGGGGCTCTTGAGGCTTTTTTGTAGAGCAGCTCCAGCCGGATATGTGTGCCTAATTTCAGGTCAATCGGACTTAGGTTGCACGCTTCAGAATTGTTCGAATATTTGATTTTCATAGGGGGCGCTAGACAGCCAGCTTTCAACTTTTGAGCAATTCCAATGCATTTTTTCTTTTCTGCACCAGACCTGACGTCCGTGTAAATTTCACAACTTTCCGAGCATCGGAAACTGCCACCCAACAGGGAGGAGTTCATCACGGCCCCGCAAGGAGACTAAACTCTTTCTTAATGCCCACCGCTTATCGTTCTCTGGTGCTGTCATTTGCTCATGACAATCCATGGTCAGGTCACATGGGGGTCATATAGAGCAGGGGTTCCCAAACATTTCAACCCGCGACCCCCAAAATAACAGTGCCAGAGACTGGCGACCCCCAACGGAAGGGGGGTGCTAGTGAATTGTCAACCGGGGGGTAACCTCGCTGCGGGGAAATTCTACTGATGACCAGTCCGCCCCTGAAAAATGTCTATGCACACGTTATTAATAATAATAATAATGATAATAATAATAATAATAATAATAATAATAATAATAATAATAATAATAATAATAATAATAATAATAATAATAATAATAATAATACAAATAATAATAATATTTTAAAATAAATTGTCATTTAAAAAAAAAAAACCTTGCGACCCCCCCTCGGGCTCTGTGCATTTAGAGAAATTAGATGTCCTTCAAGATGGCGCGCTGACATCGATTTCCGGGTCACTACCGGAGGACCGAGGAGTCGAGGAGTCGAGGAGTCGAGGAGTCGAGGAGGCGAGGAGGCGAGGAGGAGGAAATCAGAAAAATGAGAAACGGCTCATTTTAGATGATTTAAACATTGGCTAAACATTGTCTGATCTGCTCCAAAATTGACACGCCAGACAAGAGTCCCGGCCTGAGGCCACCGGGGTCATTCTAAAGTGCTCTTACACAATAATAGATGTGCCTACGGTTTCGATTCCTTAGCATTCGCAATGACAACAATATGTCAACACGCTGCCAGCAAATGTTCTTTATCATCAAATGTTATGCTCAAATGTTATGCTTTGTTATCGTTGTGGGTGTTTTCAAGCATTTACAGTGAAATGTTGTGGAACCAGTTATGCAACTGGTCTGATTCAATAGATGAAGGTGATAACTTGACAGGAGGAACAATAGCCACTTATTTTCCACCAGGACTCAGGTCTGGTGTTGTTTGACATTGCAAACCGGCCATATTTATCAAGTTACTAGAAAACCAAATCAAGTGATTCAAACTTCTCTTCTCATCTTCCTTATAGTAATGGGTGAAACATTTGGACACTGGTTCAAATCACGCTGCAGTAAACATTCACCTGTGTCCTTGGGCAAGACACTTCACACCAAATTGCCACAGTGGGGATGGCCCACAGTATTAAATGTATGTAAGTTGCTTTTGGATAAAAGCGTCTATTAAGTCATTCATTTGATCACTGTTGTGATTACTTATACAGTCAAGCTGCTGTTTAACGTTATCATACCAAACATTACCTTATTTTGTTTGAGTCCCAAACCCTCGGTAATAATCTTCCTCAACCAGTCAAATTGACCAAATATTTTGACTGTTTTAAGCTGTTTTTTCAAACCCATCTTTACAGCCATAGCCAAGTCACACAATCAATCTGGTGAGGCTGCTTTATGGTTCTTAACTCCGAGTTTCATCTCCATTGCTTCAGAAGTTTCCACCACATTCATTACTTAATGATTACTGCAGGTGTTAAAGGAGAGGTGTCATGCTTTTCCGGTTATTACCCGTCCCCTTGTGTGTTTTGAAGGTTTTTATGCATGTAAACGGTGTGCAGAGTCAAAACCCTTAAAGTACACCCTGTAGCGAGTAAAACTCTAACACAGAAAATACCTCCCCAAAACGCCTCATTGGAGATACGTCATTGTCCATTTGATTCTTCCGGGTACGGCATGATGTCAAGCTCTCTGCAGACCCATTCTCACAGCGTTTATCAACCTTTTTCTTACTCAATATCAAGCCACACTTATTGTTTTTACTTCGACTGTGAGTTTGTGTGTGCTCAGGATGAATTTGGCTGTGTTTCGCTATGTATCCTAAACAAGGAAACAACACCTCCACGGAGCTCAGCACGATTCACAACGTCCCGACCAATCAGAGCACACTGTGCTCACAGGGAGGGTGGGGGCTGGAGCTATTGGAGCTACAACGAGCCGTTAAAGGCAGAGAGTGAAATTCAGTGAATACAAGTAGTTTACAGAGATGCTGTATGAGAAACCAATGTGAGTTTGGAAAATTGCACAATATAAATCTATTTTAGTATACCTCAACAATGGAATTATGATCAGTGGAAATGGCCATGACACCTCTCCTTTAACATTTGATCGGTTGCTGCACGACTTCTAAAACATAATGAGGTTCAGTAAAGAAACATTTATTTTTGACTAACTTAAAACCAGATTATCCAAGATGTGTTTGTTTATGTGCAGAAGAAAAAGATAGTAAATTGGACAAAAGCAAAAAGAAGATTTAAGAGAATATGTTTTTATTGAGACCTTAAGCATAAATGACTTGACGTTAAGGCTGAAAATGTAATAATGACATTTAGCATTATTATGATTGGGCGGCACACATTTCAATCAAGTTTTAAATCATAATGCAGTACATGAAAGAACAATCACTTGTAAAGCCATATGGGATTAAACAGTAAACAGTGGTTAATACCACAATTAAAACCACTTCTAACCCATACCTCAGGAACAATAAATGGATATTCTCAACTAGCCGCTTTTTTTAGTTTTCAAAAGAGGCCAACGGTTGGTATTTGATCTTTGATGCTTTGACTTTGTACAGGGCCACTGCACTGATCATGCCAACGGCTGCAAGAAGACATCCAACGATGAACACCAGGTTCAGATTCATGGGGGTCCCTGGAGGAAAACAGAAGCATAATTTAAATGTCAACATTCGGCTGTCCACAGAAACAACCAATCGTGAAGAAAAACTCAGATCATGTCAGTTACTGTGCTTATTAGGTATTTTACAATATTATATATCATATGTTTTTATGTCATATATTGCCAAAGTGCTTTTATGTAACATTCAACAATATGTTAAACCAAAAGGAGAACTATGCTAACTACTGTAAAATGATTTAATTAAGTTTAACAATGTTTACCCAGTTGTGTTTTTTAATCTATGCATGTTTAAATAAACATGTTCGAATGGTAATTTTCATATGAATAGATGTGTAGGCCAAACAAGTTACAACAGTATTACATTTCAATGGCTACGTTCATTGCCTCTGTTAAATCCCCAGTGTTTTAAGAAAGTTGAAGCAGTTGCAACTTTACTTGTATTGGTTACTCACATAATCATATTACTAGCCTATATATAGATGAACACATGCTAGTAAATACATTTATTTTACTACCCTTTATATACCTGTACATGTTAAAGTATATACAATTAATTATACTAACTGCATACCTGTACACATGTGTTTTATCACATGTATTTAAGCTGATAAGCCATTATATATGTACATACTGCACAACATATTCACATCACCACCTATTTACATTACAATTTACATTACATGCTTCCTTTTGGCAACATAATTAACCATGATAATGTAAAATATCAGTTTTTCGCTGATGATACTCAGCTTTATATCTCCACTTCACCAGGAAACCCCAGTTCTTTAAATGCAATTCTAATTTAGGAGTAGATGTGTAGGCCATGTGTAGTAGTTGGAGTAGATGTAGAAGTGTAATCCAAACAAGTTGTACTGTACGTTTATAAAGTCCGAAAAACATGATAAAAATACACAGAGCCAAAGATGCGCTCTGAGTAGTCAGCTGTATGGTAACATAAGAGTCTGCCAGTGTCAGTGGAATCTCTTTTCCTAAGTCCTGATGAATCCTCTTTCACATATTTCCTGAAGGAAAAGTGGTTAGGAAAAGACATAGGACCTGATTTTCACTTTTCAACCGTAGCCTCAAAGTAGGCAGGTGTTCTGATGGAAAACGTACCTGGGCTCCCGGTGCTCTCCGCTGATCTCTTCAAACGCAGAGGACCCTGGGAAATGAAGTGTCTGGCGCTCTGAGTGATGGCCTCTCTCTTGCGGTGATTATGATGCCCAGTAAGGGGGGAGTTGATGCACCCCTGTGAGCACCTGGTGCCGCTGCTCCCTGCCTCACACATCAGCACTGAACAGCTGATGTACACCTGAACGAAACACAACACACTGTCATTACATCAGCAGATATACAGACTTCTCTCAGAATAGCAGAGTTGTTGTCAGAAACACCACAATACTTTGACTTAAATAACATTTTGAATGCCAGAACTTTACCTGCAACAGAGTATTCCTAAACTGTGGCATTGTTTATTTTTATTAAGTAAAAGATCAGAGAGGTTCCTCCACCAGAGTATAACCTCATATTTCATTCTTCACCTGGTCGTGCAAGCCGATGAACTGGAAGGCCTCCATGCTGAACCTGAACTCTCTGGGGTTGGCCTTCGAATGCACTTGAACCGTCTGATCAACAGTACACCTAACAGCAAAACAAAAAAAAGATGTAAGAAATAATGCGTCTCTCTCCATGCCTCACAAACAGTAATACATGTGGTGTCTGATGTATTAAAAGGAAATCTTCAGACACAAATAGCCACATTTCATCCTTTAAGTGTATTTTTAGATACCTTTTTTAACCTTTTTCGAAACATACTATGAAAGCAAAGTAGACCAAAAACAATGCATACCATGCATCGTTTTTATTATTTTGAATTAATAAAAGGACTGCAGATGGATGTGTTTGCCTGATTAATTCCCATATAAATCCACTGCCTACAAACATCTCATTCACACCTACGGGCAGTTTAGTTACACACCTCTCTTATGAAAGAAAACCAATGCAATGGTAAATGTATGCATTGGTAAAGATATGCCACTAGATGGCGTGCTCATGCCTACCCATTCTCGATGATGGAGTATGTTGGCCAGTAGTTGGGGGTGTCATACGGCGCCGCGCTGCAGGACTCCACAAACAGCTGGGTGTTGTTGACGGTAGATTTGGCCTCTATCTGCATGTAGATCCTGTTCTTCACATCGTACTCCAGAGGGTACAGCGCTGGATCAATCATTTGTCTATATTGGCTGTCTGGGTAGAACTCAAACTCATAGGTGAACTTTCCGAAGCCTTTATCCCACACCACCACATTCCTCCTGTGTGCTGTGAAGCCCTGCGACACGTTCCCACGTTTGGGGTACTGGCAGTAGAACTGGACCTCCAGCAGATGGTTCCTGGTGATCAGGTCGTGTACGCTGTCCACCGTGGTGATTTCATTTTTGAAAACCAAGTTTTCCTCATCTTCCTGCAGAGTTAAAGGGGACATATTGTGTTCAAGTTCATACATGTATTTGGGGTTTCTACTATAACCTGTTTACATGCTTTAATGTCAAACGTGTCATTTTACTTTCGTTTATTTCTTAAGACCATGTCCCGAAAAAACCCTATGGCCCTCATGGCGTTTCCCCTCTAATTGTTCAATCATCAAACTCCTAATAAAAAGCAACAATAGTTTAGAGAAAAACCCGGCGGGTGATGAAACAGATGCCCGATTGTTACCTCGATCTGAGTGCCGCAGGCGTTGAGGGGTACGACCGCAATGATGTGCGTGATGTTGGAATTCCTCTGCAGGTTGCAGGCCGTGTTGCTGGGGTCATTGAGGCGTAAATGATCCTCATGAAGTCCAGGGAGAGAAGATCTGATAACCTCTACCGTCATTGAGGACTCATGGCAGGTCACATGGGATTCAACTAGAGCAAGAGATAAATAGGTTACAAAATAAATACACATTACACTAATGGTTCTAGTCTACAGGTGGCAGTAGTTTTGTTTAAGATTCTACACAAACACATCAGCTTTGCAAAAGTCGATGAAGCCACTAATGGAATTTAGCATTTTGGTTAAAATATAATAAAAGTTGTAGTTCTACTTTAAAATGTTGACGTTAAACAAAAATCGTTCTTACTTAGCCTTTTACCGATGTTCACCAGAACGCACCTCATCTCGGACTGATAGATTCCGGACCTGAAAAGCATCAGTGAAGATTTATCTAGAATCATTTTATCTTTTTTTAGGGAGGCATTTGCTTCTGACTCTATTATTTTAAATCCTAATTTGTTATTTTGATTAAAAAAGAAAACTGTTACTTACTGTGGAGATTGTGGGACGTGGACATGGTCCTTTTGATAGGTGGCGGGACTGTAAAATGTGTGAAAAGTGAAATCAATATTACACACACACACATGCACACTAAATGTATCAAATAGAAAATGAATTTAAGGTTCACTCACTCAATTACTGATTCAACAGCAAAGCAGATTGGGTAATGATCCCCCACATCATCAGGGCCAGGCGTCCACCTAATGACAAAGTCTCCACGTGTGCTTCTGTGCTTTCTGATATTCAGTGGCCCACTGATGATGATATCATGTAGTCTGTGTGAAAACAAAAGAAAGAAACCAGATATTTCCTCCTTATCGCTGAAGTTATCTCACTCGCAATACTCATCACCTTGATTCTCACTTACGTTGCATGTGAAGCTTGTGCTCGAACTCTGATCTCCACTTCTTTGTTGACCTCTGCATTGATGTGTTGTCCATTTTCAGGTGTTGGGTGCACAAACGTTGGCAAGTAGAGTCCATCAACACATGAGGGAGCAGGTGGGTCCACTGCAGTTAAAAAAAATTGTTCTTGATCAGTTTTTAAAACCACTTTCTAATTGTCTGTGGCTCAAATATCAAAGCTGTCACAGCAGATTATATTAATTAGCTGTCAAAGGCGAAATACCTGCAGCTTTAGGTTATATGATTTTTTTATTTCTTTCCTGATATTTTGGGCGGAATAGGGTTAGGGTTAGGGTTTTCAGAAGAACTAAACAGTCTTTATACAGGTTTAGAACATGTACCTTCTTCTTAGTACAGGACGTTGCACATTAAGTTGTCACTTGAGTTGCAAGAAGTACATAACATTCTACACCCATTGAAGCCAGTGCAGCAACAGCTTTGCTGTGAGTATGGATTTAATCATTTAGGACAAGTAAAACCTGACTCACCAAGAAAGGAGAATTGCAAAGGCAGTTTACTGAGAGGAGGCGTGGTGCCATGCATGGGCCGGTTGTCTTTTGTGGTTGGAGATGTATGCAGCCGCGGTTTGGTTGTGGTGGGTGGGAGTGAGGCTGATGTCAGACGTGGGGTTGGTGTGGTAGTAGTATGATGATGCCACCACCATGGGGTTGGGGTTGGCGCTTCAGTCGTGGTTGTTGCTGACGTTGCACGATGAAGCCACCACCATGGGGTTGTGTTTGGCACTTCAGTCGTGGTTGGTGCTGGAGTTGGATTATGATGCCACCACCATGGGGTTGGGGTTGGCACTTCAGTCGTGGTTGTTGCTGAAGTTGCACGATGAAGCCACCACCATGGGGTTGGGGTTGGCACTTCAGTCGTGGTTGGTGCTGGAGTTGGATTATGATGCCACCACCATGGGGTTGGGGTTGGCACTTCAGTCGTGGTTGTTGCTGAAGTTGCACGATGAAGCCACCACCAGGGGGTTGTGTTTGGCACTTCAGTCGTGGTTGGTGCTGGAGTTGGATTATAATTCCACCACCATGGGGTTGGCACTTCAGTCGTGGTTGGTGCTGGAGTTGAATTATGATGCCACCACCATGGGGTTGTGTTTGGCACTTCAGTCGTGGTTGGTGCTGGAGTTGGATTATGATGCCACCACCATGGGGTTGGGGTTGGCACTTCAGTCGTGGTTGTTGCTGAAGTTGCACGATGAAGCCACCACCAGGGGGTTGTGTTTGGCACTTCAGTCGTGGTTGGTGCTGGAGTTGGATTATAATTCCACCACCATGGGGTTGGCACTTCAGTCGTGGTTGGTGCTGGAGTTGGATTATGATTCCACCACCATGGGGTTGGCACTTCAGTCGTGGTTGGTGCTGGAGTTTGATTATGATGCCACCACCATGGGGTTGGCGTTGGCACTTCAGTCGTGTTTGGTGCTGGAGTGGCATGATGAAGCCCCCACCATTGTTGGGCTCGTTTATGCCTCATGGGAATCAGTGGAGCCTTGTAGGATTGGGTTCCATCGGTGTAGGACAGAGAGATGGGCCTTTGCGGGAAGTCCTCCACCACCAACTCAAATCCAAAAACACTTGGGTCGGTGTTGGCATTGCGGTAATATAAGGAGCAGGAACCCTAACAATGTAAACATTCAGACATTTAGTGAGGCAAAGGCTCAGTCAGGTATTGGAAAATGCATGAGGACATTTATTTGTTCTTTTACAAACCTGATCCAAGACAAAGCCTGAAGGTTGGTTACATCCGCTGCACTCTATATTTCTGATATTTCCATATCTGCAGCGAACTGTGTCGCCATCAGGGTCGAAGGACATCAGCTTGTAGGTCCGTGGGCAGTTCTGGGGAACTCTTGAAAGGACACATTAAGAAGAGTGAGAAACACTGTTCTGCCCATAATCCCATACACAAATCATCAGAGTTATGGCTGCACATGTGAGTAGATAGACAAATACAAGAAGTAATATAAAGACAGTGAATTTATTGACTGTAATAAATTATAAGAACAACTAAAAAGTGTATTTTATTGGTTTGGTTGCATTTTTTTTGTTCTTTCTTCATGGAAAGATGGGGGGAAAAGTCATATTACATGAGCTACAAGCACATATGTAGTCAAAGTACGGATTTTCTGAATGGTTCCATTGTCATTAGTGATTTCTTTAGACATACTGTTGGAATACAATCCCATTGATTCTGGTATTTATGGACTTTCAAGGCTAACGTCCACAGTGTCTTCTTTTACTGCCATTGGGGGGAACTAAAAAGGTTATTCAACAACATAATAAAAGGTTAGACAAAACCTTTCATGCTTACTTCAGGGAACTTACCGTAGGAAAGGTAGAATGGCAATGTCTGGGGATCTGTTTGGTTTGCCAGTGTCAGATCTTGTTCCCAAATCTACTTGAGTTAGAAGTCTCCAACCTGAAACTCTGTTTCGTGTTTTGGTCCAACAACAGCTACTTGCCCTGATAGGTGTGGAAACAAAACTCTTGAAATACTGCATCTTACAGCTGCCTCTTGTTATGTTTGCAATGCAATTCTGGAGACTCCACAAATATAACATTAGCATGATTTGAGTCAAGAAACAGCTCACCTCATCTGAAACGGTTTGTCAGTTGGGACTTTTCTTTGTTGAACTGTTTCTGTTTCACACCATTGTCTGTTAAATTGCGGTGCATTGGTGCTCCTGTCAATTGTGCCTCTCTGTTGATTAGTGACAAAGCCACAGTTGTTGTTGTAACAGCTCCAGGAATGGGAATACTGACACCCATCATAGGTCGCCCTGTTTCGAAAGTCCACCTTTGAAAAAAACATATATATAGTTAGATGCTTTACTGAAGTTAACTTTTTTAATTTACATTTTGTCTATTTTGTAAAAATCAGTAATATAATTATACAATACTGCCAATTTTAAGAAAGGCATGTATCTTTTTTTTATCTCTGTACTTTCTGAAAGTCTTTCTGCCTTTGTCAAATAAAGCATACGTTAAACAAAAAGTAAAACCAATAATGTTGCAATATGCTTACATGTAAGTCACTTATTGGTTCTTGAGAATTGTAAAAGGCAATGAAATCCCTAATCATAACAGTGAAAGTATAAAATACACATCAGAAAAAGGTAAAGAGGATAACCAGCACCGACTAAACTACAGTTGAAAGATGCAATAAAATTAAGCAGCCTGTCCTCCTACAAAAAACGACCATATAGGCCGATTGTTCATGCCCTTATTACGACCCAGAGACACGTTTTCAAGTGTTTGTTGTTTCTTACACGATCACTAGAGGTGCTCTAGTGGTCGTGTAAGAAACAACATGCTCCCGGTCCGTTCATTGCAAACGCTCCGGAGGGACGTTTATTCACAAATAAACAAATAAACCTATGGGAAAAACACAAAAGCATTGTACACAATTTAAACCAATAAATGTTGTATAATTAACAAGGATAAACTGATGTTTTTTAGTTGATAAGTACTGCAGATATCACTGTTAAATCATTTGATCATTGGTTTTATTATGAAAACGTCGAGACCGGAAATACTGTTTTCAACCCGTGACTTTACCCGTGAATATCTATCAAACTATAGATCCTACATATCGTCTGGACGTGGATTCTAAAAGTACAAGATACACTTCTCGCTAGAAATCTAATCAAAAAGCGTTTTAATGGCCAAACTATCCTACAATTTAGGATTTTACAGAGAGGGTTATTTGTGAATAAACGACCATCTGTAACATTAGGATTCAACGGGAGCACTCGACGGCGAAAACTTTCAAATGTAATTATAGGACGTATTAAGCGCTTGAACAAACAACATATTTGGTCGTAATAAGGGCTTGAACAATCGGCCCATTCACAGAATTCAGACTTTTTAGAATTTTTCTCAGACTTCTGAATTTTTTTCTCAGTTTCCTGACTTTTTTCTCTGAATTCAGATTTTTTTCTCCAGATGTAGATTTCTTTCCTCAGAATTATGACTTTAGCATTTGAAAAAAAGCACTTTTAGTCAGATCGAAAATAAAAATAAATCACATGTGGCCCTAATCTTCCTCCAAAAAGGTTTCATGTATTTCATAAATAACATCAATTAGTGTAAATATGTCTTTATTATTATTACTCAAATCGATTACGCATCTTTTTGATGAACTCAACGACCTTCAAAAGATGAAAATCAAGGTGAACATTTTGAAAACATAGTTGCAGGAAAAAATAAGGCTAAATATATTAGACAAAATAGTCATATTCTACAAGCACAATCAGAGTAATCAAACCCAAATAAAATAACAACGGCAATAGTATGAATACATTAGTTAATTGTTAACTGATGCATGGGTTTAAAAGTAGTTTCTCTCACCCTAAATGATCCATCAGGGTTTCTTCCTTTGTAGCTGAAGGACACGGTTCCCCCGTAGTGATGTGATGCAGACGCCAGTGAGACCAGCTGAAGCAGGAGCAGCAGAGCGGTGGCCATCTTTTCCCAAATCCACCTCTGTCTCACATCTGCTGCTCACATCCACCTGCAGCATCAATATATACACACCTGGCCATGGCCCCTCCTGCCAAGTTATGAAATCGATCTTTAGGAAGAAGCCGGCTGCAAAACTGGTTCCACAACATTTGACAATGCCTTAATGAAAACGCCCACAACTACAACAAAACTTTTCATGAAAAATAATGTTTGCTGGCAGCATGTGGACCTATTGTTGTATTTGTGAATGTAAAGGAATTGAAACCATGAGCAAAACTATTGTTGTATAAGAGTGCTTTAAACTGACATTGTTGCATTAAATGTACTGAATGCAGGGAAAATGTCAAAATAAGTTGGTATGCAGTCAAAATAACCCTTTTACCATTTGCAGGATTGGTCAATGTGCAAATGCAAAAACAATCCATGAATTAAATGTTATTAAAAATAATATTACACTTCCATTTTTTTCCCCATATTTTCTGCAATAATCCAAAATCCCATTGGCTTTGTGTGGAGGGATCCAGGTAGATGCTGCCTTCAGAGTCCACTACAAAAATGTCATCACTGCAAGACTTAATTAACTAGAACTACACAAATAATAAAAATGCCTTTTTTCTAGTTTACAGGATTGGTCAACATGCAAATGCAATAACAATCTATCACTAATAAAACACTTCCTCCTCACATCTCTTGACTTAACAATTGTGAAATCCAAATTGTTCTTCTTTCGTCTTTCATCTTAGCTGCATCACTTCTTGAAATGTAGGTATCTTCCTTTATTGCTATGCTAAGCTCCTCTCTGTCACATTAAGGAGAGGCAAAAGAAAGCAGCTGGAGGCACAGAGAAAGCTTTTGATGAAATGTTGATTAACTGTTATGCTGATCAAACACACTCTTTTTTTCCCTCCGCTTAAACACTGACTATCAGTTTATTGGTCTGTTAAACATAAAATACGTCATGCATGCAGCGCTCCATTAAGAAGAACTAGCCATTTCCTGCTTTGTCTTCCTGTAACGTTAATAATTAACGCAATCCTGTCCTTACTCTCGGTTTTTTTCATTCCTCATTCTTATTCACTATGATTCTCAAACATTGGTCTTTTGTTGATACCCAGCTTCGACTTTAATGTGATCACACTTTTGCAGTTTTAGCCCTCAACCCTCTGTAATTATCTTCCCCAACCTTCAAATCAAATTTTTGGGTTTATTTTTCAGAATCTTTTAACAGTTTTAGGTTGCTTGTTTAAACCCATCTTTACAGGCCTCCTGATTAATCTTTAACCCTGCCATTTGATTTGGTTCTCTCTTGATTGCATGTGCATGTGTATTCTGTATAGTGTGTATACTGTGTGTGTGTGTGTGTGTGTGTGTGTGTGTGTATGTGTATGTGTATGTGTATGTGTGTGTGTGTGTGTGTGTGTGTGTGTGTGTGTGTGTGTGTGTGTGTGTGTGTGTGTGCGTGTGTGTGTGTGTGAGTGTAGGAAAAAAATAAAATAATTCAAGCCAGAGTGAAAAACTGAATTAATAAACGTTAATCTTTTTCTTCTTTTATTGCACTGTGTTTTATATTGTAGTGTCTCCTTCTTATTTCATATGTTGCACCTGTGTGAAGTACTCTGTAACTTTGTGTAATGTGCTATAAATATAAAGCCTAACCGATAAGTACGTATATAGTTACTTTCCTTTATTTCACTCTCACTTTCTGAGTGAAAAACAGACATATGAGATGTTGAGAAAGGATTGCGATGTTCCTGCAGAACATGTCATATTGCGCTCCAACATTCCTCATCTGCCATCTCTTGATGTTATCTCTTGTCTTCGGGTATATCTCATTTGGTTTATGTTCTACGTAATCCTGTAAGATCGTTTTACTACCGCCCTATTATCAATGGCTATGTTGTTTATGCAAGCATCTGTAAAATCTCCCCCGTTTGCAAGGAAGTTAAAGCAATCGCAACTTTTCTTGTATTGGTTACTCACATTTATATATATGTTACGGTCCTTTATATGGATGTACACATCACAGTAAATACATTTATTTTACTACACATAGTTTACCTGTACACATCCAGAGATGGGGTCGTTACTCAAAAAAAGTAATATATTACATATTACTTTTAAAAAAGTAATATATTACTTTACTTTGTTACTCTCTACATAAAGTAACGCGTTACTTTACTCGTTACATTGCTCGTTACATTACTCGTTACTTTACTTGCAGGGCCGCCCCTCCCTACAGGCAGATCATGCAGACTGCGGAGGGTGCTTCATTTTGCGGAGGGAGCGGGAGGGGGCGGGCCTGTTTACATCCTCACTCTGGGTTCGGGGGTCCTTAGCTATTAGCTTCACGTTAGCATGATGTCTTTGCAGGTGCTTGTTGAGGTTTGATGTTGTGTTTGCAGCAGTGGATAAAAGCTTCCTGCGGCGGAAATCCCTCTTGTCTGTCAAAGGGAGAATCCACGGCTCTGGGAGAATCTAGTCATTCTTTATGTTAGTAGGCTAACTGTAGGTGTAGTGTGATTACTGATTTTATAAAAGTAACGAAGTAACGCGTGTCGGGCAATGTTAGTAACTGTAGTGTGATTACTGAATTATAAAAGTAACGTGTTACATTACTCTGTTACCGACAAAAGTAATATTATTACAGTAACGCGTTACTTTGTAACAGAGTTGGGTGTAACGCGTTACTTTGTAACGTGTTACACCCAACTCGTGTTACACCCAACTCTGTACACATCACAGTATGAACATGTTTGTTTCTACCTTTATAAGCATGTTAAATGTTTGTATTATTGTTTTACACATTCGGAATAAATCTAATCAAATCAAATCAAATAAGCTGATAATTCATCACAGTACATATATGTATACAATCTTCTATATATACATATCTACATATATACAGTGGAGGAAATAAGTATGTGATCCCTTGCAGATGTTGTAAGTTTGCCTACTTACAAAGAAATTAACAGTCTATAATTGTAATGGTAGGTTTATATAAACAGTGAGAGCAAGAATATCAAAAAGAAAATCTAGAAATTGACATTATATAAAAGATCAAAATCAATTTGCATTTAACTGTGGGAAATAAGTATTTGATCCCCAACAAACAAGCATTCTGGCTCCCAGAGATGGTTACATAAGTATATTTCCTTTAGGAAAGTACTCATAATATCAATGTGTTACCTGTATAAAAGACACCTGTCCACAGAATCAATCAATCAGATTCCAACCTTTCCACCATGGGCAAGACTAAAGAGCTGTCTATGGACCTCAGAGACAAGATTTTCCCTGAGGTCCACACCCTCTAATGACTGCACAAGGCTGGAATTGGCTACAAGACCATCAGAAAGCATCTTGGTGAAAAGGAGACAACTGTTGGTGCGATTATTCGGAATATAGAAGAAAGACAAAATGAGCATCAATAGCCCTCGGTCTGGGGCTCCACACAAGATCTCGCCCCATGGGGTATTGATGATCATGAGAAATCAGGACAGCAGATAGCTTGCACATCTTCAGATGCAGACGCAGACTGAAAACTCATCTCTTTCGACTTCACTTCGAGCTATAGAATTACTAGGGATGTCCCGATCACCTTTTTTTGCTCCCGATCCGATTCCGATCATTTGATTTTGACAATCTGCCGATACCGATTTTTCCCGATCCGATCTTTATGCAATGCATTAAGAGGAAAAAAAATGTAACAGATAACGGCTGGTCATCCAACGCGATGAATTCAGCTATCTTGGCTGTTATTTTTTTGGCCTTTTCACTGTTCTGGGGTAGTTTCTCTTTCCTTTTAAAAGTCTCTGAAAGTGTCGGTTGTTTCAGTGCCGTTACCTGAGTGGCCGCTGTGTACTCGTCGTGTTGTTGTTGGTGGTGTTTGTATTAGATTGGTCATGTTGAACGTAGCTCTGTTCTTTCCACCACGCGGAACCTCCGCCTTGCAAACATTGCATCTGGCTGTTACACTGCCTTCGCTTTCAATTTTATAATACTTCCAAACTCCTGACATTTTCTCTGTCCCGACTCCCGAGTCACCAGCTGAACGTAGCCTCTTGTTAGCTTACTGCTACTATTAGACACTGCGCCCACTCTGTTGCCAGATTTGAGAGAAATAAGCAACCAGGTCTATGAAAACAAGCCCAAAAGAAGCAACACATACATGATGTTGTGTAATTTTAACCCAAAACTAAGGCCTCAGGATGACTTTAAGACGTGAACATGGTCATTTTTGTTTTGTAACATTAAATAAAATGTATAAAAATATTTTATAAAAAAAAAAAAAAAAAAAAAAAAAAAAATTCCGATCCCCGATTTTTTTCTCCCGATCCCCGATCACGTGAAAATCACGTGATCGGCTCCGATCCCCGATCACGTGATCGGATCGGGACATCCCTAAGAATTACTAACAAAGAATTGCTAACAAAGCACTTATATACTAACAAAGGACTGGCTTATCTAAAGCCAGTTGAGTAGCACTTGAAATGTTTTGGATCTATGAAACCTGATGTACTTATATGATTCTGTTTTCTTCAAGTTTGTATCTTGTTGGTCGAATGCACTTATTGTAAGTCGCTTTGGATAAAAGCGTCAGCTAAATGCAATGTAATGTAAAAAGGTGAGCTATCTGCCAAGAACTAAACGGGAGGAACTTGTTAATGATCTCAAAGCAGCTGGGACCACAGTCACCAAGAAAACTATTGGTAACACACTACACCATAATGGATCAGATCATGCACCGTCCCCTTGCTCCAGAAGAACATGAACGGCCCGTCTGAAATTTGACAGTGAACATCTGAATGATTCAGAGAAGGCTTGGGAGAAGATGATGTGGTCAGATGAGACCATAATCGAGATCTTTGGCATCAACTCGACAAGCCGTGTTTGGAGGAAGAGAAATGTGGACCTTAATCCCATAGAAAATCTGTGAAGGGAGCTGAAGCTTCCAGATGCCAAGCATCAACCTCAAAACCTTCAGGATTTGGAAAGGATTTTAAGAGAGGAGTGGACCAAAATCCTTCTCTCCACCAAGTTCTAAGACATGTTTTGCAAGGGGATCAAATACTTATTTCCCTCAGTTGAAGGCAAATACATTTTTATCTTTTATATAATGTCAATTTGGGGATTTTCTTTTGGATATTCTTTCTCTCATAAGTAAAATAAACCTATACCATTACAATTATAGGCTGTTAATTTCTTTGCGAGTGGGCAAACTTACACAATCTGCAAGGGATCAAATAGTTATTTCCTGCACTGTACAAACTGCACAACATATTTACATTACATTGTATACATTTAACTCTATTTTTCACCAGTCTACCACAGTATTACTTTTATTTTATATTATACTTTTACACTCTACTGCACACTTGTATGTCTTGTTTTTTTTTCTTAGATTTGGTTCTACTTTTTAGTCTCTCTTTATATATATTTGTTAGAGCAGAGTTGGAGGAAACCTAAGAGTTAAGAATTGAATTTCCAATGATTGCTTTACTGTAATCGTGACAATGACGATACACAAACACAATGCTTTTATTTAAAATGGATTAACTACAGGGATTAAGAAACCAGTGGTTATTCTTCACATTTTGAATGAATAGTTTCTGGTAACAAACCTGTGCTTAACGCTCACTGCCAGTCAAAGCGTGCAAAAAGAGAGCTACAAGGAAGTAAAGGCAAGCATAATACTGAGTCCAATAGGCTTATCAGTGATCAAATGTCCTTCAGCATTCAAACAAAGTTATGCGAAACTATACCTGAGTGATTATCTAGATATAATCAGAGTGAGTTCAGGTTACGGTCCAATTCACCTGAAAACATGAGGAAACTTTCACATTAGGGAAACTAAGAGTACACCTGATGACTAACCGTATAAACAACATGCTAACTGAGATGCTAAACTACCTGCTAACTGACCTTATAAACCACATGCTAACTGAGATGCTAAACTACCTGCTGACTGGCCTTATAAACAACCAACCCAGTCTCACGGCATTTCGTGTTATAGTCACGACATTTAATCTATTGATTCGTGTTCATCAAAACGATTTTCCCCTTTTTTTCATGTCACACAGAACAATTTTAAAAGCAATGTATTTCTATTGGTAGTATGTTTCGTGCCTGCACCACGTCTTTTTGTCCGGTCGGGTCTTGGAAGACCGGAAGCTGTGGGGTTCATAAAAATATGTTCTTACTCAATATCAAGCCATGATTATTGTTTTTATTTTAAATCGTATAATGTCTGACTTTTTTTGCAGTCCGCGAGGAAAATAAATGGGG
The DNA here is from genome assembly GCF_902827165.1 of Trematomus bernacchii. Classification (NCBI taxonomy): domain Eukaryota; kingdom Metazoa; phylum Chordata; class Actinopteri; order Perciformes; family Nototheniidae; genus Trematomus; species Trematomus bernacchii. The sequence goes on from NW_022987772.1 coordinate 898,640, forward strand.
CTCAGAGCCTCAGAATACTGAAATCTGTATTTTTTAAATATTTTTTTTCTTCTAATTTTTTCTTCATTTCTAAATAACCAACAAGTCCTCCAACTCATACGACCAAATGGGCCGATTGTTCAAGCCCTTATTACGACAAAATATGTTGTTTGTTCAAGCGCTTAATACGACCTATAATTACGTTTTTTTAAAAGTTTTCGCCCTCTAGTGCTCCCGTTGAATGCAAACGTTACAGATGGTCGTTTATTCACAAATAACCCTCTCTGTAAAATCCTAAATTGTAGGATAGTTTGGCCATTAAAACGCTTTTTGATTAGATTTTTAGCGAGAAGTGTATATTGTACTTTTAGAATCCACGTCCAGTCGATATGTAGGATCTATAGTTTGATAGATATTACGAAGATGATTTGAGGTTTCGACAGGAGAACGTGTATATGCGGTAGCTTCCATGTAAAGTTACGGGTTGAAAACAGTATTTCCAGTCTCTACGTTTTCATAATAAAACCAATGATCAAATGATTTAACAGTGATACCTGCAGTACTTATCCACTAAAAAACATCAGTTTATCCTTGTTAATTATACAACATTAATTGGTTTAAATTGTGTACAATGCTTTTGTGTTTTTCCCATAGGTTTTTCTCTTTCGATTCTGAGAGACACATTTCTTTTTTCAGAGGTTTTGATAGGCTACAATCACGCCGCAATGCACGTCGGGATATGGTGTTTATGCGATATGAAATCGGAAAACATTTAAAAAAAAAAAGAATAATACTTTATTCCGAGTGTTCTTGCTTTTCTCTTTGGAAGTCATCACATAACGGCATTGTAATACACGGTTCGGCTGCATTAAATATGACACATCTGCCGTAGTTCTTTATTTATAGAGCCCTGATGAGAAGACTTCTGGACAAACAGGAAGAAGTACCGCCGAAACTGAATATGTGACGTGGATCATAAATATATCCAACCCAGTCTCACATCTAAACGTGTAATAACTACGTTGGTCCACAACTTGGGACGTAGTATTTCTACAAAAACGCCTCTGAAATTGTAGGATCCCTACGTTTTTTTTCACCATTCATTTCCAATGGCTGGCGTCTATGTCACGTGATCTTCAACTTTCTCTCCGCAGAAATAAAAAAACATGGCCGACCTTCGTTTTATTCTCGGTAGAAAATGCCTATTTTAAGGTTAGTTTGACCATTAAAATGCGCTTTGATGTCATTTGATGCGAGAAATATGAGTTGTTATTTCAGATTATGTGTGCAGTGGATGTACATGATCTTTAGTTTGCTAGTTATTACGAAGAATACTTCAAGAAATTGTGTAAATACAACGTTTTCATTGTTATCAAGGTGGTTGCTAGGGACGCTGCTATCGATATTATGTCTGTTATGTTGTGTAACTGTTTAATGGTGTTATCTTTATTGCTACCTGGCATCTAAAATTGTGGCATAGATACGTTATTTTCCATTATGCTCTCTATATATTGTCTTTATTATGCTTTAAACAGTGTCTCGGGCTTTGGCTATAGGGCGGATCAAAGTATTTTGTCCGGCAGTTGTGAAGACTGCTTTGTTTATTGTCCTTGTTTTTGTTTTAAATAAAGCATATTCAATGGAGACATGCCAAACATGTGACGTCATATGACGCGTCGCATCTGCGCACAGGGAGCAGGGAGACCCCGAGATCTGTATTCCCCGTATTTTTTAAATAAAGAGATTTTCAATCACGGGCGCGCATCAAACGTGTGACGTAATGTGGTATTAAAAGTATTAAAAGAGGTGAAAATCACTACAAGTCTGGGCATGTTGAGAACTGAACATACACACACATTTCATAGTCTTATATTTCAACAGTTTTACGACAAACTGTGACTTTTTTGACATGGAAATTATTATTTAAGATTGACAAACATCATATGTGTAATTCGTGGCACAATTCAAACGGGATCGAAAGATAATCTTTCTCTCTCCATTGACTTCAATGCATACTTTTTCCGAAATAAGGTCCCATGGAGGAACCCGGAAGTTTGACGGACATTACCCACAATCCTCTGTAGCAACCATAGACTGTATAAAAAAATTAAATAATACATTATTCCGAGTGTGCTTGCTTTTCTCTTTGAAAGTCATCACATAACGGCATTGTAATACACGTTTCGGCTGCATTAAATATTACATATCTGCCGTAGTTAACTCTATGTATAGAGCCCTGATGACAAGACTTCTAGACAAACAGGAACTGCCGCCAAAACTGAAAACTTGACGTGGATCTTAAATATATAAGCAATTAAACAACATCTTACATTTCTTTTCACACAATACGTCTCCTTGCAGTATCAACACTAATTCGGCTGACTTTTATATTTGATCCAATTGGTAGATAGGCTGTATTTACGCCATAACGGCGCACAGCTGATAGAAAGGGACACCTACTGGTTATAGCACGTTATTGCATTTTATAATTTTATTATTAGATATTAATAGGATCCCTATAAAGTATATTCTTTACTCGTCGTTATTCTCTACTAATAGTTAATTAAAGACTGTATATAATGACTACTATACAGCGTAGTTATTACACGTTTAGATGTGAGACTGGGTTGCCATATCCCAACGTGCATTGTGGCTAAAACATCCAATCACCGAGCTTAAACCATAGCTGAGGATCTTGGGTAATCAGTTCAGTGGGTGTGTATCGCAATGATGCACGAAATGTCCCTTATAGGCCTACGTCTATTTCCGGTGATTTTATTTTGAAATTCAGTTCCTGAGGAACGGCAAAAAAGCCAGAGATTATAGAATTAAACAAATAAATAAAAACAAGGATAATTGTGTGTTATTGTTGAGTAAATAACAGTGTGTTATTTAGAAAAGAATAACAAATTAGAAGGAAAAGAATATTTAAAAAAATACTGATTTCAGTATTCTGAGCCCCATTTATTTTCCTCGCGCACGGCAAAAAAAGTTAGACATAACACGATTTAAAATAAAAACAATAATCGTGGCTTGATATTGAGTAAGAACATGTTTTTATGAACCACACAGCTTCCGGTCTTCCAAGACCCGACGGGACAAAAATACGTGGTGCAGGCACGAAACATACTATCAATAGTAATACATTGCTTTTAAAATCGTTCTGTGTGACATGAAAAAAAGGGGAAGATCGTGTTGATGAACAGGAATCAATAGATTAAATGTCGTGACGATAACACGAAATGCCGTGAGACTGGGTTGAAACAACATGCTAACTGAGATGCTAAACTACCTGCTGACTGACCTATTAAACAACATGTTAACTGAGATGCTAAACAACCTGCTGACTGACCTTATAAACCCCATGCAAACTGAGATGCTAAATGTCCTGCTGACTGACCTTATAAACAACATGCTAAATGAGATGCTAAACTACCTGCTGACTGACCTTTTAAACAACATGCTAATTGAGATGCTAAATGTCCTGCTCATAACGTAATAAACAACATGCTAACTGAGGCTGCAGCCACACAAGGACAATAACGGTCGTATCTGCTACAGTTCTATATCAGATAGACGGTTCGGCCACACGAGGCCGACATGGAAACGCAGAAAACGATAACGAGAACGGGTCCCAAGGTGGGTAGATCAGCGGACGAAACGCTCTGGGGGGCCAAACGGCTCTGTGATTACGCCCTATATCGATGATTTCCTGCTAACGATGACGCAATAGCCCCAGTGTTTTGAGCCAGGTCCCGGTATCTCGCAGGACAGTGCACCCAGTAGGAGCTTCCAGCTAGATCTGATCGATATGAACATAAACGCGAGTGAAGTCTAATCGGACAGGAGAGGAGACACGCAGCTCTGCATGATAACCTGCAGCTCCGCCCGCTGTGATGGAGCGATGAGCAGACCAAACACACACTTCAAGTTAGATCATCACCCTTAGCTATTTGAATTACCTCTCAAACTAGCTAAACTAGTTATACATATGTTTATTTTTACTGTCGGGTCACTCATTACTGGATCAGCCAGCTGCATGAGACCACGGATACTGACGGGCTGTCAGGAGAGGGGGAGGGGGAGGAAAAGAGAGGCTCCGTCCTCCGTGTATTATTCTTATATTCTTATATAGAGTCGTTATTCATTTGTTTTAAAGCTCATTAAATAACAAAGAAGACCTTTGACCGGTACTTTTCTAATTTTGTCCGGAAGTTTAACTTTAACGGACATGTTGACCGGCGAAACCCCACCTCTGCTGCTAAATCCAGCGCGGAGAATAAACAGAAGGGCAACCATGGCAACCATGCATGCGCGAGAAGTCTTCTTTGCTGCTTTAGGTGTATTTTGTGGCAGAAGTACAGCGCCACTTACAGGCCCGGCATATGTACTACAGCGTCTCCAGCGGTTCGAGCTGTCTCGTGTGGACGGACACGTTTCTAGTGCCTATCGTACGGTGGCCGGCAGGTGCAAACGCTGAACAACGGCCCAAAACGCATACATAAGCAGGAAACACCTGCAAATAATGAAATGAAAAACAAACAAACCCTGAAAACAAATACAACAGAAAAACGCTGCATTTACAGAAATGATGCAAACTAAATACAACACACAAACCCCGAAAACAAACGCAACAGAAAAACGCTGCAAATACCAAAACACATACAAAAAAAAAACATACCGGAAGTAATCCAGGCCTCTAGGGGGCGCGCTACGTGGAACATATTGATGTATGACCAGAGATAGAGAGAACGAACAAGAGTGATGGAAATCGGGAGGAAAGAACGTTCATTTAAGAGGAGAAAGATATAAGGAGTTAAGTTTTGTTTTTATACATACTGTAGAGCGTCATATTTATATAGCTAGCATTAGCGTGCCTAACCACTACACCAGCTGAGGAGAGGAGAGCTTCACGTGAAGAGAAGATAAAGTGAGGGAAGAACATTGTTAAAATAGATGACAAATCAAGTGCAGGTAAATAACACGGGCCATAGTGAGTACCGCGGAAACATTTGAAGAGAGAGAGAGACATTCTTAGCTGTTTGTTTATATGTATTTGTGTATAGATGTTGCAACTATACAGAGCTTTAGCAATACTATAAGTAACTATGGTCGGTGGAGAAGTGATAAAATGTGAAGAGGGACAAAGTAATGACAGGAGAGTAGTTTGCATTAGACATGCTCAAGAACAAATATAGAGAAGACATTCAAGGAGAGAGACAAAACACAGATTCAACGGTAAACATGATGTATCTTTCTATTTATTTAGCTAACCACTATTTAGACCATGTGTTTTTGATTGACTTGATTAACCTGTTAAGCCCGAGAGACCCCGGTACCGGGGCACTGCCGCAACATCTTGCAGGAAACAGTGTTTGAGGGCATGTTCATTTAATAAACTATGAATGTTTTATATCCATGTAACGGGAAGAAACTCATCTAACTGATCAATTATTTTTTCTTTTTTTTTTAAAACCCCACAATGCTAACGCTGAGCCTCTGAATTAGCAACGAGCGAAAAATGCTAACAGATTACTGCACCGAAGATCACTCACAAAACCTTATTATTTATCTTTTCTCCACATCCATGACATCGTTTCACATCGTGAGGTGACACAGAATCGATGGGTACCCTCATTATCACTGAATTATACGGATTTGCTACGTTATAAACAAAAACAGACATCAAAACAGGTGACGCTAGGTAGCTAAAAATGCTAACAAGGTTACCTTGGCTCTGTAGTCTCTCCAAAGTGGTCTTCAATGGCATTAAAACGATAAAAACGCTGCTGAAGTTAATCCATAGGTTAATCCAATGTGTCTGTGTCCCTTTGAAATTATTTCTGATAATCCATGATCAATAAAACGGATAATCCATGCTATTCCGTTTCTAGATGTCAGAGCTAGAATGTAGCTTCACTCTAAAGCGAAATTACATGCGCAAAACCCCCACCTTTTTGTTTAAAAATGAGTGTGTGTGGGGGACTCCCCCTTCGATTCTATTGGCTCTAACGGTCAGAAAGAGGTGTCAGGTATTCTGTGCTGGGAAAGACAAAGTGATGTATTGTAATATTAAATGATGAAGCTAGTAATAAGATGTACAGTATAGAATAAAACAATTAAGTGGTAATAGTAACAATTAATACCTTTGCTCCATTTTGTCTTCTGGCTCAGACTGGCTATCAATAATGATAGGTGCATACACATTTGTATAGTTGCTGCAGTGAGAAGACAGTTGAATAATTACTTTCAAATACATAATATATGCATGACAGTCATATTTACAAAAGGATGTTGATCCTCTTCCTGTTTTATTTTGAATACATTGGGTTCTAAACTGACAACAGCACTTTTGTCATACTCCTGCACAATCCTTGTAAACATTTGAAATGGATGCAAGAAACAATATCTGATCTTTGAAAAATATTTGTGGGTGTTTTTTGTATCGTCTTCACTAAGATGTAAGATGTTGTGGGTGTCATTTGGAAATGTATAAAAGTATAATTGTTCTGCTTCCTAGCAATGTTACCCACTGTGATTGGAGGCTATACAAACAAACAAATGTACAAATAAAGATACACATCAAACAACTGTGTCACGATGCAACTGTCAACATCGTTTACCTATAGATGTTGTTCTGACCCGGGGCAGATTGGACCTCTTCCTGGAATGGGGTTGGTGCTCCATCCTATTTTTACCCAGGAAATAAGTGCAGTTGATCTAATGACAGTGTCATTAACACACAAAGGTATTTATTGATTTCATGTTCACAAATTCAAACCGACATGGTATAATTACATTTTGATTTAGTCTTACCCGATCAGACCCTGGTTGTGGGTGCCTGAGAGGTCTGATAAAGGTAAACAAAAAATATATTCAAACTACTGTACTGTTAAAACATTCTGCTTCTTGTGGCACAAAATAATATGTTGACAATGTTTTATTTTGCCCAGGCAAACTGTTGTCCATTCTTGGAGTGACTGAAATAAAATGAACTGACCAAGGTACATTATATTGTTGACCGTCCTTTAACTCTCACATTAGGATTTACATTGGGGCACAATAAACCAACTCCTCTCTGCACCTACAGTATACTATAACTATATGATGTCAAGAGTTACATTTAGGTGCACAATGCTGTCTTTTGACTTGCAAGCTCTTTTACCAAACATGCTAACGCTAGCTGGGTAAATATGACGCTCTTTGTATCAAAACAAAACAAAACGTACCTTCTTATATATCGACTTTTTCCACTTCGATCAACTTTGTTTCCTCCGGCTTCAATTTGCATCACTCTCGTTCGTTCTCTCTGGTCAGAAATCAATCTGTTCCACGTAACGCGCCCCCTAGAGGCCTGGAGCACTGTGTGTTTTGGGGTTTGTATGTGTTTTGGGGTTTGTTTGTGTTTTTTACTTTGCAGCGTTTTTCTGTTGCGTTTGTTTTCGGGGTTTGTATGTTGTATTTAGTTTGCATCATTTCTGTAAATGCAGCGTTTTTTGGTTGTATTTGTTTTCAGGATTTGTTTGTTTTTCATTTCATTATTTGCAGCTGTTTCCTGCTTATGTATGCGTTTTTGGCCGTTGTTCCGCGTTTGCACCTGCCGGCCACTGTACTATTGCGTGTGGACGGAAGACTTTTTTGATAACGATTTCGGTGCGTTTCCGCTATCGTCCTCGTGTGGCTGCAGCCTGAGATGCTAAACTACCTGACTGACCTTATTATAAACAACATGCTAATGTAAAGGGTTAAAATAGACATAAATACGCATTTGAATAATTTTAAATATGGTACAGTTGATAATGTGATTAAAGGTTAGTTCATTGATACAAATAATTTAAAATAATTTAAAAAGGTTAAAAAGTGTCCCTCCCCATATACTTTTATTTGTATATGTCTTAAGAATCCATTCAAATGCATTCCATTGTAAATCTGTTGCGGACTGATCACTAGAGGGCGATAGTGCTCCAGAGGAACCTAAAACCTTTAAAGGCAGAAACTGCAGAATAAATCCTGCAGTTGGGCTACAAACAAGCTAATGTTTCTGCCTCTTGTGTGTTCATATAGGAGGTATAGAGTCTGCTGCCGCCCAGTAGGCCTACCCCTAGGCCTGAGGCCAGCAACACTAACTGCGATGCTAAATGTCTTGCTTATAACGTAATGAGCAACATGTTTCTTCTTTTTACCCTCAATGGGCTTCTCACCATGATGCCTGGCATACATTATGTCCCTTTCTGCAGAGTAACATGAATGAAGATCTTACCTGAAGCTAGGCTAATGAGAAGAGGGTGACCATTGTAATGAAGATAAAGCTGTTAAAATACATCTTTTGCATTCATGATCATATTAAGAAACACCACAAGGAAGGCTTTTAGTTTCAATGCTTGGCTAAGCAAAGGAACATCCATAGTTGTCATGTTTTCTATTGGAAAATATTATGCTACAGGATGACAGGTAACACAAACTTTCTATATCTGAAAAAAGTGTTCATTGAAGTCTTATTGTCGATATTGTTTGTGCAAAACTGTAACATTTGTGCAAGCAGATAACTGTAATTTCTGAACAATGGGCCCCAACCTATATATCAAAAGTAATTTCCCTCATTTGAAAAAACCTTAACGCGTGCCAGTTTATTGTTTAGAAACATTCAAGTGAGGAGTATAAAATAACACATCCAATTAATTGGTTTCCCGTAAACACAGTGTCGAAAAACCTCACCCTGATTATTAAAATAAACACTTATAAATGAATGTCAATTACTGAATAATGACTATGTGCAGTTTCAACAATAAGATGTCAAAAATACTTTCCTACAAACATTTTTTTATTGCAACACAATGGAAACCCCACCATACTATATTTATCAAGCAATGGATATCATTCTTCCATGACCTACTAATCTCAGAGCTGTCAATCGCATCTGGTGACAAGGCTATAGGGAGAACATTAGAGCAGGGGTGTCCAAACTAGGGCCAATGGGCCAACTGCGGCCCATGGTCCATTTTTAATTGGCTTGAAGGAGGGCTGGACTGGGACAAATCTGCCCTGGCGTTTTGGCCCAGACTGGCCCACAACAATCAAACAAAAACACATTAGTGGCTCCTGACTAAAGGAACATGTTTACTATCAGTGCACAAAAGACTACCAACATACATGTACCTGAACACGCCATCAGAACAAAAATTAAATGATGATGAAGTAGTGTCAGCCCAAAGGGCACGTCGTACCACCGGGAAAGTGCCCGGAATGCGACATGCAGTCCAGCCCTGGCCCGAAGCAATTTGTTTTAAATGTTATGGAATATGGCCCACACATAAATGTTGCACTTGACTGTATGGTAATTACTCCACTATATGGAGCTACTGTCTTGAACAAGGCAGCCTCTCCACAAAACAAGATGAATCAAAGAAAATATATTGCCGCGGATGACCAGAAATGGCAGAATCAGAGAAACGCAAGTTAGTGCAAAAAGTTTCAGACACAGTGGGAAAATGAATATTTCTTCATAGAAGGGGAATGTGTCTGTTTGATTTGTAAAGAAACTGTGCCGTGCCAAAATAGTTTAATATACGACGACACTATGAAACCAAATTATCAGACCTACACGTCCTACACTGGTGGCGAGTAAAAACAGAAAGTTAGGCAAATGGTAGCTAGCCTGCTATCTCAGCAACAGTATTTTTGAAAATGCCAAATAGCCAGCTTCGAGGTTGCCCAAAACGGAAAAACCTTTCACAGTGACTTCCTAAAACAGTTCCTCACTAAAGACGCAGGGAAAATGTAACCAGAAAGAATGCATGAATTCAACAATGTTAGCATGTCCAGAAACACAGTTGTGCGGCGAACCGAAGACTTTTCAGCTAACTTAAAAGTTTCAGATAAAGCGTGTGCTTTTGATTTTTACTCGATGGCATGTGATGAGAGCACATACACTGTGCAGCTGGGGGGACTTGACGATACATTTGCATTACGGAAGAGCTACAAAGGAATAACCTCTAAGGTGTGCGCAAAGGTGCAATAGAGTGGAGGTGAGGCTGTTAAAATGCACTCTATCATCCACCTAGAAGCCGTCTGAGCAGAGACTGTCCATCTCGGCGATGAGATGAACAATGTTGTGAAAACTGTCAACATAATTCGAGCATGAGGGCTCTAACATAGTCAATTCAATAGTTCCTATCTGATGTTGATGCTAAATTCGGGGACCAACTGTACTATTCGGATGTGAGCTGGCTGAGTCATGGCTCCATGCTGGAGCGGTTTTATTCCCTGAGATCAGAAATCGACCCGTTTTTGAAAGAATTGGACCAACCTCTTCATGAGCTGACCGACCCTCTATGGTTGGCAGACTTGGCATTTTTTGTTGATCTTACTGATCATCTTAACAAACTGAACAAGAGCCTACAAAGGCAAAGACCAGCTTGTTTTGTGTTTTCTTTAAGCATACTCAAAGTATACTTGACCTACTTCTGATTGATTTGCTAACTGTACCTCCAGTGAGTAGTGAGTGTTTTTTTTCTTTGTGGCCCTCGGTGAAAACAGTTTGGACCCCCCTGCATTAGAGGCTATTAAATGAGATGCTGATCTGGTTGTATCATTCATGTAAATTAAGATTGAACATACAGTATATGCACACCTTGGTGCATTGGTAGATGATTAGGACTCAATGTCAATCCAGTTCAAACAGATGAAAGGTTATGTAAAAAATGTATTCTGTATGTGATGTGTATGAATGGTTATGCTAAAATAGTAGATAGATTAAAGTGGACCTATCATGCTATATTTAAATGATATATTGTAGGGCCATACCTATATAAGGTATATTTATACGTTTCTGTTTTCAAAATACCAAACAGATCATGCATTTTAGCCATGCCTCATTTCGCTCTATGTGCTGTTTGCTGTCTACGGGTCTGATTCTGCTGACCACGCCCCCCTGCAGGAGAGGGGAGACGTGCTCTGATCAGCTGCTGGGCTGTCAGAAGAGGGGGAGAAAAAGAGATCTCCGTCCTCCGTGTTTTATTATATAGAGTCGTTATTCATTTGTTTTAAAGCTCAATAAATAACAAAGAAGACGTTAGACCGGCACTTTTCAAATTTTGTCCGGAAGATTTAAACTTTAACGAACATCTTGACCGGCGAAACAAACTGAAACTGAAACTCTGCCGCACGGTCCCCTCGTTCCTTGGAAGAGGCGGAGAGGTGGGTGTTTGTCATCTGCTGGTGGACTAACCGGAGAGAATTACAGTGCTTGCCTCGACGGGGAGGGATTGCATTGCAGCGGGAGCAAACGCTTGCCTCGGGGAGGGAGAAAAAAAGCCACAGCGGAGAATAAACAGAAGGGTAACCATGGTAACTATGGGCGGGAAGTCTTCTTCGCTGCTTTTGTGGCAGACTACAGCGCCACTTACAGGCCTGGCATATGTACTACAGCGTCTCCAGTGCTTTCGAACGGCAATGGCCGTGGCTGTCTCCTCCTGATTGGTGGAGTTGGCCCAATAGCCGTAGCGCCACCGTCCTGACGTCAGGACAGTGTTCAAATCTGGATCAGTTTTTATCAGATGCGTTGCAGCCCCTTTTTTAGAGATTTGGGTATGGAGGAAAATAGAGAGGGTTGTGTTTTCTGACACTTGGTGAGTTCCCTGGAATACCGGGGACACATATTCATGTATAAAAGACGTACAAAAGTGCATTTTGCATGAGAGGTCCCCTTTAACTCAGACGATTGCTAACAAGCATCAGGTATGATTTCTGTGAAATGGCATGAGGAGTGGAAAAGGGGAGGGACGGGGTGGTGTGGGAAAGGGACTCCCTATCGTTTTCTTTCTTTGTTTTTGTCTTTCTTATTGTGTTATCGTTTACAAGATTTGTATCTGTGTTTATAGAGCTTTGGCAACTAGAAAACAATAACAAGTTGGTCACAAAAAAAACAAAGGAAACAAAGGGACAACTAAAAGTGGCTTCATGTGACCCATGAGCTAAAAATAACTTAACCGTCCCTAAATCTTAAATAAATAACGTGTATACTATTTTTAAATAACCAATCCATAGTGCAGAGAAAGGGAGGGACATAATGAAAGTGATTTTAAAGTTGACATATATGAGACACATACTGTGGACCATTGAACAATTGAATAAGAAGTAGAGCAATTCTAAATAGTCAGATAACCGGTATATTGCTTTTTAATTAACAGACATTGTGGGGATTTGTTTTTCAAAGTGTTTTTATTTCGTTTTTCTTATAACCATTAATATCATGCATTTGCTCATTTATCTTATTTGGATGAGATGTTTCTCTTATTGGAAGATATATAAATGTGTGTATTTTGTTGATTACCTTCTTTCTTTTTTAATCATTGTAATCCTCTTGGTGCTTTACGTTGTCCCTCTATTAACTTTGATTATATGTTACATTGGTGTACCATGTCCATTTATAACTTTGATTGAGCTGTAGATACTTAATGTCCATAGAGATTAATTGTTGGACTCCTTCATATACAAAACTATGCCTCCTTTCTTTCACAGATTTTCTGACTGTTCACTGGGATGTGAAAAACTGCCCTTGAAAAACTATATTCCACATTGATTGTATCAAACCTCAATAATGAATTAGTCTTTCACCCATGTAAAAGCAAAGACACACTTTTAGACAGTGAGACAATGATTCAAACCACCAATACCCTAAAAACATTGACTATTGTAAGAGTCGGGAGTCATCTGATAATTTATTCCGGCAAATTATTCAGACCTCCTAATTGACCTAACCGAAGTTATTGAGTCTATGTAAGTTTGCTGCTTGGCTCAGATCCACCAACGTCAGCAAGATCTGACCTCTATTAACTCCCAGAAGAACCAGGTTCAATTAACTGCTGTTTCAATTCAGACGACCCCCTAAATCTGTTTAAGCGATCCCGAAGGATTTTGATATCAGTAAATGAGGTGTGGCCCTACCAAAGTGTGAGTGTGGCAGTGTGCAATCTTACCTTTCAAGCAGGAGAGGAGAGCGCAGATGTCTTTTAAGTTGTCCCAATCCAAAAGGTGGGATCAGTTTATTTGAAGAAAAATAGGTCCAAACTTATACAGGGTTTTTACCTTCTCTCGTTACAACATTATAATCATACTAAACCTATTATGCTGTGATCATGTTCTAATTCACAGTTTTACATTTATTACCATAATTTGTAACTTCAACTGTCCAATTCAGTTGTGACATTTAAAATCTCCCGATAGAATTTAGAGGCATTTCCTCATAAAAGACCGGTGATAATAAAAAGCACATTAAAACTTTCATTCACCAAATCAATTCACATCAATTCCATACCTTTTTTCCGACACAGGTGGCGGGACTAACATTCCCATACCTATCCGCATGAATTCGGAGGAAGATTCCTCACAGATGGCGGGCCTAACACTTCACACCTATATTCCGACATAGGTGGCGGGACTAACATTCAAAAACCCATACCTATCCGCATGAATTCGGAGGAAGATTCCTCACAGATGGCGGGCCTAAATTTCACAAACACATCACTATCATTCCACTCACAAACACATCAAGTCATTCCACTCCTTCAACCCAGAAATTCACTCCGCATTCAACCAAGAAATTTGAGAGATATTTACCAAGTTTGAGAGAACCTTACCGAGAGCAAAAACCCAGCTCTCAGGGAGAGAGCGTTACAGAGAGAGAGTATACCAGGGGATCCCCCCCCTCTCTCTCACTCTCTCCAAAAAGAAAGTTCCTCCACATCTGCCAGTGTCTTTATGCTCGAAAACAGGATAGAAAAACCTAAAGACACCTCCTCCATACCCATATTTGTGGAAACTGGGCATGGCCTCTGATCTAAAGAACTGGACATGACCAGACATATTCTATGGCTCTGGCATAAGACACACCTTCCCATGTTTGTGTAAAAAGGACATGACCCCTACTCTGCAGGACTTGCAAAATATTATTCTTGGCTATGACATAACCACTGTTTTGGGGCCTCAATGTATTTCTCCTTAAGTCAGGAGCCCCCCTCCCTGTGTACTGATGTGAGGGGAGAGAGAAGAAACTGCCTCTTTCTTATCAGTGACACCCATAAACCATTATAGGCCTTACACACTCAATTTAACACACCACTTTGTTTATACTGTAAATATAGAAAATCATAACATATGAAACATTTTCATCGTGGGTTATACAAGAATATAATTGACTATATTTGATTATAACTAACTTTCGTTTTAATTATTCAACCTAATATGAAGATCTCAACACTATAGTAAACATTACACAGTATCTGATAATCTTTCTTATAATCAGAGAAGTTCAAAAGGGCGCTTCTGTGTTTAGTCTGACTCAAAGGATGGCAGGGGCATGTATTTAGCTCTGGACCTCCTTGAACGGTAGATTACTGCTCCGCATACCAGGAAGCAGCCGGCAACAAGGAAGATGTTCATGCCAAGACTCATGCTCGGACCAGATACTGAAATGGAAGAACAAGAAAAAGACAACCATTACCTTCATATACATATATTTGTTTCATACTAAATATGGGATTATTCTGAATCCTATCCCTATATGAATCAAACTACATAATTACAGTGTATTGAATAATCTTATGGCTTTACTACTACTGGGCATATTTAGTGAGCTGCATAACCAGGAGGAGAACCCGGATCCTAGAGAACATTTGTATAATATCTATGATAAAGAACAAAGTCCGCGGAGGAGAAAAGGTTGGTTTGCATGTATGGGTTAATGAAGAGGGCTTTCAACCAATATACCCCTGTCCGTGTCCCGTAGTTAAACCAAAATACAACATGTTATTTCAACTTACGAAAAGTACTTAACTTATGTATCTTACCTAAGTTATATAACAAACAAAACCATGATATTTTGCAAAAGCAACAAATGAATACTCTGAGCACAATTTTGAAAATGTTACCATTTCACAACATAATGATTGTGATAACAGCCATTTTTTTGGGCTGATTGAAATGGGTGGTGCTATACTGTATGTGGGTACACTTGTCTGCCAGTTTACTAGGGACACCTATCGTCGTAAAGTTCAGTCTTGGTTGAATTTGTTTGGTTGAAACTATGTAGGATGTAGTTAGTGCACTGGAAAAAAAATGCTGGTCCAAAAACAAGTTAAACAATAATGAAAACAAGCCGGTTTCACTTGAAATAAGTAAAAAAATCTGCCAATAGAACAAGTGAAAAATTGCTTGGTAAGATTTCTTGAAATAAGATGGGATATTTAGATAAATCAGATCTTGTAATTATCTGGGAGAACTAATATTGAACTATATTTGACCAGAATCAGGAAATGTTGTGTTAAAATATAACCCACAAATGCACAAAAGTTTTCTGTTTTCTAATGAATAAAAAAAAAGAATGTGTTTCATCTGAGATACAACTCAAAATAAGATTTTTTGACTCAACAAGATGATTCATTGTCTAAAAACAAGACCTATATTAGGTGTAAAGACATATTCTGATAAAAAATACTTGGCAAGATTTTGAGTTTTTGTAGTGTGCAGCTGTGTATGTGGACACTTACCTTTGCTGTCTGAAATTTTAGCCAGGCGCAAAGGTCCCTGGGAAATGGAGTGGCTGGAGGACTCGGCCCCAGCTTCCCTTCTTGTTCTGCCTGAGTTGGATCGGATACATCCCTGCGAGCATCTGGTTCCTGGAACGCCAGTCTGACACAGGATGACGGTGCAAGTGATGTACACCTGCAGACAGATGGAGGTAAAGTCAGTCAACGTCGTGAAAAGTCATTTGTACATTCTTAACAAAGTATAAACGTATAAATAGGTACAGTAACAATTCCTAATATCCTAAAATAAGCTTGTCTCGAAGTCAGTTTTGTTGTTAAATGCCTGGAACGTTATGTTTGATGACAAAAAATACATCAGTAAATACCCCACTGGTGAATAAAAAAACAGCGGTTTCTAAAGTGTCTGAAAATGTCATCATTCCCAACATTAGCCGCCTTTAGGTTAGCGGTGGTGACGTGAAGTCATGTGACCGTGCTAGTTCCCTTATAGAGAGGCGAAGTCCCTCCCTTTCCGGGGGACCTCCATGGGACCTTATTTAGAAAAAAAATTGTATTGAAGTCAATGGCGAGAGAAAAGTTATCTTTCGATCCCGTTTGAATTGTGTCACGAATTACACATATGATGTTTGTCAATTTAAAAGATCATTTTGCAAGTAAAAAAAAAAATTTTTTGCAGTAAAACTGTGAAGTAAGACTTTTTTTGTGTGAAACCGCTCAATGAACTACATCTCTGGTCTTGCACAACAACACACGTCACCAAGATGGCCGTCACTACTGTCTTGCCAAAAAAGGGATTGACTACCCTCACTATCACCACAATGAAACACGTCCTGAAGAATGTCATTCAAAGCTGCCTGCCTGCCTTCCTTCGATTCTCCCTGAACTGTCTGATCTTTTTAATGTTCAATGTTAACCATTTGTGCAGATAGCATGAAGTAGAAAAGATCGCCGATGCTAATGTAGCGTTAGCGTTAGCATGTCTCCTTCGAGGGCATCCGGGCTTAAACGGTGTATTATAGAATGATCACCCCGGTGTGACAGTACTCTTCAAAGGGTTCACGAAATATGACTACTACACTTACTGTTTAACATTTTGGGTTAGTTAATGTTACTTCATGTTAAGGCTAATACAAATGACAAGGCTAAGGCTGTAATGCTAACTAACGTGCTTGCTACTAGCTAGGTAGCTAACTTGATCCAGCCACTCCTGGTTCTTTCATCAGACGGGAAGCGAAAAAGAACGAGCAAGACCCATTGCTGGTATGATTACCACCTAGTACAAAGCACACAGGCATCTTGTTAAAGTTATCTTATCTTAGCTATCTCTTATATTTAGTGGAGGAAAACAATTATGACATCACTAATGCGACTCTGGGATTTGTAGTCTTTCGAGTTGCGTATTTTTCATAGTCTTATATTTCAACAGTTTTACGACAAACTCTGACTTTTTTGACATGGAAATAATTTTTTAAGATTGACAAACATCATATGTGTAATTCATGGCACAATTCAAACGGGATCGAAAGATACGTTTTCTCTCCCCATTGACTTCAATACATAACTTTTTTCGAAATAAGGTCCCATGGGTCGGAAGTAGATGGGCGGGACTTTGCCTCTCTATAGCCCAACATTAGCCGCCTTTAGCTTAGCGGTGGTGACGTGAAGTCATTTGACCATTCTGTAGTTCCTTTATAGCCAAACGTTAGCTTTTTATTTAACCGTGTAAGTCTCATAACAATTAACTTTCCACGAATATTCCAAAATCCGATGGAGAATTCCCATAGTTTTTTGTTCAGGTGACCAGTGCACTGCCAATTTCCGTATTGGCAAACAAAAATACATGCCATCCCTGCACCACTATATGCAGACTACAGTACAAGTCATTCACAATAAGCACAGTATATAACTTTGGTTACTTTCCTTATCTATTGCTCTGGTACAAATACTTATTCCAAATAAATGTCCACTTATATTTTTTGCTAGTTCCAACGTAGACGTATAATATTTTGACAAAATACTTTTGTGTTTCAGAAAAAGTAACCTTACCGATTCATGAGCACCGATGAACTCAAAAGCCTCCATTCCAAATCTGAAGTGAGTCTTGGGGCTAGGGTAGATTGTAACTGTGTCGTCCCTCATGCACCTGTTACATAATGTTGATACAACGGTTTATTCGAATAAATGAAGGCATTTCTCATATGAATCAAACAAATGCCTCTTTGCCTCAAATACCCTACCCGTTTTCGATGATGGTGTAGCTGATTTGAGAGTTGGCGTTGTCATATGGAGACGCCTTGCAGGTCTCCACAAACAGCTCAGTGTTGGGGATGGAGGTGGTCGCTTCGATCTGCATGAACATAATCTGTTTGAGGTACACCTCCACTGGGTAAACGTTGGAGTCAACTTGTTTTTGGAAACGCTGGGTTTCAAAAAATTCAAACTGGAATGTGAATGCACCGAATCCCTTCTCTTGGAAGGCGTACGGGTTTTTGTGCGTGAATCCCAGGGTCAAGTTGGTTTGCTTTGGATAGCAGCAGAAGAAGACGATCTCAACGTCGTGCTGCCTGGTAATTACATTATCCGGGTTAGCAGATGTGATCTCGTTCTTGAAGATGATGTTGTCGTCTTGCTCCTAAAAATGGAAGATCATTTAATTAAGAGAGGAAGCAACAGTTGTTACCACTACAAGACATAAGTAGATGGTTTTATGAGATACAAATACATAGATTTATATACTCTATAAACTATTCTCCAGCTAGTAGAGTTAGCACTTATTTAGGTGTCTGAATGAAAATCAATCAGCTTTTGCCAACATGAATAAAGTATTCTGACCACAAGGCATGCTGCATTTAGTTCACTCTCTTGAGGAAAATATATTTTAACTATTGGGGCTCAATCATGAAAACTAAAAACTTGACTAAAATTGGGTAGTTGTGCTAACCAAGAACTTAGTTTTCTTTCTAGCAAAACTACTCAAGTGGCAAGTAATGTAGGAATATTAGCCACAACAAAGATTGAGTAAAACCTTTTGATTTATGATGTGAAGTTGCTGTTTTGGAGGTTTGTGTTGTTTTGTTTCTGTTACTTGTGATGTTATTGTAAGTAACCGAGAAGATACGTTTTCTAGACTCTTTCTACCCCCCTACACTCCTATTTGGAGCATTGTTAATTTGACAAAAAGGGACAAAATGCACAATAAACCATATTCCATATTTCCTTTTGGCCAAGAAAAATGGTGTTGCGAAGGTCTGATATCGTGATAGCCCTTGCCTAACCGTTTTTGTTTTACATCAAGCAAAGAAATATGCGGATGTGTTCAGCCAAATGTCCTTTTAAGAAAAGCGATAGAGAGTTTTTTGTGTACCTCTACAAAGGTTCCACATGCATTTAGCGACATGATCGCCACCAGGTGGGTCGTGTTGGAGCGTGTTGCCAGGTCGCAGGAAGAATCACCCAAGGCTTTCAGATGCAAGTTGTTCTCATGGTGTCTGATAAGGTAGGACTTCTCCACTTCCACCGTCATTGTTGTTTCACTGCATGTCACTTTGGTCTCTAGAAATCGGTAACATGTATTTATTTTTTTTCGTCATATAATCAGTGTAAATCTCCAGGCTTTAAAACTTGACATCCATCCACTTAATATCAAATGTATTGGACATAATCATGGTCTACATAAATGATCAATGGAAGAAAAAGTTAACTAACCATAGTGTCCGACATCTACAATGACACAGCGTAGCTCGGATTGAAAAACTCGGCCCCATCTTGAAATGAAAAATAGATAGTATAAATTATATGAATGGTTTTATCAGGGAATTTCTCAATTGAAAATACACAAAGTAGGTATTTTTTTTAAATATTGAATGGGTGCAAGTGTAGTATTCTTATTTAACCTGATTTACTTAAAACTCACTCGTCAATTGCTTCAGAAACAAAGCAAATAGGAAAATGGTCGTTCAGTTCATTTTCAGTTGGTGTCCATTTTATGATATATTCTTCCGCAGAGATATTCTCTTTCGAAATGCCCATTGGTCCAGTAACAATCAAGTTATGAATCCTAGAAAGATAGAGAACACTATATTATAACTTGAAATGGGAAACATTATTTGTTTAATAAAGGTAAAATAAGTAATTTCTCATAAATGAGACCCAGGAGCAGATTGTTCATTGTTATATTGCTGCATATTACATTAACACATTAATCAAAACGCTTTGCTGCAAAAATAGACATTATATTTAACGCTATATTTCCTTACGTGGAATATTGGGCTCTGGATTTGACTTTGATTTCGAGGGGTTGGTTAACAAACGCAGGAAGATCCACTCCATTGCTCGGAGTTGGCGCCAAGAAAATGGGAAAGTAATCACCATCAAGGCATGAATGGGGAGAGTATGAGTCCACTAAAGGTCAGGGGAGAGAAGAGAAAAAGGATTAAATGGATTGAATGTTAATATTCCAATCAGTGTTATTACTATATGCATAAGCATCTTACAATATTACATTTTTTCCTGAGATGAATATAAATCCATGCATATTTTTCTAGCTAATTGCAGAGAACATCAAGACTCTCTTGTGGATTAAATCAGTACATATGCTTTACAGACAGTTGCCAAGACTCAAAAATACATGACCTGAAATAATTCAATGTGACTGGAAATGTATTTACAATGAAATAGAAAAACTATTTAAAATATTTTGTTCAAACAGTCCTAGCCAAAATGTAGCCCTCCTTTTAAGTCCAATGAACAAGCATGACTGAATACATCCTATAAGTCAGACTACAAATAAAGAAAACGTTGCAATCGCTGCAAATAAAAAATGCTGCAAGAAGCTCCAAATACAATTTGGAGAATGTTTTCTAAATGCTGTGCATGTGTTGTCAAATTGGTGAAGATGTTTCTTTGTTTGCATCGTATTTGAAAATGCTGTGGGTTTCTCCTATTGTTAGTGTTTTGAGGCCGTTGTAGCGAGTTTGCCCCTGTCGGCCACCGTAGTAAATGCCTATATTAAAAAATGTAAATGTTTACCTCACCTTGAACACTAAACAGCAGAGAAAGCTTGCTCAAAGCAGCAATTGTAATTCTGTAATGATTAAATGCTATTGGAGCAGCTGTTGGAGCAGCTGTTGTTGTTGGTGCAGCTGTTGTTGTTGCAACTGTTGTTGGTGCAGCTGTTGTTGGTGCAGCTGTTGTTGTTGCAGCTGTTGTTGTTGGTGCAGCTGTTGTTGGTGCAGCTGTTGTTGTTGGTGCAGCTGTTGTTGGAGCAGCTGTTGTTGTTGCAACTGTTGTTGGTGCAGCTGTTGTTGTTGGTGCAGCTGTTGTTGGAGCAGCTGTTGTTGTTGGTGCAGCTGTTGTTGGTGCAGCTGTTGTTGTTGCAACTGTTGTTGGTGCAGCTGTTGTTGTTGGTGCAGCTGTTGTTGGTGCAGCTGTTGTTGTTGGTGCAGCTGTTGTTGGTGCAGCTGTTGTTGTTGCAACTGTTGTTGGTGCAGCTGTTGTTGGTGCAGCTGTTGTTGGAGCAGCTGTTGTTGTTGGTGCAGCTGTTGTTGTTGCAACTGTTGTTGTTGGAGCAGCTGTTGTTGTTGCAACTGTTGTTTGTGCAGCTGTTGTTGGAGCAGCTGTTGTTGTTGGTGCAGCTGTTGTTGTTGGTGCAGCTGTTGTTGTTGCAACTGTTGTTGGTGCAGCTGTTGTTGTTGGTGCAGCTGTTGTTGGAGCAGCTGTTGTTGTTGGTGCAGCTGTTGTTGGAGCAGCTGTTGTTGTTGGTGCAGCTGTTGTTGTTGCAACTGTTGTTGGTGCAGCTGTTGTTGTTGGAGCAGCTGTTGTTGTTGCAACTGTTGTTGTTGGAGCAGCTGTTGTTGTTGCAACTGTTGTTGGTGCAGCTGTTGTTGTTGACGCAGCTGTTGTTGGAGCAGCTGTTGTTGTTGGTGCAGCTGTTGTTGTTGCAACTGTTGTTGGTGCAGCTGTTGTTGTTGGTGCAGCTGTTGTTGGAGCAGCTGTTGTTGTTGGTGCAGCTGTTGTTGGAGCAGCTGTTGTTGTTGACGCAGCTGTTGTTGGAGCAGCTGTTGTTGTTGGTGCAGCTGTTGTTGTTGCAACTGTTGTTGGTGCAGCTGTTGTTGTTGGAGCAGCTGTTGTTGTAAAGCTGTTGTAGTGGTAAGGGTTATCGCGTTTATCCCTCCTCATTGTAAAGGGGAGCTTATCTGTGTAGGTTCCATCAGAGTAGTGCAGCGTAATGGGGTTGTTGGGAAAGTCCTCCACAACAAGTTCAATGGGTTGGTTTCCAGTTTGAGAACTGTATGTATACTGTAGGGTGCAGGAATTCTTAAAAAACAAAGAAAGACAGTTTTCACATTTACAGTGAAACAATTTCAGGATATCATTTGTTGTCTTTTATTATTATTGAAAGCTCTGTGGGGGCCCATCAGGAATTTACGTTTGAAAATCACATTTTAAGCTGAATTGCTCGATTGATTGTAATTCTTAACTTTGGCTGATTCCTTACCATATCGAAAGAGAAACCTTGAGGCAGGCGACATATCCCACACTCATATCCATTTGACATTGTTGGTACCCTGCATCTGACGTTGTCACCATCATGGTCAAACGTTGGGATTTTGAAGGATCGTGGGCAGCTCTTAGATACTCTGTAACATGTTAATCAAATGAATCAGTAAATGTCAATAAAGTCAAAAAATTCCGATATTTTTATCTGTGTACAGTATTGTACATTTGTTGTTGGATATTTCTTTGGAATTGGAATTATTTAATGATTTTATAGGTTTAATCATACAATACCGTTGATATTTTTGCAATGTTTGCGACATGGCTCTTTTGACAGATGCTGTATATTTCAGCTATTGATTGCTATGACACTTTTTACAGGTATTCATGGTGGAAGGACCACCACAAGGGTTGGACTATTGGATGGATTGTCAGGAAATTTAGATCACATATCCTTGGTGCCCAAAAAAAAAATGATGATCCGCTGAATTTTCCCTTCGCTCTAACGTCCAAGTTGATTGACAATGTTAACGTGATGTTTAGTGTTTTTAATGATAAAGATTATACAAGATAATTCACCATTGTCCTGTTGCGTATTCAAATATTTGCTCTTGAGGAATGCACTACTGCTTTTGTTCTGTTATGTCTTCTGTTTGTAGAATATTGGACCTAGCTACGGCTGCATTTCACTGCTGTCAAATTTGCTTCACAACATCCCTTATAATAATAACTTAAAGCAAAGATAATGTCTAAAAAAAGTTAGTTTGAGCTGAATTGTATTGTACGCATCCATGTGGCTGAACAAAACAGCATCCACCAATTCAAAATAATAATAATAATAATAATAATAATAATAAACTTTATTTATATCGCACCTTTCATGCACTAAGCAGCCCAAAGTGCTTTACAGAACAAGAATAAAACATAACAACAATATTAAATAAATAGAGAACAAGATAAAAAATCAACAGTGAACCTAATGAAATTCCCTTGAAGTAAAGCTGACAAGAAATGAAAGGTCACCTATGATGCAAAATCCAATTTCATACATAAACATGTGTCCCCTCTGTGTAAAGAGATTCTGAAAGTTTCAGGAAAAAAGATTTGCTCACTTTTTGTCCCGATCCATTTATATAAAACCTGTCTGAAAATGAGCTGACCAGATTTTGGCCACTTTATGATGTCATAAACACCTTATCACCTGAATCTCCTCCTAGAGCACCATTGTGTTATTTTTAACCAAGGGGCATGGGGAGTGGCTCCTTATTTTCATCTTAAGTAACAGACGGAGAATCAGCACTTTTGAAACAGGGCTGAAACAGAGGGGATTATGGGATGCTGCAATGATCTGTTTGGTGTTTCAGACAAACACTTCAGAGACATGTTTTGTATATATCTGAGACCTATAATATATTGATGAAAAACTGTATAATAGGGGACCTTTAAAATAGGTTAAAATAAAACAATAAAAAAAAAAAAAAGTTAATTAAAAGCAAAACAGAAAAAATACAGTAAAACATGGACAATGATACCAGTGAGAATTGAAAGTGCCCGCAAATTAAAAGCCATATTAAAAAGATAGGGACTATACCTGAGAAGAGGCAGCATGGCAGTGACGGGCATTCTGTTTGATTCTCTAGTATCAGACCGGGATCCCAGATCCACATGGCCCATCATTCTCCATTTGTTCATTCTGTTCGTCGCCCAGTGGCCCAGACCAAGTGAAGGAATGACCCAACCTGGGTATCTGTTTGAAGAAAATGTTGAATAATTAGCATTTTAGCGATATCTTCAACATTATCAGTGTGATGTTACTAGGTGTCACAATCAGATAACCTCTAAACCAGGGGTGCCCACACTTTTTCAGCTTGGGCGCTACTTTTAAAATGATGACCAAATGATCTACCTACAGGTGTCGCGAGCGCGCGGGGGGGGGGTGCTAGTGGACTAAACGGCGGATAAACTGTGGCGCGCTTAAACTAATTGTGCCGCATAAGTGCATAATTGTGTATTTTGCGCTTCAGATGAAGAGGTGAGGCACCCTCATAACTGCATGAACCCGTATGGTACAATACAACTCAGTACATTTTATACCCTTTCTTTAGTAGAATTGTATAAATTGGCTAACTAGGTAATCAGCTCGTCGGTGATTTGCAGCCCAGTGGTGAACTGCGTATTAGAATAGATCAAGTGGCAAATGCCATAGTTAGGATGGATGATAGGCTAACTTTAAAAAATATATATATATATGTATATATATTTTCTTTTCTTTTTTTCTTCTTTTTTTTTCAATGCCATGCGATCTACCCACACTACCTTTGCGATCGACGTATTGGGCACCCCTGCTCCAAACGATGTGTTTTTTAAATGTATAATAATGACAAAAGTGTACGATATTAATGTTTAATTTAGACTGATTTTGCTGAAGAAACACTACAAAAACTTGAAATCTTGCGAAGTATATTTGTCTAATATCTATTCAGAATATGTCTTTACACCTGATACTGTATATTACATAATAAATTCAGAAGTAACACTACAGTGAGATATCGGGTCTTGTTTTTAGACAATGCATTATCTTGTTAAGTCAAATAATCTTATTTTGAGTTGTATCTCAGATGAAACACATATTTATTTTTAGATATTTATTAGAAAATCACCAACTAACATCAGAAAACAGAACACTTTTGAGCGTTAGCGGCTTATATTGTAACAGCATTTCCTGATTCTGGTAAATTATAGTTCAAAATTAGTTCTCCCAGCTAATTATAAGATCTGATTTAACTAAATATCCCATCTTATTTCAAGTTCTCTTACCAAGCAAATGTACAATTGTTGTACTTATTTCAAGTGAAACCGCTTGTTTTCATTATTGTTTAACTTGTTTTTAGAGCAGCATTTTTTCCAGTGTATAAGTAATATCTCACCTGATCTCGAAGGGGATGTTGCTGTAGAGTTTTAGTTCTTTCTTTATGTCGGCTGTGCACCAGTTAATACCATAGGAACTCATATTGACATCATTGTTATGTTGGATACTGATATTGGTGATAGATCCACAGTTACCAATGCCACAGAAGTAGTCACTGTACAAGGGGTTACACATGTATGTTGACTGTTTGTTGCGGAGTTCCAGCTGTAAAGAATGCAGTAGTGATTAGATTATCAAAAGTCATTACATTGATGAAGAAAAATACCATGGCACATTCAGGTCAATAGCAATTGGTGACAACATATGTCAAGATTCAGATTCAAAGATTCAAAGGTTTTAATGTCATATGTACATAAACTACAGTGGAGAAATGGCAATGAAGATCTTACGACCCGAGCTCCTCCAATAAAATAAAATAAAAAATTGTGCAAGAAGTCTATATACGTAAATAGAATATGATATATACAAGAACAGAATGTAAAATTAAATATTGTACAGTAAGATGAAATGAAATATGGTTTATTATGGTGATAAATATTTAGATAAATAAGTAAATTACAAGATGACAAACAAATTCATGTTTATCGAGGCACTTAACACAGCTCAGAATTGTTCTTATTCTGGGTAGTCAGACAAGTGTATTGCCAGATAGTGCAGTCCAAGTCCATGCACAGTAGCAATGCATCATGAGTGCACAAAAATCCTCTAAAAATATTGTGGTCAAAATGGTCTTTTAAAAAATATATCTTCACCCTTACGGATATATTTATTTGAAAAACCCCACATATTTTCAACATTATATATAATATTTTTGACAACTTACCTTATACGTCCCATCTGAATTCTGTCCTTTAGGCGTGAAGCTCATGGATCCACCATAGAAGCTTAAATAGTTTGAGTTCAGGTTCCAGGCGGCAGCAGAAACCACGAGCAGCAGCACCTGCAGCAGATACAGAGTGAGAGAAGCCATCTTCCTGGGTGTCCTCTCATCAGGCTCATTGTATCTTAAATACTCTTCTACAAGGAAATACATTCACAATATTATCTTGGTGCATCATCATATTTACCGGAATTATAAAGCATGCAGTCAAACTAGTGTCACTGCCCAACATTGCTTATACAATCAAAGCAAAAGAAATTCATTGTTGTGCCAGGAGAAAAGCGAAAGCATTCCTGTTCTAATTGCACAATAATTACACTGAAAGCAAAGTTTCAATGAAGATTAATCTGTTAACCTGTTAAGCCCTGAGCCTGTTTTTCAGGTCTCAGGCTCGAAAATGACTGAAAAGTCAGAATCAATATAGATGTTTTTTATTTTAAAGAAAATTCAGATTTTACATAGTAAAAAACTGTAAATTATAGTGTCCGTCCAAAAATTCTATTTTACTTATAGTGAAAACTACCCTTAGAAGATGGTAAGGTAGACTAAAAGCTTTAAGAATCCAAAGTACAACATATAATAAGTACCCTGTATCAAGATTGATGCAAAACAAGTGACATTTGACCTTTTTAGAGAGATTTAGCAAAAAGAAACCACTTCTGGGGTCATTTGGGTGGATTTTCCATATCTCTGGCCCCCCCTTGCTCGATTGCCTTCTGACCGTTAGAGCCAATAGAATCGAAGGGGGAGTCCCCCACACACACTCATTGTGAAAAGAAAAGGTGGGGGCTTCGCGCATGCAGTTTTGCATCAGAGTGAACCTATCTCTAGCTTTGACATCTGGAAACGGAAAAGCAGTTTTATTGCTTATGGATTATCAGAAATCATTTCAAAGGGACACAGACACATTGGATTAACCTATGGATTAACTTCAGCAGCGTTTTTATCGAGAAATGGCACTGTTTGTCTGTAGCCAATGCCTTGAACCTCGGCAAAAAAGGCATTAGAAGCATTAGAAAGTCAAGGTAAACTTCCGGTTAACTTGCGCACACAAGTAAATATATATGCACGTTCATTCTCACAACGCGTCAGACACAAGAAAATATACATTAATTCACATCAGAATCAGAAAGTTTTTATTTTTTTATTTTGTAAATATAGCTGTGTGCGTCACTTTTTAGTGTCCCCTGGTCTCCCAGCTGTGTGCGTGACTCTTTAGTGTCCCCTGGTCTCCCAGCTGTGTGCGTCACTTTTTAGTGTCCCCTGGGCTCCCAGCTGTGTGCGTCACTCTTTAGTGTCACCTGGGCCCTTTCTCATGTCATCAAATGTCCCTCCTCGACTCCTCGACTCCTCGGTCCTCCGGTAGTGACCCGGAAATGAATTTTAGCGCGCCATGTTGAAGGACATTTCATTTCTCGAAATGCACATCGAGGACCGAGCATCGAGCGTCGAGGAGGCTCTCTGGAGGAGCTATAACCGAGGATACACTGATGGGTCCTCCACGGTCCTCCACGGCTCCTTCGTGGATGCATTTCCGGCAACAGTGATGTTTGAAAGAGTCGAGACCAAGCGGCAAACTCTGGGGAAGAGCCGGGACGCCAATACGGAAGTGCCACAAACTGCAGTTCATATATTGGCCGATAGGCGATGACTGCAGAAAGGAGCAATTTCCATAGACCCCAATGTTAAAATGCCCAATTTCACAGCAGAAAAAAAACGTTTCTAGCCCTGGCTCCAATACATTTTATTATGTATATAGTTAGATTCCACCTTCGTGATTATGAATCTGTGAGTGAATTGTTTTCTAACGCGACCCTTTTATTTATATTAGGTCTTAAAGTTTTTGCATAAATTAGGGCGTGGTCACTTTGATGGACAGGTACGTGCCTCACTGTCAGCTAACAGCAATTTGTCCACTCTGCTAGGCTACAACGTTAGTTAGTTGTAGTTGCTGTACTTGACCCTTTAGCCGTGTTCGTGGTGATTGTGCCTTTTAGGGAATATTGTTACAAATACCAGACAATTAAAATGTCGTGCTGTGCGCTTGAATGTACTAACAGACCTTCCAAGAAGTCTACTCTCAGCTTTTTTCGGTGAGTAAAATGATAATATTATACATGTTAATCCCGTTAGCAGGTGTTTGTGTGCTTGTTAGCTTAGCTTGTTATGTAGCTTATTATGTAGCTTATTAGCCAGCTAAGGACGTAACCCTTTATACATGTGTATATATACAGTTTAGTTTATGATTCAGCCTTTTATAGTATATGGCTGTGACGCCCATAATGCTAAACGGGAGCAAACGTTAAAAGGGGACCCAATTATCCCAGTGGTGGCCGCCGGAGTCCACGCCGGCTGAAGCTAACGGAGCCGCAGGGGGCTAGCTCGCTAGCGCGTCCCGGCTGCTCCGTTAGCTTCGGCCGGCGGCGGAGGCCGGCATTATAACTGGAGATCAAGGAATGCAGCGAAACGCAGACTTGGTTCGCCTGCAGCCCGCTGTAGTATTAGCTAAATAAATTATGTTGAACAAGGCTTATTAAGCTGAACATCGCCACAATTGTTCTGCTATGTATCGGTACTTATTTTATTTTATTAACGTGTGAATGACAAGCATTAAAAATAACAACAAATAGCTCATTATCTTGCAGATTGTCTCGTTTGATTATGAATGTAACGTTTATATAGTGGAACTACACTGTTTTATCAAAACCAAAATGCCACGCAGTAACTTGGTATGCATGTATTTCAGCAGGAAATGTGCAACCTAGATGACATTTACCAACACAGACTATATAGAAATATTTGTAAAAGTTGTTCATGTGTTATTAAGTGAATATGGCATTAACCCTCCTGTTGTCTTCGGGTCAAATCTGACCGATTGACTACTTTCATCAATCATAACTTTTTTGTTTTACATTCGATTGCATTAAGGATTTATGATATCCTTCACAGTAGACATTTGAACATATAAAATTGCTGATCACCACTTTCATTGAATTTTGGATGATTTAGTCAACTTTGTAACACCTCCCTCCATGTCCCTCTGCAATTTCCTCCATCTTAGTTTAGCTGTCTGTCTCTCTCACACACACACACACACACACACACACACACACACACACACACACACACACACACACACACACACACACACACACACACACACACACACACACACACACACACACACACACACACACACACACACAAGATGTGTTCCCCCCCCATTATGTGCCCATCCCCCCCTGACCTACACCTTGTCATGGTGAGTGGGCTTTAAACTAAGACGGGTCATACTGAATAGTCTGTGCACACATTTTTAACATGTGATCTTTCTTTCATGTAGGACGCTTGAGGGAAGTTGCAACGCCTCGGCCAATGTGATGTCTTCCCCACGTGAAAGAGATTGAAGGCATAATTTATAACTTGAGACAATTTTCCAAAAATTATGACTTTTATTGGCTTAGGTAGTAATGGATTATATCTAACACGAATCAAGATCGTATAGAAAAAAAGGAAAGTGTAATCCTTAGTTACATAGGAAAAGATGTAATCGGATTAGTTTGACTTTTTTTAATAATAGGGAAACTCAGGATTACAATCTTATTCAAAACCTGAAAAGAGCATATAGTGTTTGTTGTAAAATGATCAGATGTTCTCTCTTCTCTGGAAGCGGTACTGTTCTGTAGGCTAATACTTTAATTGTGAATCTATACACCTACTGCCTGAATCAGCTTTATGTATATTATACATTTAAGTAAAAAAATCATATTAATATTTCTTCTCTCCTGTGTTTATTTGCATTGCATTTGATATTGAGGTAATCCAAAAGAAAAATAAAGTTATCAGGTTACAGTACATTACTTTTATATCTTGATACTCACATTAAGTTACTGGTTGCGTTTTTGGCAAGTAGCCCTCCCAACCCTGTACATAAGTTATATCATTTTAATTACTGATACAGTTGTTGCACATCTTTAATTTATTTTCTAGTGTACTTAAGTCGTACATTTTCAATGTGAAATAGATCGGATTAAATATAGAGTAAAAGCACAATCTTAAATTATACATTTATAATTTTCCTATGCTTATTGTTAATGTAGTGGTGTTATAAACAAAATGTTGTCGTAAAGGAAATTAAGATGTTTTTTATTTGTTGACAAAAGATTTAAAGTTGATGCTCACAACATGTGGGAACATTTATTGAGAAAAATGTTTCTATTGTAAAACAAATAATTATCTGCATACTGAACAATTTAGAAACTCTCTAAAAGGTATTATTTTCTGTGATGTTACGACCCTGTAGGGATTGTGGGTATTGCATTTCATAATTACATTCTATGGTATGCTTATGACATATTTGATGCCAAAATACATGGGATTAGGGGAGACCTTCTTGGTGTTTGCATTGTCACTGATAAATGACAAGGTAGTATTCATTGTCAAGATTTTGTGTTTTTAAACTTGGGACTCTTTTCAGACTGCTACGGCTTGGGAAAATATTTGAGCCTTAATGTGTAATGTTTTCTGTATTGTATGGTTAGCTTATCCTTTCATTTGATAGTCAGATTTGGATGTGATAGCTAACATTTTCAGTAAGCAGTAGACAAAAGAAGTGAAAATATGAATGTGATTTATTTTAAATATTTACAGAATTATTTTAACAAATAAAATAACAAAAAACATAATAACAAATTAAAAAAAAAAGTTTGACAGACAGCCATGCCCAGCATGGGCCTGGAGAGCTACAGAGTCCATTGGGGGGAAGAGGGGGGGGTGGGATGTGGGGAAGAGGAAGAGCAGCCATGTTAACAGTGTTATGGCTACAGATGTAATATCTAACTCAACATTAGCCATGACAGTCTGGGCTTAGCAAGGGCCTTAGAAAACATACTCTAAAGGCCAAATCCAAAAACAGTGATACTGACATTTTAGCAGTTCACAGTCTTTGGAGATGGTCTTTCAGGCAATTGGCTAGTGACTTTAAAAAAATATCATTTCCCCTAGGGGTGAAATGAACTCTATCTTGCAAAAAAAGCCCAGGACTGTCATGTCTAATGTTGGAGTGGTCAACAATGGCACCATTTAGGCTATGAACAAAAGTAGCCATAACACTGTTAACAAACTTCCGGGCCTTGTCAATTTTGACAGGATTTGCACCAGCCCTCCATCGGCACCTCTGGTTGATCTGGGAGAGCATGATCTTCATGCCAGGGTGCCGATGGTGAAGCTGGTGCAGGTCCTCCTTCATCTGATTCACCAAGTGAACACTGGGCACATCCCCCAAGTCGTTGCCGCCACAGTGGATGAGGAGGACATCCGGGGCTGCTCTTCCTCGCAGGGAGTTGGAAAAGAAGGGGAGGAGACCTCTCCAGCGCAGTCCACCCCAACCGAACCAGCAGGCGCGAAGGTCGAGGCCAAGGTTGCTGCCGATGGTCTCTGTAGCTCTCTGGGCTCCACGCCGGACATAGCTGTCTCCGATTATCCATACAGTCACTATGGGAGGAAAATAAATGAGAGTACAAATGCTTCAGATAATGAGGAATATCAAATTAAGTATAAAGGGTTGCTCATTTTGTTCCTTTGACAATAACATACAACATAACATATGAAATCACACCTGACGTATATATATATATATATGTATATAGATATAGATATAGTATGTTTGTGTGTAATGTCAACCATCTGAAGTCATGTAAAGTAAGCCAGGACCATCAACTTACAGGTTGTGGAGGAGGTTGCCATCTTTTTTTCTTAATGCTGAAAGAAATAAAAATGGTTTAATCAATATAAAAGCGCCTTTCTTTTTCTACAGTCATATTTAATTTATACTCTCACAGCGCTGTTGAAACAGTAACGTTGGATTAAATGTATATACAATTGATGGTCAAAAAGTATAAATATGCAAATTTTGCATTTGTTAGCCCATGCATATTACACTGTTTATATTTGAATCATGGAGAAGCGTTTTTAAACTTGTATAGTGTAATATCAAGAACAGTTAAATCATAGGGAAAAGCTTTGTTTAATTCACAATACGCTAATTCCTTTACATACTGTATAGGCCACAGTTTATGGCCAATTCCATAGGCTAATTCACGCAACACTGGCCATATCTCTGCTAGTTTACAAAGTTGTTACAAATGACATTTATATTTGAAAAACGGTGAAGCACTTAAAAAACAATTGTATAGTGTAGGTTCAAGAACATTTAAATCAAAAGGACAAGTTTTGTAAAGTTACAGGGGATCTTACCTTCAGAACGCCGGGAACGAGGAGCAGTGACCGCAAGCTGGGTTGTTAGCTTAATACTGTGAGCATGTTAGCTTAGCTTCTTAGCCTGAGCTAGGTCTGGAACTTGACGGCCGTTGGCAGAAGGTCCCGCCCTGTCCCGCCTCGTCTCCGCCACGGCTCCGCCTCTTTGCCCTTATTTGGATCAGGATGTAGCAGGCGGGAGTTAGACTCTGACGCCACTGTCGAGCCGTTAGTGGCCGACTCCGCCTACTAAGGGCTTCTCGGCAACTCTGCAGAATCCTATGGGTGACGTCACGGACCCTACGTCCATTTATATATACAGTCTATGGTCGAGACGCACGGCCGGACTTATCTCAGCCAATGACAGCTCTGCATGCATGCCCTGGATATTATTTTATTAACTGCTTTCATCGCGACGCGATGTTTACAGTGAGAACAGCTGTGAGGTCCGTGCAGAAAGCAGAGCAGTGTGTATAATATATATCACTCATTATAAAACGGACAAGTAAAATCAAGCAATCTGATTGGTTCTTAGCCGTGGTATACGCTCGAATTGTAAGTTACTTTTCACAACAACTCAGTATCCCTCCGCGTCTGAGATAAACAGTATACAGTTGGGCTGAAAAGCAAACTGCCTGCAGTTTGCTTTTCAAACTGGAACAAGAAAGCAGCGGAGAAGTAACGGAGCAGAAACCCTCCTTTTTACGCAACGGTCCAGACATAGACATCAAACGGCAAAAACATATTCAGTGTGCAGTTCCTTTGGCATTAGGGCAGGGATATTTAGATACTTTCCAAGGTTTGACATAATTAATTGTGCTACTTTTAAAGCAATCAACGATGTTTTCAAATCTGTAATCAAAAAGGTCCGCAAAAACATTTAAGATTAACTTCGACCTCCGGGGGGGGGGGGGTCTTACTATGGAGGAGTGGATTGAGGAGTGCCTATCTCCAGAACAAAAAGCACCTAAACGACGACATGTAGAGCTACGTGAAGAGCAGGTAGACCAACTGGAAAAGTATCACCATTCAAAAGCTTTCTGATGCGGGTCTTGAAACAAAGCAGAGAAATGATGACCGTTAGTGGCCACCGGTGAGAAAGCTCTCTCCAGAGCTACTGGAAGCCGAATCTCGGGGACCGGAGAAAGTGGAGCAATATTCTCTCCACGCCAAGCAACAGCCTAGAACAACCTCAGCCTATACAAGTAACCACGTAAGCCATGCTGCTGATGCTGGACAGTTTTTCAGTGGGTGCACAATAAACGGCAACATACACATTAATGTAAATAAATAGCCAAATAATGGATCAACGCTCTCTGTCTAATATGTTCGCTAGCTGTTGTTAGTGTTGTTGCATAGCAACCACCTCGCACTATGTTTCGTGCAGAAGACAACAGAGGGACTATTTTATTTTGAACATCATTATTTACTAATAAAAACTATTTAAATTAGAGTGTGTATTTTTCTTTCATATTGCCACACTTGGTAACCGTTTTATAAAAGCAATAGCTCACTTCAGACCGTGATATATGCTCATTATATCACAGCTAAGGGGGTTGTCGACCCTCCGCTTCGCGTCGGGCCGAACCACGCCCCTTAGCTGTGATATAATGAGCATATACCACGGCCTGTCGTGAGCTATTGCTTAAGTATAACAGGCCTACTCTCTTTATTTGCTTTAGTTTAGTAGATATCTACAAACAAAGTCGATATTTTTCTAAAACCATTTAGTGCTTCACATAATAAAATACACAACGGCTGTAGCCTGATTATATGCTTTAGGAGCTGTAGGTGCGTGTGTGTGGTGTAGGTGTGTGTGGTACAGTGTGTGCGTAGATGCAGCGGACAGACAGGTCTCAGTTGGTTTGGTGTCCTCTGCTTACTTGTAATACTTGTAAATAAAACTTTTGGCCCGTCATTTATTTCCCTCATTGTAGCGACCAGAGAGGGGGGGGGGATATATCCAGTCTCTGATAGTGTTACGTTATTATGAGAGTGCTCTGTTTGATTCTGAAATTGTATATATTTATATAAATATATACATATATATGTGTGTGTGTGTGTGTGTGTGTGTGTGTGTGTGTGTGTGTGTGTGTGTGTGTGTGTGTGTGTGTGTGTCTGTGTGTCTGTGTGTCTGTGTGTCTGTGTGTATGTCCGCATCTGTAGCCTGTTATTGTCTCATTATACCGCACTGTGAATGAATTCAAAGTAAATATATAAGTCGTCATGAACACATCTGTCCATCAGACATAGTGCTGCTGTGCCTCCTGTCATCATTAATGGACGTCTCTCTAAAATGACCGCTCAGAGGAGAGGAGTTCTCATTTCTCTAACCGCCTGCTGCTTCCCCTCCTCTCTCCTCGGTTCCCCTCCTCGGCTCCTCCGCTCGCATCTCCTGTGGGCGGGACTAAGACACGAGGATAGGAGTCGAGGAGGTGAGTCGAGGAGGGACATTTGAAGACATGAGAACGGGCCCCGGTCTCCCAGCTGTGTGCGTCACTTTTTAGTGTCCCTTTGGCTCCCAGCTGTGTGTGTCACTTTTTGGTGTCCCCTGGTCTCCGTTGTTTGTTGAGCTTCTTGCTGCATTTCGTATTTGCAGCTCTTTTAGTAAACGTCAAGCTGGTTAATGTTTTAAAGCAATTATGCACGTTTTGTCAAGTTGCTGAAGATGTTTCTCTATTTGCATGTGTTTTGGCACATTTGTGTTTTAATATTTGCATTGTTTCTGCAGCGATTTTGCACAGGTCAGCCACCATAGAGTAAAGCTCTAAACACATGAATACAATAATTGAGTGTCAGTGGTCCCCAGTGTTTTAAAGTAATGTAACTGTTAGGATTTAGAGTTTGGATGATTGCCTTTTTAAAACATTCACAACAGAAATCAAACTCAAAACAAAATGCTGCTGAGGCACCCACATATTATGCATGGGTTAATAAAGGTCTGGAGCAAAGCAATTTCTGTGCATTTCATTGTCTTGATGACAGATAGTAGAACTTACCGTTTTCTTGTCCTTTTCCTAGCCTCGTGCTTACCCGATGGTAAAAAACCATACGGCTACTGGGTGCTCTCTCAATACCACCATCTGTTTCTGTTTCCAAAATGTATTATCACCAGGTCCAAAAACTGCCTTCTCAAAACAAAAGCATACAAAAACGTATTCTATTAACTTGAATTACACTAAAATAAAAGGAACATTTACTATAAACAAAAAACAGCGATAAAATGAATGGATAACTATTAATTAATTAATTAATTAATATAAGTCTGTACATGGCTCCATCACATCATTTAACCTGTTAAGCCCTGAGCCTGTTTTTCAGGCCTCAGGCTCGAAAATGACATTCCCAGAACAAATGACTATATCTTCACTTCTAAAAGGGTTAAATTAATAATCTTTTTTCACAAAGCAATGATAAACCTGTGGCTGTAGAAGTGTCAGAATCAATATAGATGCATAGATTGCATTGTTGGAGAAGCCTGTGACCTTAGATTTTCAAGGACATAATGACTCTGTAGCTTTGTTAGTTTGACAATAAAGAACCTTGAACCTTAAACCTTGAACCTTGAGATGTTTTTATTTTAAAGGTCCCATCATATGCTTTTCTGGTTATTACCCGTCCCCTTGTGTGTTATGTAGCTTCTTCTGCATGTAAACGGTCTGCAAAGTCACAAACTCTCAAAGTACACCCTGTAGCGAATAAACTCTAACACAGAAAATACATGTATATGCTGCCCCAGAACGCCTCGTTGGACATTTTTCTTTTTCCATTTTTTTCTTCCGGGAAAGGTTGACGTCACTCTAGACCAAATGGACCAATTGGTCCAAATGGACACATCCGTGGAGCTCCGCACACACACACACACTCACTCAGCCTTATCTGAGCTTGTGGCTCAGGCTGAGCTCCGCGGTGTCTCGCTGTCTCGCAGACCCCACGCAGCAACCAGGAAACGACACCAGTAATCCAGCTCACACTGTCCACTCCTCAAGCCTCAAAAGGTGGAGCAGCGAGCCCCCCAACGTCCCGCCAACACGGCACCCAGACCCCAGGCAGCATTTTCATAAGTTTTGTCATTACTGGTGTCATGTTCTGGTTGCTAACAAACGCCATTGTAACACATAAACACTGATGTTCAGCTGTAACGGTGGTGGACTCATCAGAACATAGTGGGTGAGCTGACCAATCAGAGCACAGTGGGCTCATAGGGAGGGGGTGGCAGGAGCTCCAACAAGGCGTGTAGGACAGAGAGTGAATACACATACTATACAGAGATGCTGTATGAGATTTTGGAACATTGAACAATGTAAATCTATTCTAGTAGACCTCAACAATGGAATTATGATCAGTAGAAATGGCCATGACATGGGACCTTTAAAGTAAATTCAGATTGAACATAGTAAAAAAAAGTAAATTATAGTTTCCGTCTAAAACTGCTTGCGCATCACTCTCACTCCTCAATGGTAACGTGTAGGTGGATTTAGGATCACCTCTTGATTCTATTGGCTCTAACCTGAAAAACTGGCTCTGGGCTTAACAGGTTAATAGGTTGTTAAATGTTAAGAAGCCCTGAGACACAGTTTCTTGCAGGGGGCAATCGGGCTTAACAGGTTAAACCAGGCAAAAAAAGTGGCCTTTAACTTGATGTCATTTCACACCTGTTAAATTGTAATGTCACCCATAACCCAGAGTAACTGAGTTCTGATCTGTCTTCCCGTAAGTGCACTTCACACCGGACATGCTTGAGTGTCACATTCTTGTCACATGTTAAGTTCTTGGCAGCCGGTCATGCTAGAGTGAAGACAATGCAGCTCTGGTCTGATGTTGATCTGCAGATGAGAGATTAACATTTAAACAATGAAATATTTTAACTCAAGCTTTACTTATACTCAAAGTCAAAGTCAACTTTAATATAAATCTTTCAGTTTGTGTGTACAGACAGAGAGTCGAAATGACGTTTCCAACAATCCCGAATACAAAAATACAATTATACAATATACTGCAGTCAGGCACTGAAAAATATATATTTAGGATCTGTATCAAGACGAATACAAAATACAAAAATTAAAGATACAGTTCAATGTATGATATGAACACTTATTTGATTAAATCGAAAGATTAGATGTCAATATTAATCAAAATAAATTGGAAAAATTATAATAGTAAGATAAAATAAATGTACAATAATTTGAGTAAATTTGCAGAATAATTTAAATCATTGTTATAATACAATCATGTGATGTGTGCAGTCACATGCATGTCACAGTGGTAGGAGAAGGGTATTGAAACAACTTTTGTCAAAGTCTTTATTCGCACCCAAGAGAGGCATCTTTTTCAGGAAAAAAACACAAGACCGGAGAAAGAAGAACGAGGAAGGGAGAGAAAGAGCTTTAAATGTTTTGCCCTCATACTTTTTTACTTTGATTTCTTCTTCTTCAAACGTGTGACAGGCGGGTATGTCCCAGAAGCATTTAAATAAACATAAATAAAAACCAGTCTTCAGAAACAACAATGGCAGCTTTCACAGTGTGCGACTGATTCACGTGACATCAGAAAAAACAAACCTGTGGTTGACTGTACGGTACAATTTTTTTAACTGTTGAATTCATCATCCTTGAGTTTCTTTCTACCAAGACATGA
The DNA here is from genome assembly GCF_902827165.1 of Trematomus bernacchii. Classification (NCBI taxonomy): domain Eukaryota; kingdom Metazoa; phylum Chordata; class Actinopteri; order Perciformes; family Nototheniidae; genus Trematomus; species Trematomus bernacchii. The sequence continues at coordinate 936,360 of NW_022987772.1, forward strand.
CTGACTGTAATTTATTTAGGTAGGTGGGAGTGCAGCGTAAAGGGAAAATGGGTTTAACACAAGATATTTAACTATATCTTCAGGTGCTCAAAGCTAGTTGTGAAACTACAAAGGTGTGTGTGCTAATTTAAATACTTCAGTTGTTATGACAGCCTGTCTGTAAATCACTGTCAGATATTGTTGGTAGGATAACAACTGAAAGAATATAAAATCCGTGCACACAAACAAACATTGTTCACTGGCTCAAACAAACCATTGACTCTGTGCCAGTGGCCTTCAGACTGCACAATCAAGTGATCCTCACTAAATAACTTAGAGCAGGGGTGTCAAACTCAAGGCTTGTGAGACAAATCCGGCCCCCGACTTTATGTGGCCCTGCAAGAGCTTGCAAAAAATAGAATACGTTTATTACACAGTTTCATGCCACTTTACAGAAGCACGATGTCCATAAACTACATGTCCCACATTGCATCTCATTTTGTGCGCTGAAGAGACTTGCAATTATTTGAAATGATTTGCCCTAGACTTCTGCTCTCAGACGTAGTTAATTATGATGTTATTACCCAATTCGATCATAATCCAATGCAGAGGCAATAATGTCATATAAAACATTATTTTGTATATATATATATGTATATTTATAGTCTTAAACTTACAACCGGCCCTTTGAGTGCAACCATAATGCTGATGTGGCCCGCAATGATATTGAGTTTGACACCCCTGACTTAGAGAAACAACCTGCTCCCATCGGCTCATATGACCCTATGTAGCTACTTTGTACTTGCAATTGCACACTAACTTGATATTTTATAATATACACTGAAAAACACGGACAGGTTGTCTTATATTAAATGTATTATGTCAATAGATTTCACATACCTGTTTTAGGTAAGTTGAAGGCAATAATATTACGTTTAAATTGGTTCAACTTTATTTTATTACTTATTTTCAACTAACCTAATACAGGTGTGTGAAACCTGTTGAAATAATACATTTAATTAAAGTCAATGTTTCAGTTTTTTCAGTGTAATCAGGATGTGGCGGTATAGAGAATCACTTGACTTTAGCTTGATCTGCATCTTACATTATCCTCTATAGGAAATAAAGGCAATTGTTTTTACATTTTAACATATGACACTATGTAAAAAGCATGCAATATAAATAGTTTCACCTGCTTTTTCTTGTGTTAGAAACACTGTGTCAGCTTTGTGTGTTTTTTTCAAATACGCTTACCAATCGCAATAATACAACTATAAAACTATAAACACATTCCAAATATTTGTGGCTCTTTTCCCACAACAATCAAACAGAAAGTTCTCTCAAGTATTGAGGTCAAACAATCACAATTAAGCGACTTACAATGAAGTGAGCTTGATAATCAACGACCACAGTGAAGAAACAGTTCTCTTTTGTTCTTGTTTTAAATTACATTTACTGTAACATCTCTTTTGATAAACCACACATTATTCCTTATTTTTAAACTGCACGTCACTCAGAAAAATCAGCACATGTTGTGACATTAAATATTCAACATTTTGTATTAGCTTTTTATAAATAGGTTCAAACATATATATTTGATTCTGTAAAAGTAACAAACGTCTCCTGCATCACATGCGAGCTGCAGACGTTCTCATAAAGTGGGTTGTTGTTGAGCTTAAATTATAAAACTTATCTCAGTCTGTATTGAAGTCAAGCAATAACAATAAATAAATTAACAAGAAAGTTCGACGATATATATAATAACAAGGAAGCTCTTTTGTTTTCATTTACAGGAACATCTCTCTTGATAAACCCCATTCCTGAAAACAGGTTTTTGTAAGAGTTGTGTTTACTCAGACACTGAAAGGCGTGTAGAACATAACAATGTGACAAATGTTTTGTATTTGATGATAGATTGAGGTCATGGACTTTTTTTGTTATTTGTTCAGGGATTAAATTGTGTCTTGTATGTGTTTTGTTTACTGTGTTGTGCAAGAAATGTCCTATTTTAACTTTCCTAAATATCTTTAATTGCATTTTACGTGGCAAAACATGCACTTTTGTAATGTTGACCGCTTTACATATAATTTGTAACATATCTAAACGTATTAAACTGACTTAAAACTAAAACTATAGCTTGAATAATTTACAAATGCTTGTACTAATATGTGAACCATCACATCTGTATTTTTTGGCATACTCACCTTTTTTCTCAACATTATTTTCAATTTCATAAAAGTTATTCTAATAATGCTTTATTTTCTCCTAGTTTACAAATGTATTCCTCTTACTGCATCTTAATATGCACCATTTTACAGATAAAATAAACCTAACTAGCTAGGGTTAGGGTTAGGGTTAGGTTTTGTGTAGGAATGGGGTTTTGGATTCTGGTTTGAGAATAGGTGCACGGGCCGAAGGATCTGTGGATGGGTGTGTGTGTGTGTGTGTGTGTGTGTGTGTGTGTTATTCGACATAAGGTCAAATCTGAGTTTTTAAGGTGTTTGGACCAATTCTGGAAAATGTGTATGTGTATAGGCTGAGGAGATCATAGGGGTTTGTCGTTCTAGAAAGTCAGCAGATATAAGGGACTCTAGTTCCCAATAGGATTCACAGCTGGAGCCAGAACCAAGTTCTAAAGGTGAACTGGTCTTGGTAGGGGGAAGCAAAGGGGGAACAAGGAGATGGTTTGTGTGCTTGTGACTTGTGATAGGCTGAGGAGATCCTGGGGGATTGTCATCTAGAAAGTCAGCAGATATCAGGGATTCTGGTTCCCAATAGGATTCACAGCTGGAGCCAGAGCCATGGTGTTGAGGCGAGCTGAGCCCCGGAGAGGGCTGGCCGGGCAACGGGAGCCCAGGAGACGGACCACGGGAGGGATCAGAGTGGGTTAGTGGATGGGTACATACATGTGACCCTCTTAGTCCCTTTCATCACGAACCCTCCCTGATTTTGGGTGTGGTCTGAAGGGACCCGTCGACCGGCCGAGCCCGACCGGAGACCAGCATCGCCTGTAGGGGGGAGACACAGAGGAGAGGGGTGGTTAGGAAGGGAGTTTTTAGACAAGATGTTTATCTTTCTAGTGAGCTGAAGAGGGGATGGGAAGGGAGGGGAGGGAAGGGGGGGATGCTCCTGGGTGGGAGTGATCAGGGAGTGAGAGGGGCGGTCAGGGAGAGAGTTTTTAGGAAAGAGGTGTGTCTTTCTAGTGGGCTGAGGAAGGGATGGGAGGGGAGGGGAGGGAAGGGGTGGAGAGGGGAGGGGGGGAGACTCCTGGATGGGAGTAATGAGGGAGGGGTCCTTAGGTTTAGGGCTTGGGGGAAGGAGAGGGCTCCACAAAGACTGTTGAGGAGACCGGAGTCCTTTAGGCTTAGGATAAGGGGGAAGGGGAGGCTCTCTCAATGATTGCTGAGAGGCCTGGAGGGGTTTGGGGTTGAGGACAAGGTTAGAGTAGGAGCCCTGAGTAGGGCAGAATGACTAATGCCCCTTTCACACCGGCGCTTTTCCAGCTCCTGCTGGGAGCTAGAGCCTGAAAAGCGCCGGTTTTTCCTGTTCACACCGCAGCGGCGGCGCGTCATAGCTCCGGAATGCGGTTCACTTCCAGCTCCAAAAAGTTGTCGGTCCAGAGGCAAGAGCTTTGGAGCTATGACGCGGCGTCGCTTACGTCTCTTACGTCGAGGCGTGCAGGAAACCTTACTTTGACCATCCGTTCGCTGTTATTGATCATTGTGGAGAGCAGGCAGACGTTTGGTTTGTTATTATAGCAGCTATCGGATGGAATTAATACATGGGCTGTACAGGTTGTCATGTCCGACTATCACAAGTAGAATCATAATGAAAAATACGCCGGTAAAAAGTGCCTGGAGAAAACGGCTTAGCAAGTAGTCCGTTTAGCTTCGGTTGCTATGCTAACATCACCCATGTTATACCAGAGAAACTTTCATAACAGCGTTGTGATGCCAAACAGTGTCAATTCAGACTGACACACATTCACTTAAGGGGAACTGGGGATATGTATCAGCTGCTTGTGTGACAGTCAGACAGTGAATACTTTAGAGCCGTGTGAGCTAACCTGGAGCTAACGGGAGAATACACTCCCGTTGAAGAGCAGCCGGCCAGCACTGCAGCGGTCGGTAAATGCCGCTGAAACACATTAATAAACAATGAACCACGGCACTCTGGAGAAAAGTATAAGGTTGGAGAAGTCGTTATTTAATTTAATCTGGCTTCGTATGATTAAAAGCAACACGATCGTCGACCCGACGCAGTCCCCCCCCCGTTGTTGTGGGAGAAAATCTCTCGGCAGCTCTGGGCAGTGTGAACAGAGCGGGAGCTGAAAAGGGAAACGGGAGCTGAACCAGAAAAGCTCTCGCTAGGAGCTAGAAAGGGAAAAGCGCTGGTGTGAAAGCCGCATTAGGGTCAGGGTAGGGGATGAGGTTGGGGTATAAGCCCCGGATGGGGTGGGGGGGTCTTAGGATACGGAGAAGGGATGGGGAGGTGAGAGGGGGAGGAGTTCAAATAATTGTGTACCGTGGTTACAGTTTCCTGGGTCAGCCTGGGCCCATAACGTTTTCTGGCCCACCCTGTTGCGATCTGGAAAGCTAAAGGGTTAAATGGGGAGGGTGTGTGTAGTGTGTTTTTGTAGTGTTGTTGCAGTATGATCATGTTCGTATGCATCCAGTTTATAGTGTTGGCATGTATCTGTGTGTGTGTGTGTACTCAGTTGGGGTAGATGGTTTGATGAATGCAGAGAGTCTGATGACTTGTCTGAGCATACCTGGGGGGAAGATATGTGTGGCAATGGCTTGGTCTGTGGTGTATTTATGATGTGTGGCCTGGATAAGTGTGAAGTAATGTTTTGTAAGCTTTCTGGTGGCTGGTTCCAGTGGCTGATATGGTGTTCTACGTGTGTAGTTAATATCAGTGTGTGTTGGCTGTGCATACTCTCCACGTCCACTCAACTGCACATACTGGGTTCTGGATTTGAACATTAAAACTGTGTGGGCTCTTACCTGGGTAGGTTGTAGTTAAGATGAAGACGTTCCGGGGGGTTGTGGTTGGAAGTCTTTGCAAATTTCTTTTTGCAGGTCCAAGTAGGATGGTTGTGGGTGTCTCCTTTTTAGAGTTCCAGGCGGTGGTTTCGGGAAGGTACAAGGTCCCAACAGTTTAAAGGAAGTGTCTGTTTTGTAGAGGACAGATAGAGTGCTTCCATATGGGGCAGAGCCCAACACAGTAGTTAAAAGCTCAAAACTTTAATTAACACAAATTGAAAGAGGTTTAAAAAAAGCTTGCATTTAAAAGCACTGGTCAAATTTTAAAACAGAGTACCGTTCAGTGTAGCTGAGTGGAAGTAACCTCCTCGACGTTTCAATATGGTGTATCTTCTTCAGGAGGGAAGTGGAGAGCAGCACAGCTGTGGAGGCTTATAAGTAATGAGGAGGCTTGAATAAACCTATGAGGGGAAGGTAAATGGTGTCATGTGATTGAGCAGGGGGTAGGGCCCATGATTTGGAGGGAAAAATGTATGCCGTGATCCGATTGGATCTGCCAGGGGGTAAGTGGGTCTAGGTAAAGGAAAGGAAAGAGGGTAAGTCTGAGAGCGAGTTTGTGAGATCCTGACTGGAAGGATGGCTGAATGGATACGCTGCTGCGCCTGTACCTGGGGGACCCGGGTTCGAATCCGGCTGGAAATAAAACTGATTGTAAATGTGTGTTTGGTCCAGAATTGGTGAAATGGTGGTGGGAAATAACTGTACATTTACCATGTAAGTGATAGAGTTATATATGATAGGCATGTAGAAGTAAAAGTGACCAAGATACCTTGTTAGGTTTAGAGGTGGCTAATGGAAACAAGTTGATGATGTAAAATGTACTTAATGTGGTGGTGTAAGTTAAATGATGTAGGATGTACTTTCTGTGGTTTGTGTAGTGTAAATCAATCCAGATCAGTGGCACTGGCTGGGTTAGGTTTTGTGTAGGAATGGGGTTTTGGATTCTGGTTTGAGAATAGGTGCACGGGCCGAAGGATCTGTGGATGGGTGTGTGTGTGTTATTCGACTTAAGGTCAAATAGGAGTTTTTAAGGTGTTTGGACCAATTCTGGAAAATGTGTATGTGTATAGGCTGAGGAGATCATAGGGGTTTGTCGTTCTAGAAAGTCAGCAGATATAAGGGACTCTAGTTCCCAATAGGATTCACAGCTGGAGCCAGAACCAAGTTCTAAAGGTGAACTGGTCTTGGTAGGGGGAAGCAAAGGGGGAACTAGGAGATGGTTTGTGTGCTTGTGACTTATGATAGGCTGAGGAGATCCTGGGGGATCTGTAAAATGGTGCATACTAAAATGCAGTAAGAGGATTACATTTGTAAACTAGGAGAAAATAAAGCATTATTATAATAACTTTTATGAAATTGAAAATAATGTTGAGAAAAAAGCTGAGTATGCCAAAAAATACAGATGTGATGGTTCACATATTAGTACAAGCATTTGTAAATTAATCAAGCTATAGTTTTAGTTTTAAGTCAGTTTAATACGTTTAGATATGTTACAAATTATATGTAAAGGGGTCAACATTACAAAAGTGCATGTTTTTCCACGTAAAATGCAATTAAAGATATTTAGGAAAGTTTAATTTCGTAAAATAGGACATTTCTTGCACAACACAGTAAACAAAACACATACAAGACACAATTTAATCCCTGAACAAATAACAAAAAAAGTCCATGACCTCAATCTATCATCAAATACAAAACATTTGTCACATTGTTATGTTCTACACGCCTTTCAGTGTCTGAGTAAACACAACTCTTACAAAAACCTGTTTTCAGGAATGGGGTTTATCAAGAGAGATGTTCCTGTAAATGAAAACAAAAGAGCTTCCTTGTTATTATATATATCGTCGAACTTTCTTGTTAATTTATTTATTGTTATTGCTTGACTTCAATACAGACTGAGATAAGTTTTATAATTTAAGCTCAACAACAACCCACTTTATGAGAACGTCTGCAGCTCGCATGTGATGCAGGAGACGTTTGTTACTTTTACAGAATCAAATATATATGTTTGAACCTATTAATAAAAAGCTAATACAAAATGTTGAATATTTAATGTCACAACATGTGCTGATTTTTCTGAGTGACGTGCAGTTTAAAAATAAGGAATAAGATGTGGTTTATCAAAAGAGATGTTACAGTAAATGTAATTTAAAACAAGAACAAAAGAGAACTGTTTCTTCACTGTGGTCGTAGATTATCAAGCTCACTTCATTGTAAGTCGCTTAATTGTGATTGTTTGACCTCAATACTTGAGAGAACTTTCTGTTTGATTGTTGTGGGAAAAGAGCCACAAATATTTGGAATGTGTTTATAGTTTTATAGTTGTATTATTGCGATTGGTAAGCGTATTTGAAAAAAACACACAAAGCTGACACAGTGTTTCTAACACAAGAAAAAGCAGGTGAAACTATTTATATTGCATGCTTTTTACATAGTGTCATATGTTAAAATGTAAAAACAATTGCCTTTATTTCCTATAGAGGATAATGTAAGATGCAGATCAAGCTAAAGTCAAGTGATTCTCTATACCGCCACATCCTGATTACACTGAAAAAACTGAAACATTGACTTTAATTAAATGTATTATTTAGTAGGTTAGTTGAAAGCAAGTAATAAAATAAAGTTGAACCAATTTAAACGTAATATGATTGCCTTCAACTTACCTAAAACAGGTATGTGAAATCTATTGACATAATACATTTAATATAAGACAACCTGTCAGTGTTTTTCAGTGTATATTATAAAATATCAACCATAGATAGAATAGGGTTAGCTTTTCTTTACATATGTACAAAGTTGTATTGTTATTTTTATTGCAAATATATATAAAAGTTAGTGTGCAATTGCAAGTACAAAGTAGCTACATAGGGTCATATGAGCCGATGGGAGCAGGTTGTTTCTCTAAGTCAGGGGTCTCAAACTCAATATCATTGCGGGCCACATCAGCATTATGGTTGCACTCAAAGGGCCGGTTGTAACTTTAAGACTATAAATATACATATATATATATATAAAATAATGTTGTATATGACATTATTGCCTCTGCATTGGATTATGATCGAATAGGGTAATAACATCATAATTAACTACGTCTGAGAGCAGAAGTCTAGGGCAAATCATTTCAAATAATTGCAAGTCTCTTCAGCGCACAAAATGAGATGCAATGTGGGACATGTAGTTTATGGACATCGTGCTTCTGTAAAGTGGCATGAAACTGTGTAATAAACGTATTCTATTTTTTGCAAGCTCTTGCAGGGCCACATAAAGTCGGGGGCCGGATTTGTCTCACAAGCCTTGAGTTTGACACCCCTGCTCTTAGTTATTTAGTGAGGATCACTTGATTGTGCAGTCTGAAGGCCACTGGCACAGAGTCAATGGTTTGTTTGAGCCAGTGAACAATGTTTCTTTGTGTGCACGGATTTTATATTCTTTCAGTTGTTATCCTACCAACAATATCTGATAGTGATTTACAGACAGGTTGTCATAACAACTGAAGTATTTAAATTAGCACACACACCTTTGTAGTTTCACAACTAGCTTTGAGCACCTGAAGATATAGTTAAATATCTTGTGTTAAACCCATTTTCCCTTTACGCTGCACTCCCACCTACCTAAATAAATTACAGTCAGTCATGTCTTGGTAGAAAGAAACTCAAGGATGATGAATTCAACAGTTTAAAAAATTGTACCGTACAGTCAACCACAGATTTGTTTTTTCTGATGTCACGTGAATCAGTCGCACACTGTGAAAGCTGCCATTGTTGTTTCTGAAGACTGGTTTTTATTTATGTTTATTTAAATGCTTCTGGGACATACCCGCCTGTCACACGTTTGAGAAAGAAGAAATCAAAGTAAAAAAGTATGAGGGCAAAACATTTAAAGCTCTTTCTCTCCCTTCCTCGTTCTTCTTTCTCCGGTCTTGTGTTTTTTTCCTGAAAAAGATGCCTCTCTTGGGTGCGAATAAAGACTTTGATAAAAGTTGTTTCATTGCCCTTCTCCTACCACTGTGACATGCATGTGACTGCACACGTCACATGATTGTATTATAACAATGATTTAAATTATTCTGTATATTTACTCAAATTATTGTACATTTATTTTATCTTACTATTATAATTTTTAGGTCCGAAAATTGCAGGTCCGAATCAACTCTTTTAAATTTGAATACTTGTGCTTTTGGCACTGCTTTTGATTTAATCAAATAAGTGTTCATATCATACATTGAACTGTATCTTTAATTTTTGTATTTTGTATTTGTCTTATTCCATTTTAGCTTTTTTTATTTATAAGTAATTATCTTGACATTTAAAATGACTTTTTTTTAAATGTATTTAAATGTCACTTAATTTTAATGTTTTTTTTGTTGTAAAATAATTAGAATTGCTTTCAAATTGTTGAAATGTGCTATAAAATACAGGGATTAACCTTTGCAGACCATTCACATGCACAAAGACCGAGAACTCACTCCAGGAAAGGGAAAACCCACCCAAAAAATACCTGTGATACATCTGCAAACCTGCAGCCGTTGATACAGATCCTACATTTTTGTAAAGCACTTTGAATTACCTTGTGTTGAAAGGTGCTATATAAATAAACTTGCCTTGCCTTGCCTTGCCTAAATATATATTTTTCAGTGCCTGACTGCAATATATTGTATAATTGTATTTTTGTATTCGGGATTGTTGGAAACGTCATTTCGACTCTCTGTCTGTACACACAAACTGAAAGATTTATATTAAAGTTGACTTTGACTTTGAGTATAAGTAAAGCTTGAGTTAAAATATTTCATTGTTTAAATGTTAATCTCTCATCTGCAGATCAACATCAGACCAGAGCTGCATTGTCTTCACTCTAGCATGACCGGCTTCCAAGAACTTAACATGTGACAAGAATGTGACAATCAAGCATGTCCGGTGTGAAGTGCACTTACGGGAAGACAGATCAGAACTCAGTTACTCTGGGTTATGGGTGACATTACAATTTGACAGGTGTGAAATGAGATCAAGTTAAAGGACACTTTTTTTGCCTGGTTTAACCTGTTAAGCCCGATTGCCCCCTGCAAGAAACTGTGTCTCAGGGCTTCTTAACATTTAACAACCTATTAACCTGTTAAGCCCAGAGCCAGTTTTTCAGGTTAGGGTTAGGGTTAGGGTTAGGGTTAGGGTTAGGGTTAGAATATAATCCTTTATTGTCATTATACAGGTACAATGAGATGAGTAGAGCTACTCCTTTTTTTAAGGTGCTATCAAAAATAAAAATAAAACAAACAAGAGACGTACAACATTCAGGAGAAGACAACATAAAAAGCATTCATACGTCAATATGCAAATAAAGTTAAAGTGCAGGAATATATCGGTTTAAGTAAAATTAGGGTTAGGCACCCCTTTCTTGGATTGTACGGGTAGTCTGACTGCTGATTAAGACAATAGACTGGAGTGCTTTATAAGTTCAGTCCATTTACCATTTGAACTTGCATCTAATTCTAAGAACATAAATACTTTCACTGGTTTAAGATACATTCTTTCAGAGGACATATTACGTTTTCCAGTTCCTTATTTGTATTTTGTGCCTCTACTGTGACATGTTTACACACTTTAAATGTTCAAGTGTGCAGGAGAGAAACTTCTGGAGGGAACTCAGGGATTTTAGCCTTTGCACAATGCACAGAAACCTATAAAACATACAGGAAAGGGAAAACCCCAAAACATAATAGAGCCTCTTTTTATTAAAACATATGTTAGTGATTGTTCTCATGGGCAGAGCTTTGGCATGGTGCTTTGTTAGTCATCTCCTCAGCATGCAGAATATTTTTTTAATTAAGCTAGAAGAAACATTTACTTTGCCCCTCCTCCTCTGCACCTGCTGGCTTCCTGTCAGTGGATCACCATTCATCATACATGACATGAAAGTGCAAGGGGAACAATAGCTCTTCCAGTAAGTGCTAAGGCATGACATTATTTTTCTCTTAAAGGACAATTGAGAATGAGCTTTACCCGCTCATTTAAAGAGCAGATAATAATGATGCATTCAAATTAAAGGTTGAAGATTTCCCTCATGTATTTAACACAAGTATGACATTTACTTTTTTAACTACAAGCTTGTTTTGGATTAATGACATTTCAGCATTAATTCTTCCCGTAAACAATGTGACGTAACAGTTGAAGCACTTATGCAGCCAGTCGTGTAAAAGTAGATTTACTCAAGTACGGTACTTAAGTACAATTTTGAGGTACTTGTACTTTACTTCAGTATTTCCATTGTATGCTACTATGTACTTCTACTACAATTCAGAGGTAAGTGGTGTACTTTTACTCCACTACATGTATTTAATACCTTTAGTTACTTTGTGTTCTTGATAACTATGGACTGACTCAGCATGTGGCGGAGCCCACGCACAATAAGGGGCACACTCTGGACTTAATTATCTCAAAGGGTCTGAATATCTCAAAGGTTGTGGTGACTGATGTTGCACTCTCTGATCATTCCTGTGTTTTCTTTGAGAGCTCTATTTCTGTTCACAAAAATTTTCAGAAAGAGGTAACCACAAAGCGATATTTAACTGAAAATACTAGGGAAATGTTTACTCATAATTTTTCATCCACACTTGCCCCTGCTAACATCTCAGTAAATGAGCTAGTAGATCATTTTAATAAAAAAATAAAAAAATGTATAGATACCATTGCTCCAACTAAGGTAAAGGAAGTGATTGGCAAGAAAATATCTCCATGGAGAAAGGCCATGACCGTGAGAACAGAAAAAAGAGAGTGTCGAATAGCTGAACGTAGGTGGCGAAAAACAAATCTCCAGGTTCACTTTGAAATCTATAAAGAGAGACTTGGCCTTTATAATTTGGAATTGAAAAACGCACGACAGTCTTTCTTCTCTGACATCATTACCAAAAACAAAAACAACGCACGTGCCTTGTTTGCTACCGTCGACAGACTAACTAACCCCCCAGTGTCAGTAGCCTCTGAATTTCTATCCACCAGGGCATGCAATGATTTTGCCTCCTTCTTCACTGACAAAATTCAGAAAATTAGACAAGCAGTCAGTGCCTCTGCATCAGGTACAGCAAATGTGTTGTCCCTGTGTCCACCTAATATCAATTCAAACACCATGACACAATTCCATCAGATTAATGATAAAAACTTAGAGGACATTATTCAACTTCTGAAATCCTCTTCCTGCTGCCTTGATATTATTCCAACAGGATTTTTCAAAGATGTTTTTCATTGCATGGCCTCAGATCTACTTCATATAGTAAACACATCTCTTCACTCAGGTATTTTTCCACAGGCCCTGAAAACTGCAGTCATTAAACCGCTCTTAAAAAAGAATAATCTAGATGCTTCAGTAATGAACAATTACAGGCCAATATCAAACCTGCCATTTCTAGGTAAAATCATTGAAAAAGTTCCAGATCTCTCAGGTCTTCAGGGACTGGTCAGCTTTCTGTCCCCAGAGTCAGAACTAAACATGGTAAAGCAGCGTTTAGTTATTATGCTCCAAATATCTGGAACAAACTCCCAGAAACCTGCAGGTCCGCTGCAACTATTACTAATTTAAATCCAGGCTGAAGACTTTTCTTTTTGCCGCTGCTTTTAATTGAACTATTCACATCTTAAACTGCACTGTAACTTTTATCCATTTATTTTTTCTTTTAATGTTTATTTTATTATCTTTTCTTTTTAATGACTGATTTTAAATGCCATTTTCTTAATGTTTTCCATTTTTGTAAAGCACTTTGAATTGCCTTGTGTTGAAAGGTGCTATATAAATAAACTTGCCTTGCCTTGCCTTGCCTTGCCTTACAGATCTGGATGAATGATGTGAAATATTCAGTCATTCAAACTAGCTGCACCTTTACCAGCTTTGAGAACACTTTCATGATCAATCATTATAAAACATATCATATATATTATTCTGAAATGGACCAATCTGCACAATGACTACTTTTACTGTCGCTACTTTAACTATATTTTGATGATAATACTTTTCTACTTTTACTTGAGGAACATTTTGAATGCAGGACTTTTACAAACAGAGTATTCCTACACTCTGGTACTTCTACTTTTACTCAAGTACAATATCTGAGTACTTCTACTTTGACTCAAGTATAGATCTGAGTACTTCTTCCACCTCTGTTTACAGCTTTTATTGGTAGTAACTACCCCGATTTAATCATCAGCACGAAATAATGATGACTGATCATACAATATGCTGTTTATCAGGTTCAGTTTATTTAATTGTGACCACAGGCAGATTAAAATACAAGAAATCCATTGTGATACATGTTCAAGAACCCCAGGCTACAATACATTAAAAAACAACAAAAAAAAAAAACATCAATCAATCAATCAAATAAACAAATGATACATAAATGCTAATTCTGAAAATAAGTTTTAAATAGTTATTCAGTCTTCTGAATGTCCAACCTCTTACAGCTGCAAAGGCTCATGGGTATTGTTGGATGTAGAGTCATTGGCCATGAAAGAACAACTAGAGAGAGAAACTTCCTCTGGAGGGAACACAGGGATTTGAGCCTTTGCAGACCATTTACATGCACTAAAAACCTATAAAGCAGAAGAAATGAGTACTTTGACCTAGACATCACATTGTGTGTTTCACAAGCACAGCTCTCATGCATCTTGGCATCCTTCAACATTGCTGTCTGATTATATAATGCCACGCCTGGGGCAAAAAACTCCAGCAGCTCATGTTCTTGTTCACATGCCAGAGGTTTTCAATGGGATTTAGTGTCATTCAAAATGTCACTCAACAACTCTAGGAGGACATCAAGTCACCACATTTTGATTTACTGTAGCTATGAGGATAAACAAGTACAGGAGAACAGCATGTGCACTTACTTATATATTATATTACATTGCATGTCACTTGTTAGACGCTTTTACCCAAAGCAACTCACATACATTCAAAGGTGGTGCAGTGCAAGTGAAATGTTTTGTAATGTTTTGTAAAGCACGTTCCATGCTCTCTTGAGAAATCTGATGTACAAATGTATCTGTCGATTGAATGTTTCTCATAATTGTGTCATTATCCTGCTGTCAAATCCGTGTCTCAGTGCTGTACGATACCAGTCAGCTCTGTGGAAACATTGGTATAACTGCCTTTTTTTATTTACATTTGAGTGTTGTACAGTATGTCTTTTAAAATATTGACCTTGAGTCTCTTCAACAAAGCTGATTAATTGATTGATTGAATACGGTTAGCAATCCCCTTTTTACTTCTGGAAAAAAACACATTCGACCTCTAAGAATGACATTACCTGCAACTTTATATACCGCATATTACCCATCTGCTTCAACAGAAGTTAACAACATAACAGTAGGAATAAAAGAATATATACATAATGACTAATATAATCCTGCAAAACCAGACAAAGTTTTACCCCTGATTTGAATTTCTATAAGTTGTTTGCAGAAGCGATGTGGCAAACAATCGAGACCCTTTACTTTATTACGTGTAATATTTTCTTATGATCCAATCTTTTTCTGAGTCCACAGACCATAAATAAGCCTTTCTCCCAGAATGCATCACATGCAAAACCTCTTCTCATTCACAGCTGTTCTGAATCAGCTCATTTTCTGACCACCAGAGGGTGATGAGCGCTCACAGATGATCACTGTATCCCTTCTCTGCATCCAATACTGGCCCATATCTCCATTTGTGCTGTGCACGCTCCTCCTGTCGATTACTGAACACCTCCATACTCAGCTCAGTCATGCATACATTGCTTAACCATTTTCTGTGGTTATAAAACTCAAAGTCAATTTATGACTAAAGTAATCTGTGAAAAATGTTTATTTTGTAATTCTGGGAATGTGTTGATATTACAATTCACAGCAATCCTAATAATAGGTGTCCCTATGAAAATTGCTTTTCTATATTAGAAAAACACTGTCAGGTTCTTCTGCACCACCCATATTTTAATAATGTAAATGTTTTTTCTACGCCTCAATTGTTGTGCCACATGTGCTATATTTAAAGTTTCCCATTATGTAGACGTCACTTCTCTCAGCGTGAGGTAGTTCTCATGAATGTGAGTCAAATAAAATAACGTCTTCACCAACTTGACAAAGCACGTGCAGCATTTAGAAAACATTCACCAACTTGAGAAAACTAGGCGCAGCATTTCTTAACCTGTTAAGCCCTGAGCCTGTTTTTCAGGAAAATTACTATATCTTCACTTCTAAAAGGGGTAAATGAATAATCTTTTTTCTCAAAGCAATGACACACCTGTGAGTTGGATGTAGAAAAGTCAGAATCAATATAGATGTTTTTTATTTTAAAGAAAATTCAGATTGAACATAGTTAATGTGTGATAGTGTCCATCCAAAAAGAAAATATTACTTATAGTGAAAACCACCCTTGAATTATGGGATAGTAGACTAAAAGCTTTATGAATCCAAACTATAACATATAATAAGTACCCTGTATCAAGATTGATGCAAAAAAAGAGACATTTTACCTTTTTAGAGAGGTTTTTAAAAAAAAACACCTCTGGGGTCATTTGGGTGTATTTGCCGTATCTCTGGAACCCATTGGTCGATTGGATGATTTTGACTTTTTAACCGTAAGAGCCAATAGAATCGAGGGGAAGTTCCTAAATCCACCTAAACAATACCATTGGTGAATGAGAGTGATGCGCACGCAGTTTGCCCAAACCGAAAGCTCTGTTACACTCTAATGAAAACTACTTTTATTGCCATAAATCTTATGATGAATTATCAGTAATCATTTCTAAGTGACACAGAGACATTGGATTAACCTTCAGCAGCGTTTTTATGCGTTTTTATGCGTTTGTATGCATTTGTATGCGTTTTAATGCCATTGAACAAAACTCTGGATCAGAAAACAGCAAAGGTAAGATGTATTTGCCGTTTTGGCCGCACAGTGATGAAACTTATTCCATTGGAATCTGTGGAATCTCAGCTTTCATATGATATCTAGTTTGTGCAGATTGCATGAAGTATACATTATCTACCGAGAGTTCTGTGCTAAGTGCGTTAGCATTTTTTCGCTTAGTGCTAATTCAGAGGCTTGGTGTTACCCTTTGTTTCCGGCTAAAAATTGTTAATATTGTCTGATAGCTGAGTTTCTTCCCGTTAAGTGGGTATGACACATTAATAGGTTGTTAAATGTTAAGAAGCCCTGAGACACAGTTTCGTGCAATATTGTTGTGTTTGCCCCTGCCGGGACACTAAAAAGTGACGCACACAGCTGGAACCGGAGCGCTTGGTGATGTCGGGATTATTAGGTTGGACAGCTACATTTGTTGGAAATGTGTTATTGTCTTATTTTAACAATTTGATCACATGGTTTCTTCCAAGATTATTGCAGATCTGCTGTAAGCTAGCTAGCTAACGTAGCTAACCTAGTATTTTCCAACACAGTCTCACGGCATTTCGTGTTATAGTCACGAAATTAATCTATTGATTCGTGTTCACCAACACGATTTCGCCATTTTTTTCATGTCACACAGAACGATTTTAAAAGCAATGTAAATAATAACAAATTAGAAGGAAAAACAGATAAAAAAAAATACAGATTTCAGTATTCTGACATAGAACGATTTTAGAAGCAATGTATTTATATTGGTAGTATGTTTCGTGCCTGCACCAAATAATAACAAATTAGAAGGAAAAAAAGATGACATAAAATACAGATGTCAGTATTCTGAGGCTCTGAGCCCCATTTCTTTTCCTCACTGACGGCAAAAAAACTCAGACATTATACAATTTAAAATAAAAGGGATAGGGTTAGGCTTAGGGTAAGATATTGAGTAAGAACATGTTTTTATGAACCACACAGCTTCTGGTCTTCCAAGACCCGACCGGACAAAAAGACGTGGTGCAGGCACGAAACATACTACCAATAGAAATACATTGCTTTTAAAATCGTTCTGTGTGACACGAAAAAAATGCGAAAATCGTGTTGGTGAACACGAATCAATAGATTAAATTAATTTCGTGACTATAGCACGAAATGCCGTGAGACTGGGTTGTATTTTCAGATATACTGACAAACACTAACAGTTATGAGACAGACTAACTCTGCAACAGAGACAGTTGTTCAGCTTTATAATCCTGAACGTCACCAAGCGCTCCGGTCCCAGCTGTGTGCGTCACTTTTACGTTGTGTTTTGAGCTTCCTGCAGTGTTTTTTATTTGTAGCTTGATGCTTATGCAGCTTTAAAACGCTTCACATGTTTTGTCAAGTTGGTGAGTCTTTTCTAAATGCAGCATGTGTTGTGAAGTTGGTGAAGATGTTTCTCCATTTGCATTTGTTTTGACACATTTGTATTTGTTTTCGAATATGTAATGCGTTTTTCTGAAAGTGTTTTGGGCCATTAGGGCGTGTTTGCACCTGTCATATTTCTGGTATTTTTTGGTATCCCCATACATTCGGGATCATTTGGGGAAATGCTCCTCTGCAAGGGTGTTAGGACAGAGGTTTCTATCGTTTTTAAAGCTCCCTAAGGCACATTTGTCATTTGTAAGGTATTGAAATAAATGAGGTTAAAATGTTAACATAGGTTCAGGAGCATGGCCACGCCTAAAACTCCGCCTCAAACCACGGCCACCCCTATTTATATCCGGCAAAAGCTTCCGGCCACCGCTTGTCTCATCTTTCAAAGATCGACAGGCAGACTGTGATTCACGCTGCGCGTCGTCACAGTTCAATACAAGCTAAAACGCTACCACAAGAACATTGCTACTCACCATGGATCCCGAAATCCTGATCAACTCGCCGGAGTCAGATGAGGATCTATTCGACATCGGCTACCCGCCATCCTCGGGTCAGCAGACGGAGCCAAGCCAAGCATCCGAACGGAGCCGCGCGTGCTCGGCATTCAGTGCCCCACACACCAGCCGCTACCGCTCCCGCTCAAGCTCCCCCAACGAGATACCTCCAACTCCAGACAGGTCCCAGGCTTCGCCTACTCCGCCAGCGAGGGCAAACAGCCAGGGCCGCATCAGGTACAGCCAGCTCCAATCTCCCCACCACCGGCAGCCTGCCTCACTCGCAGCTCCCGGCCACTCGCAGCGGCGCTCTCGACGCTCCACAACAGAGCACGAACGCACTCAACGCTCCACAACAGAGCCCGAACGCACTCGACGCCCCACAACGGGGCCCGAACGCACTCGACGCTACACACCAGAGCCCGAACGCACTCGACGCTCCACAGCAGAGCCCGAACGCACTCGACGCTCCACAACAGATCCCGAACTACGGAGGTGGACAGTCATTCGACTCCAACGTTTCCTGAAAGACAACGGCATCCACTTTCACCGAAACGACAACAAGGCTAGACTGTTCAACCTCTACCAAGCCTACTGCAGCACAACGGCAAGAACAACAACACACACAGCTCTTCCCGCCCCAGAATCAACCACCGCGCGCGCGCGCACCACGGGTCGTGACGTCACAGGCCTCCGTCCTCCTCCACGGACACAGCCCGACTCACCAGCACCCCCTGGCGGGGGCCAGGTGGTATTGCCCTCTGTGCCTGCTCTCTCTGTGTCTGACATGTCACAGCTCATTTCAACCTTTCTCTCATCCTTGTGCCCACAGGCTTCACATAATCCCCATGCACATACATCCCTTCATCCCTCCATCCCTTCTTCTTCTCTACCTTCAGCAGTCCACAGCTACCCAGCTTCTGCTTACCTTCCTTCCTTAGCAGCTAACCCCGTAGCAACAGCGTCCCACCCAGTAAACCAAGGGGCAGGGGCCATGCCACATGCTAACCTTTCAGCCGATTCTTACCTAGTATCTTCCTTTCCAACTGCTCTACCTTTTCCCCCTCCCCCTCCCCCCCCATCCCTACCCCATCCCTTCCCCAACACCCAAATGTTTTTCCTCCCTGTGCAACCAGCTACACTCTAGCCACAGCAACACCACCCATCCAGCCAGCCTCATTAGCCTATCGCCCTTCCCCCGTGTCCCTCGCCCTGCGCCAGCAGATTCTCCTGGGTAACTATGTAGACTTAGCTCAGCTTCTACATCCTTCAATCATTGACACTAGCCAGCCCAGGGAAATACAGACCAACTTCGGTTTAGTCCAGCTGCGAAATCCATCACCTCAGAGGTCTAAGGACTTAACCCCTGCAGAGTTCGCCCTAGCTTTTTCCCTCTACCGCGACGTCATCTGCTCAGTCTACCCCACACGCAGACCCGAGTTAGACGAGTACCTCCGCATAGAGCTCGACATGGCCTTACGCTTCGGAGGCTCAGGGTTTTACACCTACCACATCCACTTCGCTAGCCAAGCCGCCGGCCGCATCAACCAGTTCAATCAGGGAACATACTGGGGCGCTCTGGACTCCGAGCTTTACTGCCGCATCTTTGCAGCACGCGCATCCCTCTCGTGCCAAATATGCGAAGCCCCCTCCCACCCGGCCACAGCTTGCTCAGTCAGCGCCCCACAACCCGAGCCACCCCGCCCACGCCCCTTTCCATCAAGAGGCAACGCCTCAGTCCCCGACCGCCTATCATTCGCCGCACCTCCACCTCCCATCATCCCTAGGGCCGCATTCAAACGCTCACCAGCCAACGCCCCCGCTCCAAAGGGCGTCGACAGACACGGAAGGCCAGTCCTCTACCAGGGAGGCAGGATGGTGTGCAACAACTTCAACGACTTAGGCTGCTCTCTTTCTAGCTGCCGCCTCATGCACATCTGCTCCTTCTGTGGCGGCGCTCACGCCAGGAGCACCTGCCCTCACAACCCAACTACACCAGCAGACTGACTAGCACGGCACCTCAGCACACCCGTCAGGGTAAGCAACTTAGCTACAGCCTTAGTTAATCATCCAGATAGACAGTTCGTTTACTTTCTCACCCACGGCTTCTCCCACGGGTTCCACCCAGGCATAGCAATACTGCCCGACACATCTCACATCTGCCACAACCTTCAGTCTGCGTTAACAGAACCTCACACCGTTGACACTTTACTGGCTAAAGAAGTCAAAGAAGGATTCATGATAGGCCCATTCGACAGTCCCCCCTTTCCAGTGTTCCGCATCAGTCCAATAGGCATAGCTACTCGGAAATACTCGGGAAAAAAGAGGCTCATAATAGACCTGTCTTCTCCACACGGCTCAGCCATCCCGAGCATTAATAGCGTCATCCCAAGCCCAGACTTTTCAATGCAATACGCAAACATCGACCACGCCATCACCCTCATCCGCTCAGCAGGCCGCGGAGCATGGCTCTCTAAGGCAGACATCACCAGTGCATTCAAGATCTTGCCTATTCACCCAGACTTCTGGCGTTTCTTCGGAGTATACTGGAAGGGAGCCTATTACTTCTCAGTACGCCTCACATTCGGCTGCAGAAGCAGTCCCAAAATCTTCGATTCCCTTTCAGAAGCTCTGTGCTGGATCTTGATAAACAACCACAGACTCCCCTACGTGCTCCATCTCCTTGACGACTTCCTCATCGTCACTCCACCATCCTCACCCCCCCGCCACGGGCTGAGCACACTCATACAAACATTTTCAGACCTCGGCATCCCTCTGTCTGAAGAGAAAACCTCAGGGCCTAATACCTCCATCGAGTTTCTAGGTATCACCCTGGACTCAATGTCTTTCCAGGCTTCTCTACCCTCAGAGAAAGTACAGCGCATCACTCTCCTCCTGTCAAACTACTTACAGGCAGACAGATGCACGAAACGGCAGCTGTTAGCCCTCCTCGGCCACCTAAATTACGCCATCCGCATAATACCCCAAGCAAAACCATTCTTATCCAACCTGCTTAACAGAGCGGCCTCAGTCCCCTCCATCCACGATCGACTAGTCCTCGACGACGCATGCAAAATGGAAATGCACCTTTGGCAGGATTTCTTGTCCTCGTGGAACGGCATCTCTTTCTTTTACGACGACTTCATCACCAAATCAGAGGATATCCAACTCTTCACCGACGCAGCCCCCTCCATAGGCTTCGGCGGCTACTACGCAGGGAGATGGTTCGCATCCACCTGGCCCCCAGAGTTCACAGCGCTCAATTCACAGACGCTTTCTCCTTCATCCGCACTTCACGAACTATATCCCATTATCATAGCTGCCATTCTTTGGGGGCACGAATGGTCTAGGAAAGCCATACTCATTCACACCGACAACAGCGCAGTCGTCGAGATCCTTAACAAAGGCCGATCTCGCTCCCTAGTCATCATGCAGTTCCTCCGCAGACTCACTTTAATCTCCGCCAAACACCAGTTCATCCTCAAAGCAGCACACATCCCAGGTCATGAGAACGGCATCGCTGACTCTCTGTCTCGTTTCCAATTTCAGAAATTCAGAAACTCGGCCCCAGAGGCGGATCTCCATCCCACACCAGTCCCACCGTTTTCAGCCACCACATTCAACTGAACCCACAGCTGGAACTGCTCACACATGCTTCACGGGAAGCCATCCTCAACAGCCTCGCCCCAAGCACCTTGTCAGCCTACCTCACCGGCTGGAATTGCTTTAAGGCATACCACGGCACATACCAGCTACCATTCCCCACTCTGGACGTCATGTCCGTCTGCAATTTCATCACTCACACTCATTCCATCCGCAAGTGCCGGATATCCACCATTCAGACATACTTGGCCGGAATTAACTTCTTCATTAAAATAGCCAGCGGCCAACCATGTCCTTCCACATCCCATAGCCATGTCACCATGCTTATCAAAGGCTTACGTAAGCAGGAACCCTCTGCCACAGCCAAACGACTGCCACTCACATCCGACCTTCTCAGCCTCTGCATCCGTTCCCTACGCTCGGGATACTTATCACCAACGGTCGACCTTACCCTAGAATGCATGTTCCTGCTAGCATTCTTCGGCTTCCTGCGATGCTCCGAATTCGCACCCACTTCATCCGCCTACAACCCTCACCACCACCCCAGCCTATCCGACATATCCCTCCACACAAACGACTCTCTCATATTCACACTCCGCAGGAGTAAAACAGATCAGCTGGGAATCTCTTTTCCCATCCACTTCTTCCGCCTGAACTCGTATCTCAGCCCATACGAGCCACTAACCAAATACCTCAGCACGAGGTATGCTGCACACGCAACGCCTCAACACCCACTCTTTCTCACCGAAACAGGGAAAATGGCCACACGTTTCTGGTTCCAGAAACACTTCCACAATGTCTTGCTCATTTCGGGGATATGCTCAGAACACTATTCGAGCCATTCCTTCCGCATTGGCGCAGCGTCCACAGCAGCGAGACTGGGCATCTCCGACCAAACCATCCAGGTCCTGGGCCGCTGGTCATCCCAAGCTTACCACACTTACATCCGTAACAATCTCAATGATCTCAGACAGGCACACGCTCAACTCGGTTCCATTTAATCTGACTCTTTTGGGGGACCGCAATCAGCCCACGCAGATCCTGCCGGAGACGGAACCCCCACTCTGAGTCTCCCACCGCACGGACCATAGCTCGTCCTCCCAGATCATCTCTTCACCCCCCTCATATCCCTCACATGTTACTTCAATAAATGTACAAACATCACACTGTTGTGGCGTGGTTCTTGCTAGTGAAATGAGGTTAAAATGTTAACATAGGTTCAGGAGCATGGCCACGCCTAAAACTCCGCCTCAAACCACGGCCACCCCTATTTATATCCGGCAAAAGCTTCCGGCCACCGCTTGTCTCATCTTTCAACCCACCCTCCCTTACCCTTCTACCCATATAGTTCCCTTCCGACTCACACCGAGCGATACATTCATCCTTCATTCCTACATCCTCGGCCAGCACCATTTACAGCTAAACGGTGCATATCTGTATACCGCTTATACTAACATTAAATTCAAGGTATCGTCTGGGGGACCGCAATCAGCCCACGCAGATCCTGCCGGAGACGGAACCCCCACTCTGAGTCTCCCACCGCACGGACCATAGCTCGTCCTCCCAGATCATCTCTTCACCCCCCTCATATCCCTCACATGTTACTTCAATAAATGTACAAACATCACACTGTTGTGGCGTGGTTCTTGCTAGTGAAACCTTGATTGGTTCGTTTTGATTGTGCATGACAATTAGCCTGGTCTTCTGTTTGTTGCAGAGAGAGAGTGTGTTTCCAGAACAATGGGCCTACAGAACAATGACTCTTTGATTTCTTGATTACAGACTATCCAACAAATGGGCTTTCTGTCCCTAAACCTAGTTTGAGAAATGTAGGAAGGGATACAATAACTGATTGTTGTGTGAATGAGGACGAGTTCAGAGCAAGCTTGTTTGTGTGTGTGTGTGTGTGTGTGTGTGTGTGTGTGTGTGTGTGTGTGTGTATTTGTGTGATTATGTGAGAGATAAGGGTGGAGGGGAAGGTCTGACTCCTTATCTGCTCCTTTGCAGAGTTGACTCGATTGCAGTAATTGTTCCGGCCACAGCAGGAGATGGTGTGTGTGTGTGTGTGTGTGTGTGTGTGTGTGTGTGTGTGTGTGTGTGTGTGTGTGTGCGTGTGTGTGTGTGCATGTGTGTGTGTGTGTGTGTGTGTGTGTGTGTGTGTGTGTGTGTGTGTGTGTGTGTGTGTGATTGGCTAATGCGGAATCTCAACATTATCAAAGTTGCTCCTCAGCTCTGCATACTTAACAGGTTGATTCATTTGAGAGATCTGATTGGTTGAGAGATCTGATTGGTTGCAGTCCAAGGTTTCTACATGTATGCACATGTATGTTTTTAAATACATATACAATATATAATAATATACACATAAAAACCTTTGACTCCAGTATGTTAACTTTTTTTGCTACCTGAACTGACCTGTTACCCCTAGATTCCACCGGGTCCGTCTGCGCCGCGTTGCGGTTTTGGTCCGGCCTCCTCCGGCGTCATACCCTACCAGGCGCGTTTCAGAAGCATTTTAGAAGCGGAGCGTCTTGCCTGCCGGCTCGCAGTTTTTGTTGATTTGGGCATATTTCCTGGACAGGCTACTTTGTACAGACAAAGTTAATAATAACTGTAATATTCCAGTTATAAACGACATGAATCAAAGATGTGTTGCTGTATTTTAGTGGTAAAAAAATGCATTCATCATCATAATTATTCTATATAATTTACACAGTGCCTGTAAACCGGAGGAGAACGCTGGCATTTCTCCTCCTACTTGAAAGACTACGGAGGGATAGGGTCTGCAAAGTTAGTTTGTGTGTGTGTAGCCTATATATATATATGCTATGCTCTGACCGTTCCACTTCCTGCCTGCCCGACCTTACGTTACGGCTGCGCCGCGACAAAAATAGGATTCGATCCTAATTTTAGAGGAGCCCTGCGCCGAGCCGCTTCTGGGACGCTTCTGAGCCGTAACGAGCCGCGTGTGGTGGAATAGCAGCCATTGACTAGAGTGGCCGCGATCGCCGTGAGCACCGCGGCGCAGCCGTAACGCGCCCGTAACGCGCCCGTAACGCGCCCGTAACGCGCCGCAGACGGACCCGGTGGAATCTAGGGGTTACACACCTATGTAGATGTCTTGCTCGTCCAGTATGTTAACACAACACAACATGGCTTTTGAAACTTGTTTTATCCAATGTTCATATTTTTGATTCTAATCTGATTTTGTTACAGAAATCTCTGGAAATTAGCTAATATTTGACCAGAGAATATCTCATTTCCATTTCTTATTGGATCTTAGTGTTTTAATTTTTTTGATGAAAATGTAATGGCAAAACCCCACTGCTCCGGACAAATAGGACACGCATTTTTTAATTGGTTCTCACTGGTTTTTGTTTTGCATTCTTCATGAGAATGTTAGTGAAAACTCTTACATTTTTTTAATTGAAAAGTATCAATTATTTTCAATAACTTCCATGCCAATTACCCAGTGTCTCTAAACCAATGCAGCATTGTAATACTGAACTGGACAAGAAGGACACACCTCTTTAAAACATAACATTTCAGAAAACTTGCAATACAACAAATATTTGTCTTGATGTTAGAAGTCAACTGGTGAAATGTCATTGTGATACCTATGATTTAAATATTTTACCACATCCACCTGTAGTTTTTCCCATTCATTCCACACACTGTTTTTGGATGTTTTCCATTATTCTCCATTAATTGGGGCTCAGGACCAGTTCTTCCTCCCTGTGCAGGAAGTGATAATGTGATATATTAAATGTTCCACATGGTGAGGACATCTTTTCTTGTTTCCTGGTGTGTTTGCAGGTTACAGGAGCCAGATCGTGATGGGAGGAATGGGAGGGTGAATTCCCAAAAGGCGAGGGGAAATCCAGGCGGGATTGAGAGATAATTGAGTGAAGCTTCCCTCCGGCAGAGTAACACAGCTTCTCAGTGTTTCTTTCATAATGAAGTCTGCTACTGGACGCTACTTTTTCACCCCCAGGTCATACCCTCTTCCTGTGTGTCCTCACTCAACCAAGGGAAAAAAACAAAGCTGTGTGAGCTCCACTGGGAAACTAATTGTGTCAATCAGACACATGTCCATGCTCCAAAACTTGAAGATGTCCATTTATACTTTATCAGCTGTCGTGGGTTGTTATCCAAGTCCAACCATAAGAATATAACACAACAGAAATACATACGTACCAGTGATTGTAGTTAAAATGATGTCTTTGTATACAGAATACATGCGACATGACAGATAATGATTGAAATATATATATATTTATAAATATTGATCATGGTGTGGATCTGTGTCCAACAAGGATTTTTTATAAAGTCTGTAGAGTACCGTTTGAGGGTTGGGACTTCTCTGCAGCTCCACAATACTTAATTCAGATATTTTCAAAATACAAATACGAACCTGAAAATGAGCGGAATAGGGCCCTTTTAAACCCAACACACACACACAGACACACACACACAAACACACACACACACGCACACACACACACAGACACACACACACACACACACACACACACACACACACACACACACACACACACACACACACACACACAGACACACACACACACACACGAAGCAAATACAATATAATATAATATCGTTGTTTTGAGTTTGTATCTTGTCGGTCACTTTCAATAAAAGCGTCAGCTAAATAAAACGTAATGTAATCTTTAACATCAAATGGTCACGAAATTAGCAATGTTATGTCATGTAATGTCAACCCGTCCGTTTCAAGAAGCAAAGCAATGCATCAATATATCTTCTTATTTATAGACATTTGACCCATAGATTGTTTACCCAATGATTCGGTGACGCTGACCATAACAAAGTTACGATCTTAACCATGTGAAGTCATCCCGTCCATTACAAGAATCAAAGCAATGCATCAAACCTCCCTCGTCTCCCAAACCTGAAGCGGCAGCCCACCAGACCCTAATGGGATCTCAAATGGTTGCTTAATATAATTGTCTTTATTGGCTATACTGCTTCAGTGCAGGGCATGGCGGGGGCTCGGGGGGGCAGTTAGAGTTGAGCGGGGGGGTGGAGGTATGCGGCTGAAAGTAAAAGAGACGGTGCAGATTGCTCTTTATGGCCATGCCAGAAAATGGCGTCCATTACGGCGTCTCTGTGAGGTTAAGCTCATTATTTGGACCAATCTAATCAGTAGAGCAGCAGCACAAAGAGCTTTGAGAGGTAAAACGACCCGAGGGTTTTCCCTGTTCATGCATCGACTCTGACGTCACCCGAATACGCATAAATCCTCCACCACCCACAAGAAGGAGGTATTTTCTACGATTTAGAGACACTGACGCACATGGACACTCCCCTCTACTGACGCAATGAGAGGAAATCCATCAACGATCCAGTGGTGGAAGACGTAATCAGATCAGACTAATATCAAAGCCTAAAAATACTCCAATGAGTAAAAGTCCTGAGTTCAAAAGGTTCCATGCTCCAAAACTTAAAAATGTCCATTTATACTTTATCAGCATCCATGGGTTGTTATCCAAGCCTAAACATAAGAATATAACACAACAGAAACACAAGTGATTGTAGTTAAAATGATGTCATTGTACAACAGTTTAGGTGACAGAATACTTGCAACATTACAAATTATGATAGAAATATATATATGTTTATAAATAATGATCATGGTGTGATGTTTTTAAAGAGATCTGTGTCCAACAAGGATTTTTTATAA
This sequence comes from Trematomus bernacchii, assembly GCF_902827165.1. NCBI lineage: Eukaryota > Metazoa > Chordata > Actinopteri > Perciformes > Nototheniidae > Trematomus > Trematomus bernacchii. Next base: position 963,473 of record NW_022987772.1, read on the forward strand.
TGTCTGTAGGATGCCGTTTGTAGGTCGGGAGAAGGAGGTATTTTCTACGATTTAAAGACACCCACGTACAGCGACACTCCCCCTCCACTGACGCAATGAGAGGAAATCTATTAACGACCGGGTGGTGGAAGACGTAATCAAATCTGCTTAAAGGTCACCTATTATGTAAAATCCACATTTTCCTGTCTTTCATACATCAACATGTGTCCCCTCTGTGTAAAGAGATTCTGAAAGTTTCAGGAAAAAAGATTCTCTCACTTTTTGTCCTGATCCATTTATATAAAAACCTGTCTGAAAGTGAGCTGATCAGATGTTGGCCACTTGATGATGTCATAAGGATGTTTTGGCTTGTGTAACCATTAGTCTTGATGACTTCTGTGTGGGACATTGAATGTGTGAATACAGTAAGCATGATGTAAGTGAGGGTTTCTTGCAGAATCTTTAAGCCTCCAGCAGCAGCATCGACTGTTTCTCATCGACTCCTCAGTCCGAGGCTTCCTGCCTTCAGGGATCAACGCAGAGCGGCAGGAGATGGTTAGGTTCAGCTCACACATCATCCTCTGAAGGGGTTATTTAAAACTCACAGTTTGATTGGACACAGTAGGGTAGAAACTAAAGGGCGTGCTCCATGTTTGCTCCATGTAACGTTCAGTGGACTTCATGTTGTGCTTCTCTTACTGCAAGCTCTGTTGCTGATATTCTGGTTTTCAAACATAGATTTTGAATCCCCGGACAATGTGATGATGTGCAGGGGAGAAAAAACTGCATTTCAAGAAGTTATTCATAATTTACATTCGCCCGCTAACTCCCCCCCTGCCTGAAACGCCTCCATTTGCCTCCTTTGTTTACTTCTTGAACATATGACATCACTCTAACACTCACGCTCCTATTGGCTAGCGCTCAAATACATTGTAAGCAATAGGCTAAGGGGCGGGACATCTCTAAGCGGTTGACCAATCACAACAGAGCCGGCCAGCTAACCAATCAGAGCAGACTGGGCTCTGGTTTCAGGCAGAGGGTGAAAAGAGGTGCTGCAGCACAGGCAGTATGAGAAAAATAAAGAGCTTTTTGAACATTAAAGCATGGAGACATGTCACAGTAGAGACAATACATACTGATATACACCTGAACATCAGCAGGAGAGGACTCTTTAAAGTAGAGACACTACATACTGATATACACCTGAACATCAGCAGGAGAGGACTCTTTAAAGTAGAGACACTACATACTGATATACACCTGGACATCAGCAGGAGAGGACTCTTTAAAGTAGAGACACTACATACTGATATACACCTGAACATCAGCAGGAGAGGACTCTTTAAAGCAGAGACACTACATACTGATATACACCTGAACATCAGCAGGAGAGGACTCTTTAAAGTAGAGACACTACATACTGATATACACCTGAACATCAGCAGGAGAGGACTCTTTAAAGTAGAGACACTACATACTGATATACACCTGGACATCAGCAGGAGAGGACTCTTTAAAGTAGAGACACTACATACTGATATACACCTGAACATCAGCAGGAGAGGACTCTTTAAAGTAGAGACACTACCAGTGGCGGCTGGTGGAAAATATTTTAGGTGGGGCTGTGGAAATGGTGATCAAACAATACTAGGGGGCATTTTTTTGAGAAAAGACCCCTAAATTATGACTTCTGGTGATGTTAGAGGGGGGGGGGGGAGGACAATTTGAGGCTTAAAAATATGAGAAGACTGATCAATACCTCCATAACTTCAGTGTGGTTAGCTATGAATCTTCCAAAACTTCCAAACACCTTGTCCTGGACATAGTTTCTACAGCATAAACTGTGCTAACAAGCTGAGATTCCACAGATTCTAGAAATATAAGTATCATCACTGAGCGATCAGAACTCGCGACAGGGGAAGCAAATACAGACATCACACGACGTAGCTTTAGGTAGCAAAACACGGAGATATGCTCACCTTTTGCAGAATAACAATTCTGATCAAAAACGAGAAAAACGCAGCTGAAGGTTAATCCAATCCTGTCACTTTGAAAAAATGATTGATGATCCATAATTCCATTTTTATGTCAAAAACTGAGTTTTCATTAGCTGCTAATGGTAGCTTCCAGAGTGTATGACAGCTTCCTGTTTTGTCTCCTTGGATACGAGTCCAAACAACTCACAGACTGCACCGGGCGCTCACGTAGGAGCCCTGTGACCATCAGATTTGACGACGCTGATTGGCTGAAATTATGTTTCGGCGGCATAGTTTAAAGATAGCAACAGTTGGCTTCTGCTGCACTTGCTGCACTCTCGTCTGGGCGCTGTGCATAGCGCCCAGACGAGAGGGAGTAATGATACACGGGCAAGGCCAGGCAGGAAACATGTGACTTATCAGTAACTTTAGACATCGTAACACAATTTTAAACGAGATTTTATTGTAGATTATATATTTTACTGATACCAATTATATAATATTTACCTTGTTTATTAAAAATAAAAATAAAAATAAAATATATATATTTTTTTAATGTGGGAAGAGGGGGGGCGGCGCCCCTAGCGCCCCTATGGGCCGGCTGCCACTGGACACTACATACTGATATACACCTGAACATCAGCAGAAGAGGACTCTTTAAAGTAGAGACATACTGATATACACCTGAACATCAGCAGGAGAGGACTCTTTAAAGTAGAGACACTGCATACTGATATACACCTGAACATCAGCAGGAGAGGACTCTTTAAAGTAGAGACACTACATACTAAAATGAACCTGAGAAGGAGTAGAATAGGGCCCCTTTAATAAGAAAAAACAAACTCATATAATCCAATGAATCACCTTTCTAAATTAGGGATTTGTATCATAAAGTATGACAAACATTTAAAAACTTCATATTAAACCTGGATCAAAGCTTCAAATGTAAACATAGAGACATTTGCTACATCCTTACAGTATATCATAATTGTGCTTTAACTTTACTTCATAATTGTATATGTTTTAATTTTTTCTACATTTTCAATTTTTGAGTCATTATGCTGGATTACTACGGCTCCCGTGTAGTTCTAATAACTGAGCGTGTGTGTGTGTTGTGTGTGTGTGTGTGTGTGTGTGTGTGTGTGTGTGTGTGTGTGTGTGTGTGTGTGTGTGTGTGAGTGTGTGAGACAGAGACATGACTGCAGAAGCATCCTGGGAACACTGGAAGATAACGGAGAGTATTTCTGTTCTCTGCTTCACTGAACACCAATCACTTCCTCTCTCAGACAAAGCCCGGCGGAGTAGTGTGTGTGTGTGTGTGTGTGTGTGTGTGTGTGTGTGTGTGTGTGTGTGTGTGTGTGTGTGTGTGTGTGTGTGTGTGTGTGTGTGTGTGTGTAGGTGTGTGTGGTGTGTGTGTGTGTGTGTGTGTGTGTGTGTGTGTGTATGTGTGTGTGTGTGTGTGTTTTTAAGTCCATGCAGGGATGTGTGACAATGAACCATTTACTGTTTAAGAAGTATTACATATGTTCTGCAGTTTTTGCTGATGCAGCCGTCCTTGAGTTACTTTTTCTCATCTTGGTTTTGGAGAACCTCCCCAATAGAAAAGCATCTCAGTCCCTGATGCTTTGGCCTCTGCACATCCACAGTTCTTAGTTAATGGGTTCTGACCTCCATTACTGCCCTCTCCCTCACACACTCACCTCCTGCACATTTCTTCCTGCTCAGATTCCTCCTGTAAATTCACTCTTTCTCCAATATCTGCTCTCCCTGGCACACTCCTACGAAGCAATTCATCAACTTACTTTAGACAACCCTATCGATCACTTTTTAGTCATAAATCCAAATATATTAAAGCAAACATTTTATCACAATGAGTATCGTTTTTCTTTCAAAGCCCTTAAATAAATGTGAAACAAAAATGCAATTAAACAGTCACATTGTTATGTTTTAAGGTGCTTTTAAGGTGCAGAACATTGCATATGAGTAACTGTAGTATGCAAAAATAATTGCAGTGTGTATGTGTGTTAACTACTTCTATGACGAAACTTTGGAAACTGCTCCACCCTTCACACAAAAACGTTTTATGTGTCGTTCTTACTATGTGTGTAGTTGATGCTTTGTGTGCTTATTTAAATGTTGTATGTGTGCACTGCAGTGACAGAAAAACCACATGTTTAAAAGAGTTCGGAGAGTTTTGTCACCATTGTTTGCTTTTACAATGAATGTATAATTATTTATGCTGGTGTGTAGAGACAGCAATTAGTAAAAAAAAGTAAATCAAGCTTTTTCCGAGAAGATAACTTTTACTGCTGTCAAATCCATCTTGTTGTTTCTTTTGGAGCGCCCCTCTCAATCGGGGGGGGGCTCCCCCAGATTGAGAGCCGTTGATGCTGATCAATATTCAACCCCATACCCCCACCTATTAATAGAGATCAGCTGATCGGTCACCCTGCAGATAAAGAGCTCTGAGGACGGGGGGGGGGGGGGGGGGAGTCCAGATGTGTCACAGTGGACAGATTATCGAATGTGTTTACATCTCTTACACATGTAAGGAATACAACACTCAATAATACATATATATATACATAAACAACTATTTATATACATGTAAAAACAGGTGGGCATGTTCAGTATATATACACACACACAAATAAATGTGCACACTGAATAATAAATAGGATATATATATACTGAGTACATATATACTTATACTGTATATACAAAGAGGGGTGCATTTGCAGCAGAGTTAAAATGTTACTTAAAGCCATTTTCGAGTGAAATAGTCCAATTGTTTTTTCCATTGTTTAAACCAGTTCCTTCTCTGCTCTCACAGCCTTCAAATAAAATAAAATCACATTTATTTATAACGCCCTATACAGTACCACAAAACATGTATGTCTCAGTGGGCTTTATACATCAACAAACATAGATGACAGTGTTAACAGATAACACATATTGCAAGAAAATAATAAAAACACAAGGTAGAACGTGAAATACAAATAAGATAGATACAAATTTAACAGTATAAATACAATAAAACAATAGAAGAAATACCATACAATTAAGATCTGAGGAGGACAAACATAGGGTGATCTTAAACCAGCTCTATAGGCTCAACTCGAGGCTTTATTAAAAAGGAAACTTCCTAATAACACTCAAAAATAAATATATATACATAAAAAGTTACGTATATGTCTCAGTGTGCTTTACACATTAACAAACATGACAGTGTTAACAGATAACAAATATTGCAAGAAAATAATAAAAGCACAAGGTAGAACGTGAAATACAAATGAAATAGATAGAAAAACAAGATGAAATACAACAAAAACAGTAAAAACACAATAGAAAATTAAGATCTGAGGAGGACAAACATAGGGTGATCTTAAACCAGCTCAATAGGCTCAACTACTACTACAACAACTTTTGTTTTCTTTGTACTGTTTCTGTTCTGATTGTATGTAAAGCGTCTTTGAGCATTAGGAAAATCGCTATAAAAATCCCTTGTATTATTATTATTATTATTATTATTATTATTATTATTATTATAACTATAGGCTTTATTAAAAAGGAAGGTCTTTCACAACATTTCCGACACTCTGCAGACAAAGGGAGCTTGGTAGCTGAACGCTCTGTACAATGTGATGGTTGGTGTTTTCTTTATTCCTGCTGTTTCCCTCTCTTCTCCACCACCATCCAATGAAACGACCGATGGTGAGTTTATTGACGCTCTCTGGTTTGACCAGCTGATGACTCCCCCTCTGCCAATAATGGGTATTGAATTTTACAGAAGCGTACCCTCGCTCTGTCATCATTAAACTCTGTGGATGCAACAGGACAGTGATGGAGAAATGTGTTTATTCCATTATTTGCTCATTGGTTTTAGCTGATGTGGCTTTAGAGGCTGATAAATCATCCATCATGGAGGAGGAGGTGGGATTGAAGACAAACTGGATCCAGCCTCAATGTCTATTTGGTGAATGAAGAAGGTGATGATGAGGAAGAATACAATCTAGCATTTAACCCTATAAGGGCTGGAAAAATAAAAGGGTTCAAGTAACAATAGAGAGTCTTATCTTTTAACATTCAGTGTACAAAATAATAATGCTATTGATAGACTGAAATCCTGCAGAACCAACCACATTTGTAATGAATGTTTTTCTGATTTGTTTTTTATGTGCAAAGTTTATTCTTGAAATTGGGAAGTTTGTTGAGAATGCTTCAATTTTCTTACGTAAGAAGCAGCGTATTTATTTTTCACATACGCCTAACTTGTTGTTCTAAAAGTCCCTGAAAATGTTAAAATAATATCCCTTTTCCAACAAAAAGCATGAATGAATGTTACATTTTGTCTTGGGTTTTCCTTTTGTGTTCACATTTTTGCAATAAATGTATATACCTTTTTCCACTGCATGATCATTATTCATGTAATCATTTGCCACATCAGCATGCAGCGGACTGGAGTGTATCCTTAAATTAGAAATTTGAATTAGAAATGGTTTTCAATAAAGAAGTGATTTTCAATTGAATGATGAGATCTCAGTTTTTCAACCGCTAATCCCCATTGACGTTTCTGTCAGCAAAAGTCTAGGTGTTGAGTAGGCACCTGCTCTAAGACAATGTGTGATTAGAAAACCCTTCAGTATCATAATAGTATTATTAGTTATTAAATATAACTTTGAAAACAACGTAGGAGACAATCGAGGTATAAAAAGCTAAGACAAAGGCCCAGTAGACTCTGGGAGTCTGATACTATATGTTTGTGAATAAAAGCCGGAATTCAAGGCTTTTTATCATGTGCACATTAGCAGTGTAGATATGCCAATGAAAAACTTAAGTCACAGACTACTCCAACAGTGCAACATGAAAATATATGGGACATAAAGCAAATAAAACAATAGCGCAAGAGACAAGGTTAAAAGCACACAACGAAATGTAAACAAACACTGAAATAAAACGGAAAAAAAGCAGAGTTGGAGAGGAGCCAACGACACGGCAGCCATCTTCTTTTTACTTATTATGAATTGTTTTCCTTTTAAAACTTGGTTGTAAACAACACAATAATATTGGTAACCATCATGCACTATGACCTGCAATTCAATGTATCAGTCACTTCATTCATCACATGCATTGTTTTAATCAATAAAATTGTCTGGGATTGATCGTTCCATCTTTTCAATTTCAAAATATGAAGTGATAGAAAACTGAATATCGTTGCATTTTGGACTGCTGCTCAGAAAGAAAACATGCAATCTGCATCTCTTGTTGATACATCCTCAATTGTAAACATTGACACCTGTTTTTAATAAGAGGAGGAGGCGGGGCCTTGGGTAATTAGCAGGGGAAACACAGCACTGCGTCATGAGCGAAAAGGCTCTGTGTCAAGCTCTCTTTTTGGACATTTAAACGCTCTGGTAGCCAAAAGGCTTTAAACAGACGCTCAGCCATGACAGTTTTCTGTAAATAACTAGAAAGTGGCAGCAAACAAGCACATCATCCTCAGACATGACGATCATAGCTGCGCCAGGATGACCATTAACCTTAATAGACAGCAGCTCAATTAAAAGAATGGCAGCAGTGGAGAGAAAAAGGAGGAAGGCGCACTAACCTTTTTGTGAGTAAGAAAATGACAATGTCTGACGCCCTCTGAATGAATCACATCTGTGACATTTGCTCCATTGAGAGGTTTTCACACATGATCAGGTTGCAACACCCCCGCACCGGAAACTAAACAGCAACAACATCTACAGAGAGGAAAAGTTCACTTTTGCCCCTTTCACACCAACGCGGTTCCAGGGCCGGTTCGGAGCTGGAGCTTGAAAAGCACCGTTTTTTCCTGTTCACACCGCAGCGGAGCCGTCTCTAAGCTCCGGAATCCGGTTCGTTTCAAGCACCAAAAAGTTGTCGGTCTAGAAAGCAAGCACCGCATACGTCACGCTTACGTCGGAGGCGGGGGCAGGGGCATCCATTTTAATGTTATACCATAGTAATTAATGCTGCAAAGCTGGCTATTTTGAGCTTGGCACATGCAGAGGCTAACAACAGCTAGCTCTAACGCCATCGAATAGGACGTATATTTACCTTCTTTCTCCTACAGAATCGTCGTTGAAGTTGATGATGATGATTGTAAAGAACTTTTGAATGTAGCATGTAACGACTGTAAAGTTGGTAGTAAAGTCGTCCCATTTCTTCCATTTCGTTTCGACAGAGCAAAACCAAAACGAGTAGCGCTTCAATACAATCGGTCATTGTTATTGTTGTCGATGTGAGGGGTTTCCGCGCGGTTTGGCTTTATGAAGCAGGCACGCAAACGGTTACGTCATGACGCAAACGATGACGCAAACGATGACGCAAACGATGACGCAATGACGCAGCACCAGTCGGGCTCTGAGCGGTGTGAACAGAGCGGGAGCTGAACCGAAGAACCGGTTCCGAACCAGAAAAGCTCTAGCACGGAGCTAGAACGGGAAAAGCCTTGGTGTGAAAGGGGCATATATGGTTGAGTGTGAAAACGTTTCCCACCTTGGACTCAAAGGAGTTGGTCGAACTGTCAACAAAATCATGTCTTGTGTCTTTTTCCTAACCACTTCTCCTTGACGTCAGTGAAAAACAGCATGGGGTTAAGTGAAGAAGAAGGATTTATCAGGACTGAGGAAAAGACTGTAGTTCTGTAGATGGACTAAAATCATCTACTTTGCCTTGTGCTTTCTTATCATGTTGTTTCATGCTCACAGATGTGGACAAAAATAAATAACAAAAATAAAAAGTGAAGAAACCACTTGAAAAAAATTAAACTTCTTGCAATATCTGCATAACTTGGTGGAGACTTCTACTACTGTACCACTCAAACATGTTGAATTAAAACCATACAACTCATAATTTTACGTTTATATTTCTGCTTTTCGGTCACTATCGGTTGTTTCCGTTAATTTTGCCTACAACCTAAACTCTATGTTGTACGGCCTCTATTTTTCTTTTAAAAAAAACAGCCATTCAGCCACTTCAAAGTCAAGTCAAAGTCAACTTTATTGTCAATCTTTCAGTTTGTGTGTACAGACAGAGCGATCCAAATATCGTTTCCTATAATCCCGAATACAAAAACAAATATATATAAAAATATGTATGCAAATATGTATATACCTATATACATATACACAATCAACAGACACATTTATACATATGCACACATTAACCTGTTTCACGCCTTCCCCCCGGTACCGGGCGGATAAACGCGTCATTTGCAGGAAACAACGTCTAAGGAATCTTAATATTGAATAAAACTATGAATGTGTTATATCCATGTAACGGAAAGAAACTCAGCTAACTGATCTTTTTAATTTTTTTTTTCAAAAAAAACCCACAATGCTAGCACTCAGCCTCTGAATTAGCCTCGATCGAAAAAACAGGACCGACAAAGACACATAAACTCACTCAGAACTCCCTTATTACTTATCCTAGATGCACAACCAAACACTATTTTTTGGTGTCCTGGAGACACTGAATCTAACGGTGCCCACCTCAACACTCAGTGATAAACATTCGCGACGCTATCAACGAAAGCGTACATCATCACATGTGGAGCCAAGAAGCTAAACATATAAATATGGCTTACCTTGGTCAAAAGTGGTCTTCAATGGCATTAAAACGATAAAAAAACGATGCTGCAGTTAATCCATAGGTTCATCCTATGTGTCTGTGCCTTCTTTGAAATTATTTCTGATAATCCATAAGCAATACAACTGCGTTTTAGTTTCCAAACTCCAGAAGGAGACATTCCTCCAGTTTAGTTTCGCTTTCCACACGCAAAGCGGCAACATTTTTTCTTTACAATGTGTGTCTATGTAGGTATCCTCCTTCGATTCTATTGGCTCTAACGGTCACAAGGGTATGTCAACCAACCAGATCAAGCAAGGGGGGCCAGAGATAGGTCAAATCCACCCAAATGACCCCAGATGGCCCAGTTTTTGGCTAAATCTCTCTAAAAAGGTCAAATTTCACTTGTTTTGCATCAATCTTGATACAGGGTACTTATTATATGTTGTACTTTGGATTCCTAAAGCTTTTAGTCTACTAACCCATCATCCAAGGGTAGTTTTCACTATCTGTAAAAAATAATTTTTGGACGGACACTATAATTTACAGTTTTTTACTATGTAAAATCTGAATTTTCTTTAAAATAAAAAACATTTATATTGATTCTGACACTTCTACATCCAACTCACAGGTTTATCATTACTTTGAGAAAAGATTATTAATTTAACCCTTTTAGAATGGAAGATATGGTCATTTGTTCTGGGAATGTCATTTTCGAGCCTGAGACCTGAAAAACAGGCTCAGAGTGGAACAGGTTAAGACTTAAATAAAAGCACAACACTCAATATATACAAAATAACAGTCACATCAATATCTTTGAGAATGTACATAAGTGCAAGAGCGTCCATAGCAGCGTAAAAAAAGTGCCACTTCATATACCTCCAAAAACCCCTTTGTTTAAATTTTGTTTGGCGTCTCAAAACTTTCTCTAAATCTACTACATCTTCCCAAAACATTTCCCACTTAAATCCCCCCAATGCTCCTTCAAGATGCTGTGAAATTTAAACAAAACAAACCCGCCCCCCTCCATCTTTGTTTCCCCTGGTTCTACTTCATATTGAGGCTCTGGGTGCAAATGTCAATGAATTATTTTAACCAGGTCTTGATTGGATCAGCCTCTCAGCGTCTGGCAGCGAGAAGATAAGACCCGTTATCTCTCTCCGACAAAAACCTCCCTCCGTGCTCCCATCACTGGACCGGAGGAAGGGGGAAAACAAGGAGTAAAAACTGAAAATAACCTTCATTAGAATAGATATACTAAACAAATGTTAGAATAGCGTTAATTTAAAATGGAATAATCTTGGAATTCATTGGGAATTTGTAAAATGCTAAAGGAACAATGTTCTGTGTAGTAATTATGAAAGGAGATAACATTTAAATTCCTTGGTGGATCAACCTTTAAGTAGTTTAAAAACATTGTATAATGGTTAAATTGGATAATTGAAATGTCAACGTTGTCCCTAGTATTTGGAGCAAGCATTGTTTAAAATGGAGAACTGGATGAAACCATTTTTGAGGGGTGCAGTGGGGTGGTCTGATAGAATGTGTATTATGTGTGAATGGTATGTGTGCGACGAAAAAAATACATCCAAACATCCCCTGTAAAAAACACTCATCCTTTCACCCACATAAAGGCCCTGACACACCAAACTGACACCAAAGAACACGTTCCGACGGACTCGACTATCGCCTCACGTCTCCTGCGTCTTGGCCAAAAAGTCGCACTGGAACACACCGCAAAGACTTCAGCCGACGGCCAAGTAGCACTTACGAACTGCGCATGCGTGAGTGGCAATAACTCTCCATACCAGCAGGTGGCGGTAGTGTGTATTCGTCATTCAAAAGAGGCAACCGGCAAGACACACTGCGTGATATATACAAACAACAAATAGCGTGTTCGTTCCATTTTCACTCTCGTCCATCACAGACTGTTTCAAAGACTGTTTCACATAGCGACTTACTGGACGGTACTGGAAAATGAAAAATAATAGCCGTCTGTGTGTGCCTTCTTAATCGTTTGTTTGCGTACCTCACTTCCGTTTCGCTTCTCATGCACTGATTCGCTAAGCTGAACAGCCAATCAGAGGGATTTATTTTGCTGACAGCCTCCCGATTCGACATGTTGAATCGGGAGCGGAAGGTGTCAGCATGGCCGAAAAGACATGACGGTGCGGGACACTACCATTTACATTTTTTTACTATGTTCAATCTGAATTTACTTTAAAATAAAAAAAATCTGTATTGATTCTGACTTTTCTACATCCAACTCACAGGTTTAATAATACAAAAATAATATATTAAAATAAAAGAATAAAATAAAAGAATAAGAACATCAAAAATAATAAAAATTATAAAAATAATTAAAATAATAAAATAATAATCTAAATAATAATAATTAAAAAGAAAATGGAATAAATAAAATAAAATAATAATAAAAAACATAATCGAATCATAAAAACTAACTTGAAAAAAAATAGATGAAAAAATGTAATATGATTTTTTTTTTACAAAAACCCCAAATATTAAGTGATAAAAACAAGAATTAAATACATTCTTTTTTTAAAAACATTTTATATAAAACTTGAAAAGAATGTAAAAGAATGTAAAAGACTATTATAGATTATTAGTATTAAAAAAAAAGAATATTAACTAAAAATAAAGCATTTATACCTTAAAGGGGACCTATCATGCAAAATGCACTTTTGTACGTCTTTTATACATGTGTCCCCGGTGTTCCAGGGAACTCACCAAGTGTCAGAAAACACAACCCTCTCTATTTTCCTCCATACCCAAATCTCTAAAAAAGGGGCTGCAACGGATCTGATAAAAACTGATCGAGATTTGAACACTGTCCTGACGTCAGGACGGTGGCGCTACGGCTATTGGGCCAACTCCACCAATCAGGAGGAGACAACCACGGCATTGCCGTTCGAAAGCGCTGGAGACGCTGTAGTACATATGCCAGGCCTCTAGATGGTGCTGTTGCTCACAGAATCAACCCTTGCAAAAACAGAGCTAACATTTTTCAAATTGAGTGAAATGAGGCATGGCTAAAATGCATGATCTGTTTGGTATTTTGAAAATAAAAAAGTATAAATATGCCTTATATACTGTAGGTATGGTCCTACACTATATTATTCAAATATAGCATGATAGGTCCACTTTAAACACATGTTATTAATGTAGTAAAACCACCAGGGAAAGTGTTAGGAGATGTGTGAAGTGATTTTGGTAGAACTTGACTTTATGACAGGGACGTTATTTAATATTGCATTGCAGTCTGCTTACTAGTTAAAATGGTTAAAGAAACACAACATGAACAGTAGGACTTTGGTGGCTCTATAGCTCCACTGTAAATCATATTTGTGAATCTCTAAATAATTGTATTTTCTTTCTGCCTGTTGTTTTGTAGCAAGCTAAAATAAGCTGTTTTGGTTCTGTCTAATTTACTGTTTAGCTATCAGCCATTTCCCACCGGAACAGCCTTAACGAGTATTTAATTAATGACACCGATTCATTTAAAATGGCTTCATGGATCAGACAAAGTGATGTTTTTCTGTCTCAGCTACTCACTTTTTGTTTTACACACACTCTACATTTCTTTAAATCTCTTGTGTGTGTCCTTCGTAGAAAGCCCACATGTCTCTGTGGTTTCAATTAGCAATCAACTAAAGCTGCAGTCGGCTCCACAATACAAGCTAATTGCTCATTTAGCATTTTGTGTCTCCTTTCAGATTGCCAAAACAGCAGAATGTGTAATCAGGGGTGGGCACTCGATGAGGCGAGGAGAATAAGTCAGACCGCCATTACAGCGAAAGTGACCGTCTGATGCCGCACGGCTTTATTTCCTGACGTCTGGCCTCTGAAGATGGAGGAGAGTTTAACTTTGATTTGCAGGAGATACTCAGCTGATGACACATTATTACCTGATCTCTGGTCATTTAATTTCTGTCCATATTATTTCAGTTTGGGTAAATTATTTCATTATTTTCTAATGTTTTCTCAGAAACAAGCAGCTGCCCATGAGTGCTAATTGCAACCAGCTTGGGGTTTATCATTCATATTGTTCAAAAAATAATTATGCGAAGGCAAGTCATGTCCTTAAACCCAGTGTGTGTCTGTGTGTGTGTGTGTGTGTGTGTGTGTGTGTGTGTGTGTGTGTGTGTGTGTGTGTGTGTGTGTGTGTGTGTGTGTGTGTGTGAAAATATGCAATGTATAGTTATTTTGGACTAGGACTTTGTCATTAATAGTTATTTATTGGTAGTAGAAGTGTGTTATCAAATCTTGATGAATCAGGGTTAGGGTTAGGGTTGATTTTTTTTAGATAATTATTTTCCATTTCACCACTTGATTGTTAACTTTGTGAGATTATTTAATAGTTTTGTTTGTTGTATTTGTGTGGCTTTAGTGTGGACATGTTTGTTTAACTTTAAGTTTGTGGACTCCAGGATGAATAGCCAATGCTAATGCTAATGCTAATGGACAACCCATATAGACGAGACAAGCAATTACCATTCATATGTCTGCTTTGCATGAAAAAATCCTTTTATTTTAATCAATGAATGTTACAAAACGCTGACCTTTTGATGCATATGCTATTTAACTAATGCTTGTAATGGTGCATCATGTTATAACTCAGTGAGAGAGCAGAAATGTCAGACGAGTGGGCGTTTGAGCGTGTGGCGTCTTCATTATTAGTGACAGTCTTTTGGATTACTTGACTGAGCTACTGTCTGCTCTGCGATGCCTATCTGCTAATGAACCAAACAAACACAATAATAGCCTATTGAACTCCAGAGAGCAGTCTCTATCAGGCTTTCCCAACAACAGTTTGTGGGCTTGCTGTCAGTACGTTTACATATCTGATGAGACTTCAGCCGTGACTCATGCTTTATAAGAATATATTACCGTTAAGGGAGTGCATGACTTTTTGGGAAACATATTTTGGGATGCACTATCTTGCTGAAAATTAGATGAGATCATTGATACATTTCTCTTATTTGTTGCAGCTGTAGCAGAGAGACGTCAGTAGCTCAATAGGGATTTGGTTTGGGAACAGAAGGGATGCTGGTTCAAGTCCCCCCTCTCCCGCATAAATAGTTTCATCCATTTCCTAGTACTTTGTACCGGTCAAATGCAGACAAAATGTCTGTGTTTATATGCACATACGTATGAGGATTAAAGAGGAATTCATATGAATCCTCCATTGCCATTTCCAAGAGACGGTAGTTTAGCATAAAGACTGGTGGCCAAAAACATGTTTTTCAATTATTTTCAAGCCCTTGTCTTAAATAAACAATACAAGCTTGCCTGAACCAAAGCTTGCTTTTCGTGTGTGTGTGTGTGTGTGTGTGTGTGTGTGTGTGTGTGTGTGTGTGTGTGTGTGTGTGTTTGTTTGCTGAACCTCATGCCCTTTTTAGATCCCATCAAACTAAACCTCTGTTGACTTAAGGAAAGCAAACATGATGCAAACAACCTGAGACAGGAATAGTAAAATGACCCAGCAGAGTGACATCAATCCTCCTGAGGAATGACCCGTGAGGAAAACTATTCTGGTAAATAATTCTGCCTTTTTGACTGACCTATCATACAAATATGAAAAAGACTTGCACACATTTTACTAAATGGTTTGATGGAGCATCATTTCATTATCCTGTATCTTACAGATATCTGTAGTAAATACCTTTAACCTCCTGTATTTATAATATGTGAGCACGGAGTCTTTTATGGTCAGAAGCTTAAATACAAATACAATACACATTTCTTTCATTAAGATATGCTTCCTACCTAAATATTCCGTAATACACCTATACCAGTTATTATTCCTCTTGTACGGTGGTTAAAAAAACATGCAGTATAAATAATCAATCAAATTATTATTAAATGGACTTTGAGTTTCTTCAAAAAAAGCTGATGATGATGATGATATTACACCCCTCTTTATTTGTTATCATTTATTGTAAAAGTTATCAGTTTCTTACTTTTTTTTCCTAAATTGTTGTTTATTTGTGTTTACATATTCTCTTTGTGCTTCTCAATTATAAATGTTATATATATTTTCCCTTACAAAAAAAAAAAAACTGAACTGAATATTGCCCTTGTTTTTTTTGTAAGGGAAATATATCATTTATAATTGAGAAGCACAAGAAGCCAAAGTAATATTATATTAATAAAATAAAAAATAATAATAATAATAATAATAATAATAGGGAAGAAAAGAGAATATGTAAATACAAATAAACAATAATTTAAAAAGAAATGTTATGAAACTGATAACTTTTACAATAAATAATAATAATATAGAGAAAAAGTTTAATATAGAGCACCTTTCAACACAAGGCAATTCTAAGTGCTTTACAAACATGAAAGACAATAAGAGCATTAAGAAACATATTATAAAAGGGCATTTAAAAACACTCATTTAAAAGCAAAGATAATAAAACATGAATAACAAAAGGTACATTAATTAAAGTTACAGTGCAGTGTGAGATACAGGTCTGACTCTCAATCATTGCTAACTTTTTACCTCACTTTCTAGAGGGCAGTTCAAATAAAAAATATATATTTAAAATTGTCTCGAAGCTGATATCTGAACAGAATATAAGTTTGTGAGCAGCGTTGTTTGAGGAGAGGTTGGAGGACATCACACCTCCTCCATGTTGTGGGAGTGACAGTCACATTTCCTCCAGCCTCTCCTTCACTGACAGGACTGCATTACTGTCATCCTGATCAAGTGTTACAAATCAGTAAACAAAAGAACCACCACGAGTTTCAGACTTTCTTATTATGCGTGTGTGCGGCCTTCGTTATCAGGAGGATGCTCTCTGATTAGACTTTACTTTGACTTCGATGCAGGATGAAACTCAACGTGAATCTGTAACAATAACAAATTCAATGTAAGGGCACAGGAGCTACAAAGGAAACAGGGATGTGCAGCTGTAATATAATGATGTATTACCATCTCGTTATGCTCTCAAGTATACTCAACACTTGGTTGTGTATTTGGTCGTACAGTCAAGTCTAAAGAGACATTTGTATCCCCTTTCCCCACTTCCAGTTCAAATGTTCATGTGTCTAAGCATCCATCCTCTGTTAGTGACTCGCAGGATGGCATGTGAAAATAGCCTGAAATCTATGAGGACATTATTTGAATAACTAATAAGTCTTTTAGTGTAGATGGCCCCTGCAATGAGGAGCTATGAAAAGTACCAAAACACACCGGCTGGTCGGACTGTACACTAAAGCTCATCTGGACAGTTTATAATAACTGTCCCTGGCAGAAAGGTAAACAAAGGTCAACAGTGCTGACATTTATAAAAACATCCCAAGAGACCCAACGCAATTAACCTGTCAGTTGGCTATTTAGCTAGCAACCGTTAGCTTAATATCTACCAAACGTTATCTATCTATCTATCTATCTATCTATCTATCTATCTATCTATCTATCTATCTATCTATCTATCTATCTATCTATCTATCTATCTATCTATCTATCTATCCATCCATCTATCTATCTATCTATCTATCTATCTATCTATCTATCTATCTATCTATCTATCTATCTATCTATCTATCTATCTATCTATCTATCTATCTATCTATCTATCTATCTATCTATTGAATGCTGGCTATTTACCTAGCTATGGCCACATGTTTGGCTCTCACAATTTAAGATTAGAGTTATTATTTAACACCCTGGTTAGACTTGCAGTGCAGACCTGTGTCTACGTTCAGGCAGTTAGAGTAATTATAAAAACATTGCTGACGTGTTTTTTTTTTAGGCAGACCGGCTGCTCTCACAGCTCATAAAAATCACTGTGTATTCCCAAATATGCGTTTTTGGGCTATAGTCAACACATATTGTTGACTATAGGTACCTGCTGTGTGGACTGAGGCTGGAAAACGGAGTCTTATTTTGATTATGGTCCTTGGTCTTGGAATGACCTTCAATCAAGCCTCAAACTGATGGCACTCGTCCCTATAACCTGTTTTAAATTGAAGTTGTCTGAGGTCCTTACCACCAGCTGCTCTTGCATTAATATGTAGTGTACCTTACTGTCTTTTTGTTTACTTCGTTGTGTTTTCTGTATTTTATATGTCTGCGTTATGTGTAAGAACGTGTAACGTTGCTGCCTTCTTGGCCAGGTCAGCATTGTAAATGAGATTTTGACTCAATGTTTTCATCTGGTTAAAGAAAGGTTAAATACAAATATTAGTAATCAAAATAGTTAGTTTCTTGCATGAAAAAGGGTTATAACTTAGTAACCATTCATTAAAAAGCTCAAAAACTGTTTCTTTGGCAAGTTAAGGTTGATAAAGCTGGCCACCCCATTATATCCATTACGCTTTAAATGGAAGACATTATATGGAAATGCGGACTAGAGCCGGCAAAGCAGAAGGTGAATTAATTATTGAAGAATTGTCTTAGCTATTTTTCATTAACGTACTCTTGTTTTAACTGTATCCCATTATGTTCTGTATGCCTTGTGACCATTTAATTTTGTAAAATGCAAAACAAATGAAGAGAGATAAATGACTTCCTTTTGTTCCCTTTCCTCTCCTGCATCTTCCTCTTCCATCTTCATCTTTCTTCATCACCCTTTCTCTCACTCTTTTCTCCTCCTTCCTTCTCACCATTTACTTTCTCTATCCTAACTCCAATCTTTCCTGCTGCCTCACGTCCTGCTCTTCCTCCAACTTCCTCCTCCCTCCCTCCCTCCCTCCCTCCTCTTCCTCCTCTCAGTGATGAAGGAGGGAGTTTTAGAAAGAGAGAGGATGAGAGGAGGAGGTTGAAGGGGGGGTGGGTCTCTATAAGAGCAGCTGTCTGCAGACTCCACGTAGCCAGAAAAACCTGCAGAGACCGAGGGAAGTAAACGTAAACGCTGACCAACATCTACCTGCACCGAGGGACCCTAAAGGCACACGCCCCAACACAGGTAGGAAAACATGCCTTGACCTCTGACCTCTGACCTTTGATATAGATCATTTTGTGTTTTGCATGTAAGTCGTATTCGTTTTTAAGAATCCTTAACAGTAACCTTAACCTTAACCTTAACCTCAAGTAAAAAAGAGTTTAATTGACGACACCTTGTCCAGAAAGTAAAGATAACATTTTAAATCCTTTTAACTTCTTGGTTGTTTCTTACGTTTAAATGTAGAAGATTAAGAGAGTCCAATAAATTAATTCTATTTAAGTGTGTTTTGCATATAATTTGCACAACGAAATACTTTTTTATGTCACAAAAAGTCAACTTGGGGATACACTCACAAGAAATTGATGGGTACAAGACGTTTTTTCATCTTAAAAAAAGTCAAATTGAAGACATGCTCTTAGGGAAGTAAGGATATCATTTTAAATACCTTTGATGCATCTTTTGTTGACCAATATGAGACATCAATCCAAATGTAAATTACATTTCAACTTAAATCAAAATTCAACTTAATCAATTGCACTTTTGATGACAGTAAAACTGTAAAAAGTGCACCTCCTGACCTCTTCAGAAAGTGGTGATATCATTTCAAATCTCTTTCCCTCTTTAGATGCAACATGTTTTGTTAATGAAGCAGTTTTAGATTATAGTTGGGAGAGCCCAATACATAAATGCAATACAAAAATTCAACTTAAACAATTGCACATAAGGGATGAGTTACAGACTTTTACTGAAAGAGTTGCATTTGATTTTCCCATCGGTCTTTGTGTGCGTCACCTGTTTAAAGGTGCTAGTGTTAAGGTGCGTCAAACTTCTGACCTTTGAAACCGAACCCTTTGTATTTTTACAAAAGGCCTAATTGGAGACACACTGGACCCATTAGAGTTGTTCTTTATTAGTATTTGTCTGCGTCACTTGTCTACGTATCGTTACGCCTGCTCTACGTTTCACTGTTGCATCTTTTGTCGTGACGCCGTGACCTTCTGACCTTTGATCTTTCTGCGGCCGAGTGCTTGTGACGACCATCTTTATCTATTGGATAGACCTAAAACCTTTTCATTCATGCAGTCTGACACTAACATGTTTAAGAACATTTCTTCCCTTTCAACGTGAATGGGATCGATATTCAGGGAAATCTCGTCACATATCATGCACTGCAGAGACTCACACGTTAAAGGGTTACGTCAATGTGAGGAAAGACGTTTAAACCAATCACGAGACTCCGCTGATGAGGTATTTTGAGCCCCGGACGACATTGACGTAAATGCACCCGTTTAGCATTTACGTCAATGCTAGTTGTTTGTGAAACTTTTATTATTGAAAGAGATACAAGAAAGTTGGCACCAGATAAAACCAGCTATCCAGCCAATTATGACTACAACAATAAAAGCAAATGAATTTATACGAACAACAATAGTAATAATAAAAACAAATAGGCTTTTCACATTGCTAAAAGGCTCTTTACAGGCAATACAAACAGGATTTCTGCTGTATGTAGTTTCATTTTGTTTCATTTAGGAGTGGTTGTAGTTAGATATGAAGTCGTCTTTACAAAACCAACTTTTACTGATTTGATTCTGGACAAATATTCACAAAATGTGTCTTTTATATTACCTAAGACCTTGACCATACTATGCAAGGCCATTTTATATATAAACAATTAGCACATTACAGTTCAAAGTGCTTTACAAAAAACATTTAAAGCATTTAGATCATATCAGTCAAAGCCAAGAAGATGCGATTAAAATAAGCAAAAATATAATAACAGGTAGACTGACATAGAAAAAAATGAAAAATAAAATACAAGAAGAAAAGTTGCAGTGCAGTTTAAGATATATAAGTGTTTGATTTAATAAAATAACCAGCTGATACGCCAATCTTTTCCTATTTCTATTTGAGTGTTATGGCGGTTTGCACCCACATGTGTTGCATTGATGCTAAAACAAACACCAGTGTGGTAAATAGCATCAATGTAACACGTCTTATGGAGCACATATGGACTGTTGTGCTAAACTTCCCCACGGTGAAATACTGCATGTTAAGTGAGTTAAAAGCACAAAGAGGCTTCACATAGGAAAAGATTGGCGGAAGAACGTTCTGCTTTTATGATGCAAACAAATTGATATTAAGCAACCAGTAATGCCAACATTAATTACAGTGTAATCAGAGTTTTTCAATTGTAATTGCATTGTAATATTATATTTTAACTGTACTATAATATTATATTGACCTGTATCTTAATCTTGTTTTATAATTGTTTGTTTGATAGAGATTATGCAATGTTTTTAGTATTTATTGATTGATATGTACCTGCCTAAGGACTGCAGATGGAAATTAGCTATTAGCTCAAATCTGGCATAAAACATCAAAGTCAAAAGTCAAAGTCAACTTTAAAGGTGGGGTAAGTAAGTTTGAGAAACCGGCTCGAGATACACTTTTTGTTATATTCCATGGAATGCTCTTAACATCCCGATAGCAATGAATATCTTAAGTGCTTTGACAAAAAATCCATAAAAAAAATGTCATCTGTGGAAGCCGTGGTACTGTAAAAAGCACGACCAATCATCTGAGCCGGCCCGGCTAAAATAACTGGATGGCCTACCTGCCTGTCAGCCTTCCATCTGTGCACAAACTTATCTCGTGCCCTCATTGGTCATGTGCGCGTTCGTGTGTGTTGGAGGAGGGGCTCTGTAAGGAAGTGGCAGATTTTCTCCGGTTGTGTATTTTCAAATTCTAGCGATCTCAAGCCGGTTTCTCAAACTTACCTACCCTACCTTTAATGTACATTTTTCTGTGTGTTTGTACAGACAGAGAGATCAAAATAACGTTTATTCTCTTTTCTGAGATTAATGTATTTGTATGCATGGTCCTTGTTTAACTAAATACAAAACACACACTGCAAAGATATCTGAAGGTGTATCGCTCCGTCTGAGGACTACACACGTTTGTTTGGTCGAGAGGAAAAGGTCATAAACAGATCGTCCATATTACTCATTACTCGTTAGGCCTGATTTACTGCCACGCTCCGCTGGTTTCATGAATGAAAGCAG